>NW_022196912.1:105223281-105229804 GCF_008632895.1 Mastomys coucha
AGAGGACCCAGCTATACCACTCCTGGGCATGTACCCAAAAGATACTGCAACATGTAAGAAGGGCACATGCTCCACCATGTTCATATCAGCCTTATTTTTAATAGCCAGAACCTGGAAACAACCCAGATGTCCCTCAACAGAGGAGTGTATACAGAAATTGTGGTACATCTACACAATGGAGTATTACTCAGCTATTAAAAAACAATAAATTTATGAAATTCTTAGGGAAATGGATGGATCTGGAGAATATTATCCTGAGTGAGGTAACCCAATCACAAAAGAAAAAAGTACTCTTAAAATTAACTTAGGCATAGTGAAGTGTGGCTATCCACAATTGATGGTTTCTGCCACGGGTAGGGGTGGGAAGGACTCAGTTTTCTTTAAGGAGCGTCCCACTTGGGAGGGGGGTTGACTATGCTTTAGTTAAGTATATGGGCAATACAAATTGAACTTAGTTTTTTTTTTTTTCTTTTTCTTTAGGTTAAAAAGCAGGGATGGTTGGCAGGTGGACCTGGGAGTACTCGGAAGTGAATGTGATCAGAGTGCCTAATGTGAAATTTCCAAATAATCAATAAAAATGGCATGTTAAAATAATAAATTGGTTTCCCCACTACAGAGTATATTTCCTAACATCTCCTGAAACTAAATATGTCCATGTGATGAGGTTCCGGTCAGTGGAAAAGGAGTGGAAGCAGCAGGTGTCATTTCTGAGTCATCACCTTAAAGATGCCTTCCTTGGACTCACTCACTCCTGGTCCTTTCATAAGGCTTGTAACATACACAGAGTAGTGACCCAGCTTCAGCAACATGTAGGAGCATGATATTCAGAGTATACCATCAAGGGGTAAAGCAAGATCCTGTGTACTTTAATGATGCAGAGGAAAGTGAGCATATTGCTACGTCGACAGGTCAAACGAATACACAAGAAATGTACATATCTACCCATGTAAGCCAATTCTATATTATGTGTAAGCATGATTCTATATTATAGCTTCTTAAACATTAGCTCAAAGAATACTAGCAATTTAACCTTCTTTTTCAAGAAAAGATGTTCTATGAAATCTACATGGCAGATTTGTAAATAACACACTGATATGTCAGGTAAACTGAAAATACACATCATTACATCAAAGCTGATACCGAGGGATTTCCTTGCTGATGTGATAGATGACAGTTGCATTTTGAATGACTAATCCTTAATTGTTAACTTTTTTATTATCATTATGTCTTGTTTATAAAGAAGTGGTAATTGTTTTCATTTCTTACTAACCTTGCCAGTGAATCCTCGTTGGATAATCTTAAGATGTTCCAACTTGCCTTACTTCTGGTATTGGCCATAACTATGAATTAGACAAATAGGAGTTTTCAAAAGGGACTTTAAAAGGGATTATTTGCTGACTTTAACCTTGAAATAATGTTGATACTTGTAACTGTGATCACTAATTTGTAAATGTGGTCACACCTATCATTCCCAGCTTTAGAGATGCCAAGTTTGTTTCTTCCCTTGGCCTTTGCAGTAACTACTGACAGCTGTTGGAGTGGGAAGAACTCTTGGCTAAGCATCCGGAAATTTCACTGCTAGTCCTGGCCTTGACAGTTATTAAGTGTGAATTTGGACAGGTCATGTAACCTCTGTACAGAGTGATTATGATGTTCAGAATAAGACAGGCTATGGCACGTATTTGGGAAATAAAAAGCTTCATATAAATATATGATAATGCATGTGTATAAACATGTAACAGTAATAACAAAGCAGTTTATATGTATATACCCATGTAATATGTGTATGTGAACTTTGGGTG
Source organism: Mastomys coucha (assembly GCF_008632895.1). Taxonomy (NCBI): domain Eukaryota; kingdom Metazoa; phylum Chordata; class Mammalia; order Rodentia; family Muridae; genus Mastomys; species Mastomys coucha. The sequence continues at coordinate 105,225,084 of NW_022196912.1, forward strand.
TTTGTATTTTAAGACAGTATTACATATATAAAAACTTTGCGTATTTCAGATTCCCTCTAAAGTACCTAGAGGTAACTATTAGAGATGAACTCATACTGTGAAGGTATACTGAGAAACTTATATATAATACAGGGTTCTGTCTAGATGACATTTTGAAGTAATTACTTTATGGGAACTTCCTCTTCTTATTGATGGCTAGAAGCAAAGTAGAAAACAAGACTTTTACAACACTATAATAACATGTTACTAATGATATATTGAACACCTGAGATCTCCCACCCTCTTCTCTCAAATAAAAGCTGTAATCTTGAAAAACATCTTCACTGACACACACAAGGTTCAGTTACATTTTACTCATCTGCCTTCCATTCCCTTGGTGAAAGTAGTTAACTGCCCAGCCCCGCAGGAATTTGGAGAACATCATGGAGATATCAAGTTCCTACAGTGAAATATGTGCCAATGTGATTTCCTCCTAAAGTCAACAGGATTTCTCCATGCAATATTCTTAGGAACTGTTCCTTCAGCCAATATTATTAACTGTGAGATTAAGGTGCAGACGTCAATCATGAGAACCTAAGTTTTACACAAAGGTCTCCCTGGGATATTGTCTAAAATGATTTCATATAAATATATATACATATATGTATACACACAGACATTTGTATATATGTGAGTTTGTGTGTGTGTGTGTGTGTGTGTGTGTGTGTGTGTTATTTGGAATTAGTTTTCTTCTGAGAGGCATATTCTCTAAGGAATCAGCTCAGACAATATCATTGTCTGAAACCATCTATCATTCTCCCTAATCTTTATTCACAAACAGTCAGAAATAAAGCCTTGAATTCTCTGGCTTTGGTCCCAGAATGCATCAGAGCATATTTTTATTGGACAGTTTGGTATTGATAACCATTTATCATGAACTCCAAATTGCACAATAATCACTACATTAACATCTGAACTAGCATACAATGGCATCTAAGGGCTTTGCCTCTTCATCCCAGTCCTTTAAAAAATGATAACATGAGAAATAAATTTGCAATCTCTTCACAAAAGGCATGGAAATGGAGAGAGCTGATCACTGAATCACATTTGCAAGTTCTAATGATGCAGTTGGTCTCATCACTCAAGCAAAGCACCACACCAGGAGTCAGCACAACTCCATATCTTAAGAAATGCTCACAAATGAGGCACCCTTCCTTCAGAAGCTGTAATTTCTTTATCTGCAGGTTAATATTTTTATTTTCTCGTCTAGACAGGACAACAGTTCCAGAGAGGAGTTTATTTAAAGTTTGACACCTTAGACTACAATGAGCCACTCTTCCAGTCAAACCTCAAAAACTGGTCAGGGATTACAGTCTGCACAGCAGACTCCGAAGAGCCTTGGCCAGACTTATCTTTCCTTCTTGTTTCGTTGTGAGGTAAGAGTGAGTAGCTCTGCCTGGCCTGGAATCACTAATGTAGGTCAGGCTGGCCTCAAACTCATAGAGCTCCTTCCACCCTGCTAGTGACTGGACTACTACAACTCTGGACTAAAACCTATGCATCATGAGTCCCAGCCTGTCCCATACTCAGAATGAGGCAAAGCAGTGAACCCACCCTTGCTGTCACACATTCCCCCCCCCTTGTCTCTTAATGTGCATTTGTGAACTCATTACCAGTTAGAGATGCCTCATGCAGGGAAACATGTATAGTGCCTCTGAAATGCCAGTCCCTGTAATCATAAATTACTCTTGACCCAGGGAACAGCTACAGAAATGAAGTAAATGCATGCAAATACTGGTTAGTTGATCCCAGACTTACCTAACCTTCTAGTCTTCTTGGAGCTTTAAATACTTTGTGAAATTGACACAAGACTTCTTAAACAGTGAAGAAGGAAGGAGGGAGGGAGAAAAAGGAGGAACAGAGAGAGGTTGGGGGAGAGGGAGAAAGACAAGCACCAGACCTCTCCTCTTGATATAGACTTCAAATATCCGCTTTCACACTGATTGGTTTCTGGTCTCAGTGTCTTTGAAGTCTTCTCCAGACCTTATCCTTCAAAAGTTAATGTTTTCAACCTCCCCAACCTTGTGTGTGTGTGTGTGTGTGTGTGTGTGTGTGTGTGTGTGTGTGTGTGTGCATGCATGTGTGTGTCCTGAGCAGGTATGTCCATTTATTATACCCTGGGTGACATTGAGAGAGAGTTCCTTCCAAGTCGCCTTCTGCTTGCTGCTTCTCTCATACATTGTTCTTGTTTCTTCTAAGAGGCTAAGGGAGGTCGCCTATCCTCCCCTTCCTTCCCTCCAAGTTAGAAGTGTTTGCATGGCTCTGTTCTAGAGAAGTAGTTTACATAAAGGGCATTTCACTACCAGAAAGAAAACTCAGTGTGCACAGCTGTACCGCAGTCTCATCTTCCAAATAGCTACCTACCAAGCTACTAATCAATTTATCATCTCCTTTTCTCTTTAAACTTTCTACCCAGTAAGCCATATTTTCCTTTTGTAATATCTTGTCTCCTCCCCCGATGCCTAATGTAAAATTTCTTCCAGCACAGTTCAATGCATAGGTTCTATTTTTCTAAAAATAACAACTATTTTATTTCTAGTTTACCATATTACATTATAGAATAAACCTATATGACTTCCAGAGAATAACTATAATAATTTCCTTACAATTTCATCTTCACCTCTTAAATAGTCAAATAAAAATCCAGTTTAACTCCTGTCTCAATAGGTAAGAGAGTTCTGACTGAGTTCCTGTGTTTGTGTGAAATTTTATTATATCCAGTATTGAGTAAAGGAAAAAGGAGGATTAGAAATATTTGACTGTTATAATGTTGAAAAGGTGGTAAATTAGTACATATATTTTTAATTTCATTATGACCATTTAAGACAGCTGGAAGCTATTGTTATCTACTTTTTAATTTTTCTAGCCTGACCTACGCACAGGCAGTACAAAAAAAGAGCATCTTTTAAAAATCACATTTTGTTGTCAAGTGACTTTAGTATGTCAGATGTTTCTCCCCTATTTTTATTTTATGAAATCAGATTAGCAGCAAGATTTAATCTTTTTAGCAATAAATTCACTGTATGCTAATGTAAATCTCTTGAAATCTTGAGGCTGATCAACCCACTCTTCATTCCTACTTTCTCTGAATGGACATATATGAGATGCCCCTCTCAGAATTCTCAGACACGGACTTATTCTTTTTATTTTTTAAGTAGATAATTTGTTTATTTACATTTTACATTTCAAATGTTATCCCCTTTCCTGGTCTCCCCCCACCATGTGTGTGTGTGTGTGTGTGTGCGTGTGTGTGTGTGTGTGTGTGTGTGTCAGACTGAACAGGAATGCAATAAAGATTAATTTAAAAAAAGAAGGCATTAATTCGAAATGGAGCGAAGAGAAGTATATGGGAAGGTTTGGAGGGAGGAAGATGAAGGAGGAAATGTAATAGCTATATTATAATATTAAAAGTAAAGAATAAAACAAGCACCTGGATTTGATATTGACCTCTGTGGACACACAGAAACCAGGATGTAGTGTTTCACCATGACCCTTTGCATTTGAACAGTCTGAAATTAGAGTCGTGCAAAACTGTTGTTTCTGTGCTATGACCTCTCTCCTGGCAGCCAAAGCAGTTCCTCAAAATAAGTTTTGTTAACAAGACTTTAAAGGTTTTGTCTACCTACCAAGATGTCTTTATTTTAGTAACAGTAATAGCAATCAATGGATTGTTAAAAGTCAAGCTTCCAGATTCCCTTCATAAGTGTTCAACAAACTGGGATGAAAATCTTAACAGGGATAAAAGTGACCAAATACCTAGCTAATAAATATATTGGCCCAAACTGTACCAACTAACAACAGCATTTTCCTCACTGCTTCTAGTCTCTACACTACGATGCAGGCAATGCTGCATCCATGTTCCCAAGCAAAGAGACAGAAACTCCAGATGCTCTGTGACATGCCCAGGGTCAGACAACAGAGTGATAGAAGAGTCAGAATTCACAGCGGGTCTGAGCAGGGCTAGTCCACCTACTTGTGCTTGAAGACATCAGAAATCCCTGTCTGAGGAGATGAATAGAAGGGCAAAGGGAGTCTCCAAGTGCCAAATAAGCTTTTTGTTTGTTTGTTTGTTTGTTTGTATCTATAAAATACTAAAACAAACATAAAAAGCACACCCATTACCCATTCATTACCCACTAACCACCCCCATCCCATATCCTTGGATCATCCAAGTAAAATAGATGAAATAGAATAAGCATTGCATGGCCTTAGAAGATGGAAACCTTTGTGGGGAATTCCACTTCTGCCTGTCACTATACTGGTATATGCCTTGAGTTAAAATACTTAGCATTTTGGATTCATGTTCATCCTTAAATTTAAAAAATATTACATATGTTTATATATTTTTTAATTTGCATAATATAAATTATATATAGATATTCTTTTTTATTTTTTAACATTTAAAAACATATTTTAATTAAATAGAATTGAATCACATTCTTGTTTCCTTTTTGTAGCACTGCTCCTCCCAGACACCCCCTCTTCAATACCTACAATATCTTTTTGTCATATTCCTTAAAATTTATAAAATATTATAAAAGTTGTTTGATATAAAACAACAATCAATTTAGCAGTCTTATGTAGATGCTCATCTACAGCAATAGTGAAAATATATTTCTCAATATAAATTTTAAATAACTCCAAACATATTAACTGTATACTTCAAAATAATGCATCACTAC
>NW_022196912.1:105230127-105232331 GCF_008632895.1 Mastomys coucha
AGAGTAACTTATAAAGTCCTCTTTTTCAAACTTGATACAAGAGTTACAAATGTCAAGCAAAGCATTCAATTTCACTTTGTTGTTCTCTTATAAGCCACCTCCCTAGTTAATCATCTAGGTTTTTTGGGGTGGGGGTATATAAATACTTTTGAAATATATAAGCTGTTCTGAAAACCATAGTATAGTATAAAAACATGAAATAAACAATACTACTAATAGAGAGGCTGAGATAGGAGAATCAAGATTTCAAGACCCTTATGTTGTACACAGCCAGATACTGTCACAAACATACAAGCTGAAAGTGTATATAGATTGTACAAGGTTGGACCTATTTCTCCAATTACCAAATTAGAGAGAGCATTGGATGACAATCAACAAATTTCCAATTCCTCATATTATTGGATTTCAATCATTAGGATATGTTGGTAATATTAATTTTCAAATTAATATATTAAGAAAAAGTAATTGTCATTTCCTATTGTTTTTGTTGTAAAAGGTGGAATTAGATTTGTGTGGATTTGTTGAAAGATTATCTTCTTGCTTCTTCTAGGGTGTAGTTTTGCTCCTTATGTTGATGTCTTCCATCTTATATAGATGATATTCTTTTAACTTGTGGACAAAATGATGAACATTATGTATACATAATAATGTGTACTTATGAGGGCCACTATGAGGGTTAATGAAATAACTTACATAAACATATAGTCCTTTCAGCCATGTTACTCTGTTTCCAGTCTTTAAGGAAGGTATTTGTGAGGACTGTTGCAGCCCATTCTTAGGTAATCACTGGATAGTGGCTGTCACAAATTCAATTTTGAACTCACTGTGGGTTCAGCACTTTCCCTTCGCCTTGGTTTCCTTAGAAGACTAATAACATTTACCACCTGAGCTATTGTAAAATCCAAGCACATAATGTATTCGTTCATAAGTACTTGGCAGATAGATCAATTGGCACATAACAAGCAGTTCACAAATTGAATTATTATTATATGTGTAACTAATACAAACAAACCTGTAGTTCTCAGCTGTGGTGATTTGATCCTCTGGGGACATTCTGCAATGTCTCGAGACATTTTTGGTTGTAACAACCTAGCACAGGGATGTGCTTATAATCTCGGGTTTTGGTAAATATTCTAGGTTGGGATATTGATATTGATATTGATACAGCTCCAGAGTAAAGAGTTATCCAGTACAAAATGGTGTTGAGAGTAAGAAACACTGACCTTGGGAAGTTGCTCTTAGTCTACAGGTCCTACCGAGTCTACAGTTGCCCTAAGCCTACAGTATTTTCTCCATGGAGCAAAGCCTGAGACTAACAAGGTAGTTCTGGAAAATGAAGCATCCTATAGAAATGGTACCTGTGAAGTCTCACCAGATTAAAACTGAATGAAGGAATGATGTAGGATATATGACATTGTAGCATTTCAGGATGTCTTTGATTTGTTTTCAATACTCCTTTAAAGGTGTGCTTTATTTCTAAATAAAATCATGTAAAGCTGGTGTGGTGTCACATTCCTGTGGTTGCTATGTTCAATTATGGCAGGTGTTCAAGGTCATTCTTGGTTGTATAGCCAGCAGGGAGCCAACCTCAGGTACATGAGACACCATATCAAAATAAAATAAACAACCAAATAGATGGTTCAGAGAGTAAAGCACTTGATTTCAAGCACAAGTATTTGATCCTCAGGCTTTACATTGAAAGTACCATAGATGTTAGTGTATACTTGTAATCTTAGCACTTGGGAGGCAGGAATAAGTAGATCAATGAGAAGACTGCTAGCCATCCAGTCTCACCTATTTGATGAGTTCCAGGCAAGTGAGAGACCCTGTGCCAAGAATCAAGAAGGATATCAGTAAGCAATGACAGACAGCTGAGGTCGTCCTTTGGCCTCTCTACATGTGCATCTACACACACATGAACACACACACAAGGAAAAAACTAATAATTGAAAACATTTAAAAAGACATGAACAAAAGGGCACTAATAATTTTAGGGACCAAAGAATGTAATAAAATGTGCGGCGGTGAGTTGTGTGCAGACAGCCTGGTCCCCAGTCAAGCACCGGCCTTGAACCCCATGACTCTAAGGGACTACAGGTGTTCGGCCATGCCTTCTGGGCCCCTGGCTCCTGTCTCATCTAAAGCCTCCCACAGTCCCCAACAGAGAGGCGTGTGGCCATCAGTCTTTTTTTTTTTTTTTTTTT
>NW_022196912.1:105235368-105258641 GCF_008632895.1 Mastomys coucha
TGGAATCACAATCCTGGACCTTAAGCTGTACTACAGAGCAATTGTGATAAAAACTGCATGGTATTGGCCATCAGTCTTGTAGGCAATGACCCAAGCTCCTGCTATTCTGTCTGGACTCCACCCCCACAGTTACCTGGCAACAGCCAGGTGTGCTCCGCCCCACAGTTATCTGGCAACAGCAAGGTAGGCCCAGCCCACTATAAAAGGATCTTCTTGCCCCCTCCTCTCTTTCTTACTCTCTTGTTTCTGCCTCTCTTACTCTTGCCCTCTTGCTCCTCCTCTGTCCACATGGCCTTGGCCAGCCTCTGCTTCTCTACTCTCTTCGGCTCTCTGCTTTTCTACAATAAACGCCTTAAAACCTTGGACTACCTCTTCGAGATCTGCAGTGCTGGAGCAATGGCGGAGGTCTTTCCTTAACAAGCCGTGCGTCTAGCCTCCGGCCTGGAGGCCTGCCTGCGCTCCAGCCACAGCTCCGCCAAACCAAGCTAGCTACCCAACAAGACAGGACTCTCGTCCCCTGCAGACCCAGCCAGAGCTCTCTCCTCCTGCCACTTTCCTTTTGGTCCCCGGCCAGAGTCCACCTGAGGCCCCACACCCGTTTTCAGCATACAGTGGTGTCTGGGATGTCTGAGAGCCTGTCATCCTCAGCCTCCATGCAGGCCCGGGGACCCCAGCCAACTCTAGCAGATTCCGAGGGGACCTCAGACTGGCCTTCCTCACCTCTGGAGCAGGGGTCCTGCTGCTTCTCACAGCCTGATGTCTTTTTTTTTTTTTTTTTTTAGGTGGGGTAGGGAAGTCGATGTCTGCCTGGCAGTTCCGTTGGGTTGTGTGCAGTAAAACTTCCGGAGTCCAGCCTTGCCCAGCAGCCCTAGCCCTGAGCAGATGCAGGACCCCATTTTTGACCCACAATAAAAAAGTAGTAGTAGTAATTGTTGTTGTTGTTGTCGTAATACCTGCAAGTTTATCTAAATTCCCATGGGACCCAGGGAGTAAGATGGTCTAGTTACTTATAATAAACACTGGGTAGAAAGGAATGTGGACAAGCATGGCCAGGTTTCTCTATATGTTGATCCTACTCAATGTGTCCAGATGCTTTCTGGGTGGTAGGATTGAAGAAAAGCTAAGGATAAAGAGTTCAAAATAGATCTGTGCATCTGATGCTACAGGTGAAAGGAGTGGGACTTTCTATGGATGGAAGCTTGTCCTGTCCTTCCTATGGGTCCTGCATGTTTTCTCCAGCTTCAATTGAGAAAAGTACAGGGAACACTTGAGTAAGAACTTGTTACACCAAGGGGAGAGCCTGTCTTCACGACAATATATGCTGCTTGTTTTGATGCTAAGATGACACACTGATAAAAGAAATAAGGGGCAGGAGTAGTATTTTGGCTTACACTTGAGCAGATGTCACCGTCACTAAGAAGGCATCATAGCAGAAATGTGGGCAGCTTGTCACACTGCTTCCAAAATTAGAAATTAAAGAAAAATGAATGTTGGTTCTCTGCCTGGTTTTCCTTTTTATCCAGTCCAGGACCCCAACCCATGGAATTCTGGCACTCACATTGAGGGTTAGGGTTCTCATATCAATTAAGCCCATCTAGAAAATGCCCCAGCGACACACTCAGAGATGTGTTTCCAAGGTAACTTCAGATTCCTTTCAAATTGAAAATCAACATAAATAATCACAATTCTACCTTTCTCAGTGTGACAAGAAAACCTATCACTTTAAAGATCAACCCTCCCATCCCTGGTTTTCCTAGGCTCACAGCCATTTTGCAATGCTAAGTAAATTCAGTCTAACCTCAGAAGTCCCCAGTCTTTAAGCAGTTCCATACTGTCCAAGTACAGTCTCTGGGATGTTGGTAATCTCTTAACTGTGAGTCTCTATGGAATAAAAACAAGCTACATGACCAGCAAGGTAGTTCAACAGGTAAAGCCCTGGCCATAGAAACCTGGTGACCAGGCTGGAGAGATGGCTCAGTGGTTAAGAGCACTGACAGCTCTTCCAGAGGTCCTGAGTTCAATTCTCAGCAACTACATACATGGTGGCTCACAACCATCTGTAATGGGATCGGATGCCGTCTTCTGGTGTGTTTGAAGACAGCCACAGTGTACTCATATAAATAAAATAAATTAAAAAAAAAAAGAAAGAAACCTGGTGACCTGAGTTCATTCTCAGAACCCAAATAAAAGTAAAAAGAGAGAACCAATTCTGCAAAGTTGTCCTCTAACTTCTACAAGCACGATGTTCCTTACCTGCTATCCCAGCACGTATGTCCATGTGCACAGCCTCATAGTCACAACAATAAAGCAAAATAACCAAGTAAAGTCCAACATTTAATACCAAATAGTCAACATTCCTCTTTCAAAAGAAAGGAAGAAAAGCATAGCAAGGAACAATTGGAATAAAGCAAGATGAAAATCCAGCAGCTTCATGTTGAGCATCTAAGGGCTTATGAAGGAATTATCTCGATTCCAAAGGGCTCGGGGCTTTCCATCACTAAAGCTCTGCTGCCTGCTGCCCACACAGGCCCTCTCCTCAGTTGCCATTACTTGTGCCTGCTGCTTCCCTCAGCAGACCTTCTGTGCTCTACATTTCAACTTAGATTTCACCCTCACAGCCTCACACAGTGGCCCCTCCGAGCAACCTTGCAGGGAATCCTCCTCTGCCACGTTACCTGACCTTAGTCGCATTCTACAACTTTGGTATAGACTTCCTTTGCCCTCTTGCTCTTATATGTCTGTAAAACTGATATTGCAGTTTTACAGACACAGCCTTCGCCCCTTAAAGCCAAGGGAGCTGTTGTAGATTAGAAAGCCTTAGCTTTTTCAGTGTCTGATGAGATTATCATGTCTTTTTCTTTCCGTTTTTCTATATTGGTAGATTACATTGACTTATTTTCATAAGTCGAACCATCCCTACATCTCTGAGATAAGGCCTCCTTGATCTTGATGGCTGATCTTGATGTGTTCTTGAATTCAGTTTGTAAGTATTTTGTTGAATATTTTTGCATCTATGTTCATGAGGGAAATTGACCTGAAACTCCAAATTCTCTTTCTTTGTTGAATTTTGCATAGTTTGATGGTAGGGTGACTGCAGCCTCATAAAATGAGTTTGGCCATGTTCCTTCTGTTCCTATTTTGTGGGATAATTTGAGGAATATTGGCATTATCTCTTCTTTGAAAGTCTGGTAGAATTTTGTAATAAACCATCTGGCCATGAGGGTTTTTTTTGGGGGGGGGTGGAGAGGATTTTAACGACTGCTTCTACTTTCTTGGGAGTTGTAGGACTATTTAACTTGTTTATCTGATCTTGATTTAACTTTGGTAAGTGGTATCTATCAAGAAAATTATCCAATTCTTTTAGATTATCCAGCTTTGTGGAGTACAGGTTTTAAAATGTGCCCTAATGATTCTTTGGATTTCCACTATGTCTGCTATTGTGTCTCCTTTGGTTTGTTTGTTTGTTTCTGATTTTGTTAATTTGGATATTTTCTGTCTTTTAGTTAGCTTGGATAAAAGCTTGTCTCTCTTGTTGCTTTTATCAAAGAAACAACTCTTTGTTTCATTGATCTTTGTATTATTCTCTTTGTTTCTACTTACTGATTGTAGCCCTCACTTTCATAATTTCTTACCTTCTACTCCTGTTTGGTGTTTGCTGCTCCTTCCTCCTCCTCCTTCTTCTTCTCCTTCTCCTCCTCCTATTCCTCCTCCTCCTCCTCCTCCTCCTCTTCCTCCTCCTCCTCCTTTTAAGAGCATTTAGGTGCTCTATTAAGTAGCTAGTACAAGATTCCTTTGATTTCTTTATGAAGACATGGATGTGAGGGCAATCTGGCTGTAGCATCTGTCACCAACTTATTGCCAGGATTGGTTTGGCTGATCTGGCTGCCTAGCGGGGTATCCCCTTCCTCCCTCACCACTCTATGTATGTCACTCCCAAAGCTGTGCACTTAGTTGAAGAGGAAAACCTTTCCTGAATAGAGGAAGACTGATCTTTTGTCAAGGGTATACAAGTAGCTGCACTCCCCTGCTAGAATCTCCTAACAAGCTCTTTATGAAGCCACTTAGTGCTATGACCTTACACCTCTTAGCATATCTTTGTGTCTCATAAGTTTGGGTATGCTGTGCATTCATTTTCACTAGATTCTAGGAACTCTAACTTCTTTATTTCTGTCCTGCTCCAGCAGTCTTTCAGTAGGAAGCTGTTCAGTTTCCATGAGTTTGTAGATTTTCTGTTGTTTATTTTTCTTTTTCTTTCTTTTTTTTCTTTTCTTTTTTTTTTTTTTTTTTTTTTTTTTTTTTTTTTTTTTTTTTTTTTTTTTTTTTTTTTTTTTTTGTTGTTGTTGTTGTTTTGTTTTGAGACAGGGTTTCTCTGTATATCCCTGGCTGTCCTGGAACTCACTTTGTAGACCAGGCTGGCCTTGAACTCAGAAATCTGCCTGCCTCTGATTCCCAAGTGCTAGGATTAAAGGTGTGCACCACCACCACCCAGCTTTTCTGTTGTTTCTGAAATCCAATTTTAATATGTGGTGGTCTGATAGAATGGAAGGGTTATTTCAATTGTATTGTATCTGTTCAGACTTGCTTTGTGACTGAGTATGTAGTCAATTTTGGAGAATGTTCCTTGAGGTGCTGAGACGAAGGTATACACTTTTGTGTTTGGGTAAAATGTTCTGCAGATATCTGTTAGGTCCATTTGGTTCATAGCATCTGCTAGCTCCAGTATTTCTCTGTTTAATTTTCTGGTGGGAGCAGATGCAGAGACCCAAAGCCAAATATTAGAGAATTCAACAGAAGAGGAGGAAGGACTGTAGGAGCCATTGAGGTTGATGATACTATGAGGATATGGTCCATAGAATAATTAAACAGGGCTCATAGGGCTCACTGAAACTGAAGCAACAATTAAGGATCCTGTATGGATCTGAGCTAGGTCCTCTGCATGTACCTTATGGTTGTATAGCTTGGTGTTATTGTGGGACTCCTAACAGTGAGAGCTGGGGACGTCTCTGACTCCTTTACCTGGATTTTAAACTTTTTTCCTTTTACTGGGTTGCCACTTCCAGTTGTGATATGAGGGTTTGTGCCCAGTCTTATTGTATCTTGTTAGACCATGCTTGGTGGATATCCCTGGGAAGCCTAGGGGTGGGGAGAACAGAAGAGGTGTTGATCTGGATCGGAGGTTGGGAGGGGAAGAGTTAGGATTGAGAGGAGTGGAGAGAGGGAAAGCTGTGGTGGAAATGGAATGTTTGAGGGAAGGATGAAATTGAAATAAAGAAAGAGAGAGAAAGGGAAGAAAGAAAGAAAGAAAGAAAGAAAGAAAGAAAGAAAGAAAGAAAGAGAAACAGAGAGAGAGAGAGAGAGAGAGAGAGCGAGAGAGAGAGAGAAGAGAAAAAAAGACAGACAGACTCAGGAATGCTGGCCACATTTCAGGTATGTGGTCTGTATTTACATTTGGAATTTTTTTATGAGCAACAGGTTTGAAACGGGGTGCATTCCCTATGGGGAGAAGAGCATCTATACTGCTCTCTCCAGTGGGTACAGGACAGCCTAGGGATGCTCTGTGTCTAAGATACTTCCAAGCATCACTGTAGCTTCTTACAACATTTCTCATCTTCTGAAAATACAGTGCTGCCATCATCATCAAAATCACAGGGACACTTACCAATGTTGAACACTCTTTAAGATCCTGCTTATGAAACCTGCTTCCTCTACATAATGGTCCATGATCTCTGCTATTTCCATGATCTGAAATACATATTCCACTCACAGGAAGTATGTCTATTCTGTTTTTCGGAAAACAGCCAATGATTCTGGTAAATATTTTACAATGCACAAGACACCTCCTTTCTACAAAGAATTATGATGTGGCTTTGTTTTGTTTTCCTCCCCTTGCAGCAATCTGCACAGAGCTGGGTTGTGATTGTCCTTGCAGACACTGGCTGCCCACCACTCTGAAAACTATATTGCCAACAGTCTCATATTCTTCATACCATACCTATTTATCATATTCTACAATAGTGATTGATATCAAGAATTACATCCCTGAGGCATGTGAGGTCTAAATCATAAAATATAGATTAATAAAATTCATTGTCTTGCTACCTGACAGAATTGACTCATACATTTTGGGACGATTTTCAGTGAAAGGAGTTGAAGCTAGAATGCATTTCTCATCATCCTAATTTAAACACAAAATGCAATTAACTGCAGCCCCTCAAGTCCCGAATATTCAAAGCATCTGGAGATTTATTTTATCATTAGAAGAGTTACAGCTCTGCCCTGTGAATACACCTGAAGGGGCCTGCTTTTTGTTATTTATTTCCCAATATGTGGCAAGTCAGTATAAAAATCAGCTTATTTTTAATTGACTATATGTTACTGCCTTACAGTTGCCCAGAGGGAAGACTGTATTCGTGGGCTGTTTATATTTTTCAGTGTTTATTTACCCCAGTGTAACTGAAAGGGGAGTTCACTTAACCTTTCCATCTTCAGCTGTGGGAAAATTGTACCATGAATCATGTGTGGAGAGTCTAACCATGAGTATGTGACTGCAGACATAAAATTCAAAGGGACATTCTTGGACTTCCCATTATGTTAGAAACAATAGATGTAAGCCATATTATACAATTAATAATCACAGAGAACAGGGCACACAACAAACTGTAGCCACTCTTATTTTAAAATACATAACATTCCAGTAAATATGCCTTTGCATTTCCCACACTGGAAAACTTACATTTCGATTATCTAACCTCCATGGTGCTTTGGTGCTATGTTGCTATACACAACAGCTTTGGAAGCTGGACCATTCGTTGTCCATTAACTCAAGTTTGCTTGAGAGAAGCCTTCATTTACATTCCCTGGCTGTTAGAATCCTCTGAGCATGATGCAGATGAGCCACATGATTCACTCATAATGAGGCAGTGACGTTGATAAGTATGCCACCTGGGGTGTCACCTATCCAGTCACAGTAACTGGCATGGACTCTGTCACAAGTTCCCATTGTGAGAATCTTAAATTGGGCCAGCATAATGACAAGGACTAAAGGCCTAGATGCCACAGAAAGCCTTGACAGTCTAAGAAAGGGAGGCCTTTGACTGGCCTGGGTCACCAGGCTCCATCTCACTGTCCAGAGTGAAGCATAGGCTGCTCTTGGCTAATAAGGTGCTTAATATTCTCCTAGCACTTTTTAAAGCTCTTTAACTTCATTGTCATTTCAAGAAAGCTCTGCCTCTGACAGGGAAAATAATTTCTCTTCACCCAGGGCCTTTTTTCTTGGATTAATATTAATATCCCATGAGCATATTAGCTATGGAGGGAAGAATCTAGTGGCAAAATGAAATCTACCCCACTCTACTCAGATATGATGTAGGCCATGTGAAAGAAAATTCTGGATTCATAGGGCCCCTTCAGCTTCCTCCATAACCACTCTCATCCCCTTGTCTGAATCATAAGCTATTTTTTGTTTTGTTTTTGTTTTGTTTTTATTATTATTTTTGTTTTGTAAAGACAGGGTTTCTCTGTGTAGATCTGGGGGTCCTAGAACTCAGTCTGTAGAGCAGGCTGCCCTCCAGCTCACAAAGATCTACCTGCCTCTGCCTCCTCGGTTCTGGGATTAAAGGCGTGTGCCATCAGTGCCCAGCCCATCTGCCTCCTCAGTTCTAGGATTAAAGGTGTGTGTAATCAATGCCCAACCCAAAGTCACTTTATTCCCAGAGGCTTCTGTAGGCCAAGAACACAGAAGATTATTTCAATTCTAAAGTGACCTGGCAGTTTGGTATGTTCAGACTACAGTAGAGGCATCTCCTCCAAACACCAGGTGCTGCCCCCTTGTTTGTGTGAAAGAAAAGTGGGGGCATCACCCCAGTGTGTCATCCAAGTGGTATGGTATGGACAGCAGCTCTTTGTGCTGTCTTCTAAATGCTGTTTAATTCACTCCCACAGGAGAAGGAACCCCCAGTTAATGATTCCTTATGAGGACCCTTTATACCTGTCCCCTTCCTTAGCTAGAACTCAAAAACACAAGGCCCACAACTCTCTTTCCTTAACAAGATATTCCAGTCCAAGATGTTTTTCAAGTGAGTTTGCACAGGCAGCTGAATGACCACACACATGGACTTGGAGGGCATAGTATGTATTCATGTTTGGGCTATGTGTGTCATATACGATCTTGCCAAACCTCTCTCCATCTACCTCTGTCTCCTCATGTGAAATATACCTTCAAATGAAAAGATCACATGCCAATCTCATTGGGTTCTAGTGAGCACACACAGCAACATGGTATTTGTGTCTCACTTCACTTCACACAAATAACAACCTGAAGACACATTTGTAGCAGTCGATATATTAACAGGCACTCAGTAAATACGGGACATAGCAGTGCAATCTAAAAGAATAAGTATGCTAATTCAAGACGGGTTCAGCTTGTCACTGAATTTTGTATAAGAGGAGACAGAATCTAGTTCATGGGATAAGTCCGTCAGACCCAGATAGTTAAGAAACATGGAAAATCACCACATCCATGTGCTTTATGTATTACTTTACATAAGTCAGATACCTCTGACGGTAGTCACAGGATGATTATGGAATTCAAATAATATGAAATGTAGAAGTGCTAATTAAAATTGTCCCAAGTCACAGAGCTTTCAAACGTACATATAGAATTCTAATCCAACACAATTTCAAAGCAACTTACAATGAGTAAAGGGCAGGAGGAAGGTAGATTATGCCAATAAAATAACTCCCAAAATGTCAGTATTGACTAAGGCAATGAAAACAAGATTTATAATTCAGAGATAGGTTAGCCTCTCAGATTAGCTTTGTAGCACAGATTCAAACAAGTCCCTGTCTGTTTTTAGTCAAGTGAAGAATGCCGTTGCTGAATATCTCAACAGCCAACCCAGGCTATCAGAGATGAAAAATGACTAGAAGAGTAAGCGCAACTTTCTCAGCTAGCATCTGTAAGGCATTGCAGGCAGCCTGGCAAGCCCAATGCCATATTGGCAATTAGTGGCAGGAAACAACCAGAAGTCAGGACTTAACAAGACTCTTTCATCATGCAAGATGGCCCATGGAGACATTCTAGATTGAGATCCATGTGGTTGTAGGTAGAATCCAGTTCATAGTGGATATGCCATTTCCTACTTTAATATCTAAGTTCAAAAAGATTGCCAAGAGCAATTCTAAAAATTCCCAACACTGACAAGGTATTCAGGGATTTCTCTAGAAGAAAGGCTGGTAGAGTTTATATTTAGGAGCTTCCATTTTTAAAATTTAACAAAATTTCTGATATAGTTGCATCGTATCATGAGAGAACAGAAGTTAAATGCAGTCCTAGTGGGAAAGCAGCCTTTTAAAGAGAAAGTGATGTCCTACTTTATGCTATCTTTTAAAGTAGTTAACAAGACTTTCTTTTAGATTGCTCCTCTCTGCATGTGACAGCCTTGATTATAGTGTCGGGCTTCTGGCTGCCTGATACTCTGTCCTGTACTTGGTACATTACATGACTTCAGAACGCAGCTTGCTAGGATTATGTCCTTCTATGGAAGCAGAGGAGATACACATTTCTGATTCCAATGACTTGCTCCTTCATAACTATGGTATGAAGTACACACTTCCCTGTTACATTCTTACCATTGAAGTCCAAAGGCATGTAGTTTCTTTTCTTTTTTTTCTTTTCTTTTTTTTGGTTTTTTGAGACAGGGTTTCTCTGTGTAGCCCTGGCTGTCCTGGAACTCATTCTGTAGACCAGGCTGGCCTCAAACTCAGAAATCCGCCTGCCTTTGCCTCTCAAATGCTGGGATTAAAGGCGAGCGCCACCACCACCGCCGGCATGTAGTTTCTTATAAGCCATGACACCGTGTTTTGTCAAGCTGACAAGAAACAAGTTGCAAGAAGGCATCCTACTTAAAAAAAAAAATAATGTACCATTAAATTATACCAGGATAGCCAAAGGAATATTGATGTGAGTTATAAAATATAAATGAAAAAACACATTGAAGAAGTACAATTCAGTGATGAAGCATCTACCTGACATACAGCCTGGATTTATTCCTCAAAATTCCTCAAAATTAATGATGAACAAAAGAGAATGAAGAAAGGGAAGGAGAAGGAGGAGGAGGAGAAGGAGGAGGAGGAAGAGGAAGAGCAGGAGGAGGAGAAGGAAGAAGAGAAGGAAGAGGAGGAGGAGGAGGAGGAGAAAGAAGAAGAAGAAGAAGAAGAAGAAGAAGAAGAAGAAGAAGAAGAAGAAGAAGAAGAAGAAGAAGAAGAAGGGTACATTGGGTTATTTTAAACCTGTGTCCCTTCAGCAATACTTCAACATTACTAATGCAGACACAGACAAATAGCTGCAAAGTCCAGAACGTGAGAAGTCCAAGCCTTATGGACTAAATGTCACCTATGTGCCTGGCATCACTTGGTAGAAAGAGCTATGCTTGAAACAATTCAGAAACAGAGGAAGTACCAGAGGCAAAGACAAAGAGGAAGAGTGTACCATGCAAATGACTTTTATAGCAGACACAGCACACATAAGAAGATAAAGTACTAAATAACAATGAACTGGCATACGAGTGAGCTGAGAGAGTTTCTCAAGCCCAGTGTGTGAGAAGGAAGAGACACTGGTGGGACAAACAGACAACCAAAGCACAATCAGATGCACACCAGCTGCTGGTGGCAGATGTAGGATACAGCAAAGATTAACTGCACAGTGAGGGGAAGCTCAGCTTCAAAGTGTCAACAGCTGTAGAGCAATTGGTGCTCACACGTCATTACAATGGCCAATATCTACACTTGTGCAAGCACAGATGAAATGGGATAACACTTATAAATGTTGACTGACAAGCATGATGGAGCAATGAGGATATTTCATGTTCAGCACATTAATCAGTTGTTGATAACAATGATGTAGGGATATACTATCTGATTGGCATAGTTTCCATGGCATTCATGGCACTGAAGGTATGGCTGAAACCTTAGGCTGGCATTCTAAGAACAGCAATGAAATGAATGCAGTTGGTCTATTGGTTCTGTTGAGTGCTAGCTAATGCTGTGAACTGGCTCTCCAGACAAGTTAATAAACACTTTTGTTGACTGTATTTGGGCCAGGTGGAAAAGTGTAGGTGTGGTTCGTTCAACTACAACATTTGTTTTGAACACTTAGCATACACCAGCTACTGCTTAAGGTGGAAATGGATGCCTAATTTCAAAGAGATTGCTATCTGGTGAAGTACCCATGGTAGTATAGACACAGCATCATATTTATCATGCCCATGTATACTGCAATGAGTAAACTGTGGTTAGGTGCTGTTGTGCATCTGGAAGTTTTTCTGTGCTCCTCTTAAGTGTCTAATAGTGGACACAATATTTACTGAATGAGGCAAGAAGATATTTAACACCCTAATCATGTTTATAATCATCCAGACTTGTACGTAGCCTCTGGCTAATTGTAAAATGAACTCTATACTTTGGTCTGACTTTCCCAGTCTCTACTTTGATTAGAAGTTTTAGAGCCAGGCTCATCACCCAAGTAGTGGGAAAGCTTAAACAAACCTCCATGATGGTACTGGTTAAAGATTAAGTCATTATTCTGGTAGGGAAAGGTGGGAGGGTTTCTTTAGTTAAATTGATCAGGCATGTGTAAAATCGCACCATTAAGATAAGTTGGGGTGAGCATGGATCCCACTCTGGTACTTGCCATGTTAGCAGGCGACAGTTATCACAGTAGGAAGGCTGAGATTTCAAATGTCTGCCCATGTGGAAAGACAAAGTGATCCTCCACACATCTATGCTTTCAACAGCAGGCATACATACCCCACAGGCTTTTAACTTATTCTCTCTTGGGTGTTCTGCTTCTAATTCACTTGTACTCACCCTTGGAGAAGAGTAATAAACACTAGATATTAAAGGGGATTAAATGCTGACCCTCATCATTTACTTGCATGAACAAGCATGGGAAAGTTTTTCTATTACTGGTTTGTGGTACCAGAATCTGTGACTCTACATCCCATTCTCAGTCCCTTGGGGCAAAATTAAGGAGAGAGAACAATTGACTTTAACCATGGGCATCAGCCTAGGAAATGCACAACACATGGTTCGCAGCTCAGAAGCAATGCTCTTGACGCAACAGCAGACTCATGGCAACTGTTCTGCTGGACATCTGGATCTCAGCGGCTCTGAACTGCCTTGCTCTCTCCCATGACAGCTGTCTACAAGAAACTCAGCCCATTTTCAGTGATAGCATGGAGACTGGAATCTAATCTTTACACAAGGACCCCCTGTATGATAAATTATTCCAAACACATAAGTCTATGTCTTTTGGAATATAAAGGTTGCCCCAAAGCAACACATTAAAACAAGAACACTTATGTGGGAGTTGAGTAGGAACATACAAACTGTCCAATATCTGCCTTCAAAATGCCAATGATAGGGCCAATTACGTCTGTTTATAAGTATGTACTTGCTGATGTAAGCCGCCATTCATCCCTGAGCTCTGCCAAAGAGGATGAGGAAGCAGAATAAAATGCATTTTGAGGCCTTGTAGGCTCGTTTTAAAGAATCATACACATAATTATGTCACTCAGGTAAGACTCAAACAAACAGTGAGTCTTGCAGCAGGTCCTGTCTTAAGTGGATGTTAGTAATGGCTCCTAAATAAAAGATGGAGTCCTGGTCAGTAGACATCAGTCAGGAGTTACAGGTGTAAATCAGGCATTCTTGGGTGCTGCCTTAGGTCTGTCACAGAGGGAATCTCAGAACTGGAGTTGGAATTGGATCTTGGGGATAATATGCAATACTGGGAACAATTATTAAATGGCATTCTTATACATTGACTGAGATAGGGGGGTTACAAAAACTACCAGGAAGACTAAAATCAAATAAATATTCAAGTGCAGTTTTTAAAACCAACCATTCAACAAAATCACCTGAATTTAGTACAGTACAGCCTGCTAGACCTCTGCCCCATACCCAGAGGTCCCAATCAGCGGGTCTAAGGATGGTCAGAGTTTCTAATTCTAACAAGTTTCAAGGTGATATTGGGGCTGCTCCTTTTGTGGCCAGACTTTGAGAACCCATGCTTGAAGGATATGTACTGTCCTCTCCAAACTATGATTTGCCCTCGGTGGAATCTAATCAGCAGGCTTACATGCAGTTAAAATAAAAACATGAACACTGACCACTGTTAATTCAGAACAGTCAAACTAACCTCACAAAAGACTTCTCCAATGGAAAAAATGGGAAACTCTTTCCATCGTACACACTGGCTTTATTGGCTGTGGTCTCGGTTGAAGCACAGAAGGAACCTTGGCCAGCAGTGTGAGGTCTCTCAAGCCTGCAGCTGTTGGGAGGCGGCTTCCTCGCCAGGGATTCTGGGCAGGAAGTACCTTGTTAGAACTGATACATCTATGTAGCCCAGGAGAATAAAAAGGCATAAAAGCTCCTAGATTGCTCCAAGTCTCTTCTAACACCCACCCTTTCAAAGCCACCTCGGTAGATGGCTCTGTCACTAGGACTGCTTTACTTTTGGTGACTGACACTTTGAGGTTCATTGGAATGCGAAGTTTTTAAAATGGTAAGTCATAAATCAAGCCCGCACCTTCACTCACAGGGAGATTAATGGTAGCATAAATAAGACAAAAATCCAAAGTGGCAGAGGCATGGGACACCCAGACGACTTTGCTTCCACATCCAAGCAGCAGGAAAGAGGCAAAGAAATAACAGTTCAGATTAGTGCAGCACTGACCAGATATACATTTCACAGTATGCATTCAATCCAGCATGGGGCTCCTCCTCACAATGCTCCCCGCGCCCAGACCCTTCCTCAGAGACAGTTTACTTCCTGACCAACAAACAGTTCAAAATGTATGTTGTTGAAGGCAACCCTGCTTCCTCTGTTTATCCCATAAGCATCCCCGATATCCTTCAGTGCCTTACCCAGCTAACGGCTTAGCAAAACTGGAAAAACAAGCATTGTCACCCCCCTAGGGATAACACCTGAGTAAGAGTTATGCAGGATGATTGGAGAAGGAGAGAAACTTACAGGTCATCTATTCCAAAAGTGAAATTTTAAATCCCATCTGCAGCTCTACCCATATTCTGTACCCATTCTTTTGGCTATAAGGCAAAGAAAGCACTATTAATATGTTCTCTAATACTTGATGTACAAATAAACACAATGTGCAAATGGCTATGCTATGAGGAGAGGAAAGCACAGCATCCATTGTAGGACACAACTGAACAAAAATCAAAGGTGGGTAACTTTGTGTTCATAAGTGCCACAGGGCTTTACAATGAAGTCTGTGCTGAGCTCTACTAGGGAAGAAGTTTGCCAGCTACTATATTCCCAAGGTTTCCACAAGAGCACTTAAAACTGCCGGGCCTCAGAAGATTAAGTGCTTCTGTTGTACACATGAGGCCTTTACTTTGATCTCCAGCAACCTGCAAGGTCAAGTCTGGGATAGTAGACAGGCAGATCCCCTGGCTTTGTTGGCCAGCTAGTCTAGAAGCATCAGTGAACTGGGTTAAAAAAGTCCTATTTCCAAAACTGAGGTGGGGAAGCAATTGAGAAAGACACGGGCATGGACCTCTTATCTCCATATGTATGCATATGGAATATACACATACTGATTATATAAGAAACTGAGGTGCTACAACCCCCATCTCCATCAGCTTGTCCATGTGGACCATATGGCTAGGAGATATCAGAGGCCAACTGGCTTGGAAAAGTAGTAAGGTCTGTGTTGGGCCTGGATTAGACATGGGTACAGATGCAACACAGGAGCTCAGATGGGGCAGGCCATGTTGGAGAAGGGCTGGAGCTGGCTTTTCCAGGCAGTGCAGGCTGGTTTACTTTGCATCTAATCAAAAGCAAGGGTGGCCTCTCTGCAATGCAGCAGGGGGGGCTTGGAATCCAAAGTCCTGCTTCTCATATACGCATTTTTCCTACCCTTAAGCTAGGTGTGTTGTGTTTCTATGGGAATGAGTCTAAGTGAGACCTTTCATGGTTTACATCTCTTTTCTCAAATAGGAATAAGTTGATATTTTTCTATTTCATTTGAAGACTTGAAAGTTGAAAGATGTAACTATTTTTATATCATACTCTGGAGTGTGGAATGCCTTTATATACAAACTCTTCGATTTGCTTTCCAGCTTTAGTCTCATGCTTTAGTTTTGATCCAAGAAAGCCAGATGCTTTCGTGAGAACTGCTCCCTCATTTGAAGGCCGTGAAAATCACAAATTTTGTTTGGTTTTGTCTAAAATGGGAAAAAATATTGGGATAATTTGCTTGGGGTAGGGCATAAGAATTTCAAAAAGGAATCTTATTCAGCATTCATTCACATTCCTTGCTAACATAGGATGAATAGTTATGTTTATAATACTCCCAAGTCCTAAGGAAAATGATATAAGTGGAAAAGAGTTTGCTAAATAAACACTCTCATTATATGTAAGAATTTGGTCCCAGTTAAAATACTATGTTGTTTAACTATGAGATTCACCACAGATTAGACAAGAAGGGTAACAATCTCTGTGACTCTAAATATCAACTGCATAGTACTGATTTGGGATTTAAACTATACACATGTATCTACCATAGGCACGAGGAAAAAGGCTTAAGTGGATATGTACTTTTTAGATGAGTAACCTTTAAACGATCCCACACACAGCTTTATTATGCTATCAGCTTTATCTTTCTGCTGGCAACATAAATAAGCTATACTAAGAATAAAGTTAGTTCTGGGAAACGGGGTGCATAAAATGTTATATAACCAATTGGTTTCCAACCTTCAAGTCAGACACTGGTCAGGGGAATAATATGACCTTAGCCAATAGGAAAAACAGCAAGCCAGAATTCTCCCAGCTGTGTTTCTTCCCTTCTGTGGGAACGTCAATGGAAGTTTAGTGTGTTTAGGGAGAAAGATGGCCAGAAGAGTCAAAATTATTAAACCAAAAAGGTCAACGTTCAAATTAAGTTTTGGACCCGGTGTACTGCAGAAGGCTGAACCCTTCCACAGTCCTAGTGTTCCTAGCAACATGGCTGACCTACTACGATTCAAGGGAGGCTCTTATCACATGAATCCAGGATACCCTGCCAAAGGAGGGAAGAGAAAAGAGCCCAGGGAATGTAAAAATCAGACTATTAAATGTTTCCTTAGCATTTCTCTTGATTTTCAACTGAAGCAAAAATCTTGAGAGGGGCCTTGGATTTACATCCATTAAAAAAAAATAGACAGCCAAAGAATTCTTACAAATTGTTGCTCACAAACAGTTGACTTTGCCAATGAGTTTCTGGTGGGATCCATATTCAAACTCAGATACCTTCATTCATCCAAAAGCAGCACCGGGCACTAAATAATGCACTTGCCTTCATTTTTTTTTCATATTTTAAAAGTTCTTCTAAAAGAGTTCTCTCTATTTGGCTATAAAATCATAAGCTAGTATGCTTTAAAGGACTTTCTGCATCTAATAGTCTGATTTCCCTCCAACTCACAGGTCTAACTACCCTACTGTAACTTTTGTGTTACCACAGATGTATTAACAATGGCGTAGACTAGCTTCCTAAGTTCAGACCATTCCCTTACATAAGGAGAGCATACCCACTCTGCTTGGACATGAAGGGAAATGATTTTAAACCTTTGGCTGTAGGCTTTAAATGAGGGTTGTCAGATTTATCTCTTATTTTGCTCACTGTTATTTAGTTCTAAGGAGATAAAATAGAGTGCTAATCTATATTATTGCTATTGTTCTTTGTAGATGGAAAGAGCCCATTGCTGATGCCATGACTCCCTTTGAATGGATGACAGAGAACAACCACCCTCAAACTGACAAGGACTTACTGCTGACTAACATAGAGTGCAGGAAGGCACTATGTAGGCTGTTGGAGAAAAAAAAAATACCAATGATGTCAGCACTGGATATGCTGCATGCTACAATAGTGGTCTAATAGCAAGATGTACTCTCGGGCGCAATAGTAGCATAATGAACATACCAACCACATTCTAATTGGTTATGAGGCCTGACCTATGGAGGGTACTGCCTGCCTAGTTTATATATATATTTATGGCTGGGAAAATCATAGGTCTTAAGGGGAACCTACTATTGTTACGTTGTTACATGGCCATGCTGTCAAACTACATGTTTACATTCTAAATGTTTATGTTCATACCCATAGAGTTATGCTGCTCTTAACTTTGGTCAGAGAACCCTTCCCCTCTGCCCCCCACTTTTTTTTTTTTGCAGTGGGTAGTTGTTAGCAAAGAGACTCACAACAGGCCACAGTATATAGTATAAATAACTCTGAGTGCTCAGCTATATCAGCATTCCCCCATCCAAGCCTTCAAGGAAGGACCACAAAGAATCTAAGAGCTGGAGGATGGGACAAAAATGCAATGAGATGCTGGCTTCTTGACGTACCACTCTTGTATGCACTGACTCATAACAGCTATGTGGACCTGAAAAAAAAAAACTGTACAAGATCAAGCCAGTCAATAGTACAAAATGGACTGGGGAGAGGCGTAGGGGCTCCCTTCTCATTTGAGAGCTACGGAGGGAGGATTATTCTCCTTTGAGGTCTAGCCACTGGCAGGCTGTGCATGCCTCGGCAGATGGCCACATGCTAACTTGCATATGTAGGATATGAAATTGGGAGGTGGATGTGACAGGGACCACTGGGGGAGGGGAGGCATTGTGAGGGAGGTAGTGGTGGATGGATACAATATCATTGTACATTGTAGAAATATGTGGACCTTCCAAAGATTAAAAGAAATGGTTAAAAAATGTATTGTTAGTCAAAAATGAGTACAAGAACTGATTTCTCAGAGATCTAAAATTCTTATCCTAGATGCTATAGGTCACAGCAGACAGCAATAATAAACTCATGTGAGCTACTCCTTCACATGAGTTCCTCCTGTTCTCACCTCAGAATACCGAGAACCTCTGGGCTTAGAGAAGACAACACCAGGCCTGCTAAACTCAAACTCAGATTTGTTTCTAGCTAGCCTTTTCCCGTGGACTTTATAAGACCAAGTGTGCCTCAATACAGGCGGACCTGCTTGGATACTTTTCTTAACACTGACACACAGAAGGTCTTCAGGAAGAGGGTGCTACACTGAGGAAGAGGTCTCAGAACCTACGCAGCATGTGGAAATTCTTTGATGTGGAACAACTGCATGTCCTGCTGCCAAGAACTGCATTCATGTTTGTGGGGTGGAGCTGTGGGGAGAGAGTCATTTCTTCTACACCTTCAAGTATTAGGGTAAGTTCATGAAACATTTGGGATGAAATGTAATAAACAAGTGCATTTTAACAGACACAGCATGCAATGTTCTTACAAAGGAACTGCTTTATTATTCCTGCCTCTGTGCAGGTCTTTCCACCATGGCCCAGTAGGACTCAGTTTCAGGATGATGACCATTATTTAGCATTCATTGGCAGATGGGTATGGCAGAGCATTAACGTTTTAAAAGCATGTTGATGTTGAAAAGGCTGGGATATAGAAGGCATTCAGGTAGGACCAAAGGATATAAGGATTCCTACAGAGTGGATCCCACTGAGTATCTAAGGATTCCTACAGAGTGGATCCCACTGAGTATCTAAGGATTCCTACAGAGTGGATCCCACTGAGTATCTAAGGATTCCTACGGAGTGGGTTCCCCTGAGTATCTAAGGATTCTTGCAGAGTGGATCCCACTGAGCCAGAAGAGGGGTGCTGGAAGTCAGAGCAAGACCATCCAGAATATGACCAGGATGATCACAGTGGGACAACTGGCTATAACATGACAAATATATATAAATGATGTTAAGAACTCTTCATGGTACGCTATGATTCAGCTATCATTTAGAAATTCTTTTGCAATTAAAATGATAATTGGAATAGTTTGAAGATACTTCATGTATTAATAGACTGCTGAGATGACAGGTGAATGGTGATGAGCATTTAAAAGGCAGTCTAATATTCCATAGGCATTTTCTCAGCAGGTTACCACACACAATAGTTGATTAGGGAGAAAGCATTATGAATCCACCATGTACAAGCGTGCCTGATCTAAACTGCTGGAAACATTAGCCTGGAGGGAGTCCCTTCTCCTTGTAGCCAGTTGTCTTGGAAAGGCATCAATTATAAATTCAAGGTTGGGTTGGAAAATTGTGACACAGAAATAGGAAAATATAAGGTAAAAATGATCACTTTTTCTGCTGGTATGAGTTGCCTTTAAATGAGTTATATACTGTTCATAAGTTGATAGTACCTCCACAAGTTAAATTTACTCTCACTCACAAAGACTGGCTATAACATCATGCTAGTCAATGCTTGGCAGTTCCACGGAGCTGAAGCCACATGATGTCTTTAGATAATCTGAGCCGAATGGCAATAAGGATCATTGGCTGTTACTTGTGAAATAATCAAGTGAAGTTGCGAATCACATTTTGTATTTTTTGCTCTCATATTCCTCCCTCTTGGACTGTAGACTTGTTCCATTCGCTGGTAAACTTGTGGTATCTCCCTCGATTGAAGCTGGGTCTGTGGCAATGGTTCTTTTGGTAAATACTGGCAAGGCTAAGGGAAAGAGAAAAATAAACCAATGTGAACATAAAACTTGAGCCAAAGGACTAATCTTGTAGAAATTAGTTAATTAGGCATGGGATTTAATTTGATTTTCTATAATTAAACTTTACATGGACTAGGAGACATTTAGCATACATAAAAAATGAGTATATTTTCAAAAACACACATTAGGTTTTTAAAACCAAATTTTTCAAATTTGTATCTGAGAGAGTAGAAAATGTGTGCTTTGTCAGAATATAATGATACAAGCACACAGAATTTACAGGGAGCAATCTGAAGGCCTTCTTTCAGGGAATCCTCTCTGTTACATCCCCTGGACTACTAGCAGCAGTCCACCTAGAATCTAGGTTTCCTTCTTTTTTTCTTTTTCTTTTTTTAATCTCTTTTCGAAGCTTGAGACCAGAATCTCACTGTCCATGTAAACTTGTCCCTCCAGGTTTCTGTTCACAGACACCTACTCATCAACTATTCTTAGGAACCAATATAATTAATAATAATAATAACAATAATAAATACATAATAAGACTGTCTTAGAACCAATATTCCTACCTTACTCAGGTCATCAGAGTCTGCTTTTCTCTGCCTTCCCCATTTACCTCACTTAAGAGTGCGTCTCTGTAATTCTTCTAGGTGCAAACTCACCTGTGTCTCCCTTCATACCAATTACCATCTCGACACTCCAGCTGCCATTTCCTCTCAGGCTACTTTTATCTTGCTCCCGAGTCATTCTAATTAGAATGACCTTTCTAAAAAGTAAACCCAAGATACACTCTGCTCCTAGACAGCCCACCCACCTTCATGCTTTCTGGTGAATTTAGAATGAGATCCAGGCACCTGCCAGTGAGGGTTGCTCTCACTCTCCCTGGGGCTTTCATTCAGGAAGACCAGCCCCTCCCCATCCCCCTTTTCTCAGAACTTTTGAACTTTCTGCTCCTGATACAAAGACCTGTTTTCCTCCAAATCTAATCTCAAAACCTCTGTAGTAGCCTCTCAAGTAGACTCAAGCGATTACACAAAGAGACAGTCAATTGCAAACTTTTTAGATACTTTCTAGGGAGTGACTAGAAAAGTCTTTTGTCAAATTACAATAACCAGGGCACAATCACTTACAAATATCTAGTACTTAATTGGTCAACATACAAAACCAAAGCCTAGTTTCATAAAATAAGCAAATAAAAGAGGTAGATATATTATGCTTCCATGGAATACATAATTCTTTGATGGACAAGAAACCTCTGTTCTTCTCTTATCAGTACTTCCAACATTCCTCATGCCACATATTGTTGGCATTGGATCCTGTGTGGGGTAGATTACTTTAAAAAGGAGCTGTGCACAATTAACCAGGCAGACTGTGAACCATTAATATAGTAATTTTATTATGTTTTTCTCTGGAGATTTTATTTTCATCCAAAAGATAAAAACCCTGATAAAACTGTCCTTCAAAATACAAACCACGAATGCTAGGTTTTCTTTTTCTAGCAATATAAACAGAGGTGAGAGGTGAAATAGTTTTTCCAAGACAACTTTTCTGAACTGCTTTCTGAAAGTACCAAGTTAGAATATAATATAGTAACTCACTTCTAATTCTGTAATAATTCTAGATAACATTTAGCCCTATTACAAAAAAAAAGCCACAGTCCTTTTCTTAGATTCACTCATTTAGGTTTTTTTAAGTTACTTTTTAGGGCAGTTTAAGATTTACAGACAAGTTGCAATCTATGTTTATTTTAAAATTTGGTTTGGAAACACTAATTCCACAGAAATTAAGCATGTTAGTCTCAAAAAGTTGGAGAGTTCTAGAAGTCACCAGAGTACTACAGACCTCATTTAAGTCTAGACTAGTCTCAGCCCTGAGAGGGCCCTGCCCTGGGGTCCTGCACCTTTCATCTCAAAGGAGCTACACATGGAGACCAGTGGCCAGTCGCCACTTATAAAAAGTGAAAACGACGACTCGGACGGCTCCAAAAGCCGACATTGTGACTCTGGCTTGACTAAGCCCCTACTGTCTACAGGCTGAAGGTAATGGAACCAGTCTTCTAAAAGAGGATCCTGACTCAGGGCCACAGCTTCCAGCCAGCCAGGATAAATTTGCGAGTGATCGGGCTTTTAATAATGGATTTCTGTGTTCTCATTTCCAATGGTAATATAAACTTACAATTTATACATTTCTTCTCTTCTTCCTGGCAGAGGGAATCTACCTTTTCATGAATTGACCTGAACTACACAAAGCTGACATAAATTACTTCTTAAAACAAACTTTCATTAATGCTGGATCATTTTAGAGACCACAAATTATGCAGTGTTTTCCCATTTCCTTTGTTTTTTCCATGGTCAGTGGTTCTGCTTGCTTTGGTCACAGTTTCACTGAGCCCCTCAGCAGTAGAATGAGTGCCTTGGCTTCCATGGCACAGGACAAAAGAGGCCTCATGTACTTCAGACTCCATCACAAGCAAGAAGGTGCCTGTTTGTGGGCCCAGAAAGTAATGTCCTTCCACGTCTACAGGGCCGTGGTCATCTCCTCGCCAAGTTTCCACACAGGTTGAAATGGTTCAGAGCTCCAAAGCCAGATTTTACACTCAATTTAGAAGTTAATAAGAAAATTGGACATTTGCTGGTCAGATATAAAAACTGAGGTTTTTGCGGTACCGTTTGTCTTTATAAGACTCATTTTTGACCAAACTGTATATCTATATATTGAATAGTTTCAAACTACTATAGAGAACACCAGGGGCCTTCCTCCGTCTTCCCTGTAATCCTCTAGAGGAAACCATAAGCAACTCTCTAAACATTTTCTGTCTTTCTTCCATTTATAGAACAAAAAAACCTAAAAATTCTATTTTCTGATTTATCATTTTTAGACATTATCCACACCCACCCACTTCTTCACACTAATCCTTCCAAAAAAGCTATTTCTGAAACTTCAGTTATGTCAATACTGAGTGTTTATTATTACCTGACCATGTAAATAAACACAGCTCACAGACAACTAAAAGGGTAGACTATGGCAATGTTTCTTGTCTTATTTTTTTCTTCCCACTTATTATTTGACTCATTTTAATCTTTATAAGCTATGACTACTTCCTTCCATTGGCTCAATTAAATCTTCCACCAATTTTTTTTTTTGACTTTTTCTCCCTAAGTCTTCAGTTGCCTCAACTAATATTATTTCTTTGTTTCCTAAGGGTTTTCTCAATAGAATCTGTCTTTAGTATGAAAAGATTTTTTAAGAATGTGAGTGCTAACCCAGGAAGCATATGGGAACAAATATAGAGACCCACAGCCTGAAATAATGCAGAGGATGAGAAACCTCAGAACATTCAGTCATGAATGGGATGTCTCCATCAGATACCTCCCATCAGGGCTCCAGGAACCCTGAGAAAGAGGACACAGAAAGAGTGTAAGGAGTAGAGGGGACAGAAGACACCAGGAAAACAAGGCCCTGTCCATCAACATGATCAGATCTCATAGGAACTGAGAGCAGCTGAGATGGAATGTCCAGGGGCCTTCATAGGTCTGCACTGGGTTCTCTACATGTATTATAGCTTCCAGTTCAGTGTTTCATGGGATCCCTGAGTGTGTGAATGAGTGGGTCTCTCTTTCTTGTGCCTTCTTTTGGGTTCTTTTCCTTCTGTTGTTTTGTTTTGTCTAATTCTGATATGTTAGGTTTTGTTTTATCTTATTTTCTTTTTTCTTTTTTTTATTAGATATTTTCTTTATTTA
>NW_022196912.1:105258651-105265749 GCF_008632895.1 Mastomys coucha
GCTTACTGGTCCTGGCATTCCAGCCTGATATAGCTGTCTCCTGGGAGGCTCTGACAGTACCCGACTAATACAGAAGAAGAGGCTCACAGCCATCCATTGAACTGAGTACAAGGTCCCCAATGAAGAAGCTAGAGAAAGGACCCAAGGAGCTGAAGGGTTTGCAGCCCCTTAGGATGAACAACAATATGAACTAACTAGTACCCTCAGAGCTCCCAGGGACTAAACCATCAACCAAGGAGTACACATGGTGGGACTGATGGCTCTGGCAGCATGTGTATAGTAGAGGATGGCCAAGTCAGTCATCAATGGAAGGAGAGGCCCTTAGCCCTGTAAAGGATCTTATTTTATTTTATTATTATCCCATATAAGCCTGTTTTTTTTTTTTCTAATGAGAAACAGAAATGAGGTAGATTCAGAAGGAAGGAGAGGTTGGAAGAAGCAGAGAGGAGTAGAAGGAGGGGAAACCATAATCATGATAGACTGTATGAGAAAAACTATTTTCAATAAAAGGAGAAAAATGCATGCCCATTTACAGGCCCAACAATCCTGAATATAGAAGAATGAATAATACTGAACCATACACTCCCTCGGATTCACCGGTAGACTTCCTCCAAGGTTCCCAGGCCAGGAGTGGAAAGGGAAAGTGTACACAGAGGGAAGGGGTTGGAGAAGACAGAAAACTTCAAAAGATGGGAGTAAACTATCCATGCTTTTCAACAATGATCTTGGATTTGGAGAAATATTTTTCCCAATGCCCTCATAAGGAAAATCATTCTCAACTTGGAATTTTGTAGCTGGCCAAACACAGAATTTTATAGTCGGCCAAAAGCTTGATCAAGTGTCAGTGGAAGATTCCATTTTCAGGGATACAAAGATCAGAGACATTTACCTCCTTCTCCTCAATGTATTTCCATAAAAGCAAGGGATAAAGAAGCAGGCACAGGAAACAAGGGCATCAGAAAATGTGGAGCCAAGCATCTGGGTGTCACATGTATCATGGGCTTCTTAGACAGGCCCTTTCTTCCAGGTCTGCATACTTTCTTTGCTCCCCATATTCATGATCCATGTCTTGTTTGTTTCAAAATTATCATTACTAGTTTGTGTGTATTTATGAGAACTATGTCGTGTATGGGTGCTTTGCCTGTATATAGGTCTATGCATCATGTGCACTCTTGGTGCTTGCAGCAAGAACATAATGCGATCTTTGGAAGTAGCATTGCATGCATGAGCCACAGTGTAGATGCTGGGAGCTGAAATGAAGATCATCTAGAAGAAAAGCTAGAATGCTTAAACATTAACCCATGTCTCTAGCTCTTCCCTGAATTTAAATTTGTAAATTACATGTATGTGAGGGGGGAGGAGGGGGAGGTGGGGGGGAGGGAGAGAGGGAGAGGGAGAGAGAGAGGGGGAAAGAAAGAGAGAGAGAGAGACACATATGTAGATGTCATGGTATGCAAATGGAGGCCAATGGGCAGCTTATGAGCACTGTTCTTTGTATCCATCATGTGGGTCCAGAGATTGAACTCAGGTTTGGCAAGTGCCCACTTGAACTACCTTGCCAGCTCTTGGTTTTCTTAAAACCTCATCTTTTCTCTTCTATTGTTTCCATCCTTTCCTTTTGCCAAACTTGTTTTACTCTGTGTTTTTCTAGATTTTATTTCCCACGTGTCTAGTTTTCTTGATCTTCATGTCAAGAATATTCTAAAATCCTGAAACTGTTTGCCCTGTATTTCCTCTTCTTAGACTCTGGTTACAATTTGGTCTGCAGACATCTTCTTTAATTATCTTATTTGACAGAGGCTCTGCTGTACTCTTTGGGGCTTGGCAATTTGAATTTGGGGATTTAGTAAAAGGAGAAATTAGACGACGATTTCTCTAAATTGAATTAATCTGCTACAAAAACAGAAGTATTCAGACAGTGATAAATACATTTGAAAAGTATTGAGAAAGTGGGGATGACCATGGTAAGAAAATTATAAATATAAATTTGTCAATAAGAAGAGTAAAAAAAAAGTCTCAATCATTGGAGGAATTCAATTTTTTTTTTTTTTTTTTTTTTTTTTTTTTTTTTTTTTTTTACGTGCTACAAAACAGGCAGTGACAAAGTATTTCTTCATTCAGACTATTTATATTGCAAGGTTAACTTTTGCTATAGTTGTTAATTTTATTTACTTTTGAGCCACTGCATTTGAATAGAAACCCATGTCTGCCCATGAGAAATATATCTTAGTTAGAAAAATGATCAAGGCTGGTCAGAAGATGGTACAATCAAAAGTGAAATGCAGTCTCTTTGAATGCCTTTATAATATTAAATATAATTCCCACAACCTTG
The DNA here is from genome assembly GCF_008632895.1 of Mastomys coucha. NCBI lineage: Eukaryota > Metazoa > Chordata > Mammalia > Rodentia > Muridae > Mastomys > Mastomys coucha. Next base: position 105,260,984 of record NW_022196912.1, read on the forward strand.
ATTTTTCCTACTTCATGTCTTTAAACCATTTCTTTTAGGAGACATTTTAGCAAAATTAAGTGGCCATAGAAAACTGGCTGCTCTGCTTGACTTCTAGTCCTGGTACCTCAGGATTTTGGGGTACCAGCAGGTGGGACTTCTAATGTTTTAAGGTATTCAGTCCCTTCTTTACTGGTCAATGGTAACCTGAGGAAACTTTTACATTTCTTGACTGAAAGACACAACTCTGCCCATACAGACACCAGATTCTGTGCTGCCATATCTAGCTTGAGATGTAATTCACATTGAAGAGAGGCTGAAACATCAGAATAGCAAAGAATTTACGGAGATACAAAATCACTTGGTAAAATGATTAAGATGGGAGGGAAAAAATGCTTACCTTTTGCAATGAAATAATTATGATATAATGAAAACCAAACCATTTGTCAGAATCTGATAAATATTTATTAAATGATTCCATGAATATAAATAAGCAAAAATGAGAGATATCACCTTTGGATTTGACCTACTTCTTTTAAGGCTTATTTTGGTATATTATTTTATAGCAGACTAGCTATTTTAAATGACAGAATTATCAAATTTAATGTATAACCCTCCAGGCCCATGATAAATTGAAGAACTAAATCATTATGCAAATTAGAACCTATTAAATAATATTTGAATCCCAATAGCCTAGATAAAAGTAGACTTCAAAAAAAGACTTGTATATTCATCTACCTAATTTAATTGAACATTAATTGGGCTTTTAATATGATTCAAGTATTATGTGGGAGGCTAGGGAAGCAATGGTGAGCAGAGCAGACTACATTCATTCATTCAGTTCAATCTGTGGTAGAGGGAATAGAAAAACAGTCAACAAAAAGTCATTCATATTAGAAAAATCCATCTATATATTTATTACCCTAAGATTTATTTAAAATTGTATTGAACTGGGGGTATAAAATAGAAAACATCTTTAAAACCATAGCTGATGCCCTCCTCAAGTATAATACATAGACCCTAGACCATGGGACAAGGACCACTGGAGAAGGACAGGAGGAAATGCATGGCATAACTGGATCCTGGCCGAGTGAACCTTGACATTATTTTACTGTTGCAACAGAGAATAAGCAGTGAAATTTAGTGTGTAGTTATGTATACATCCTTATTCTTTGTACAAATAAATATTTCTGAATAGCCATATGCAAAAAATTTCCTGTTTTGATGATTTCCATTTTATTATAAAATACATTTCTTTATCTGTTCATCTATAGTTTAAAAAACTTTAAACCAAAAAAAAATGGGTTTAATTAACTTTTTTTTTTTTTTTACCATGGATGATTTACTTTATGTTTTCTTTAAAAATTTTGAGATCTGCCAGGCAGTGGTGGTGTACGCCTTTAATCTAAGCACTTGGGAGGCAGAGGCAGATGGATTTCTGAGTTTGAGGCCAACCTGGTCTACAGAGTGAGTTCCAGGACAGCCAGGGCTATACAGAGAAACGCTATCTTGAAAAACCAAAAAAAAAAAAAAAAAAAAAAAAAAAAAAAAAAAAAAAATTGAGATCTAAAAAGGAATTTTAGGTAAGTGTTCTTGGGGGACTTTTTTTTTATGATTCATAATGAAACATTTCTCAGACCTTAGCATGAATATTACTATCATGTACTGGCCTTAAACTTTAATTTCCCCATGAGTTACATTTAAAAAAATCCAATTTAATAACTGGTAGAAGACTTTATTACTTACAGTTAAGGTGTGAAAACTGTGGACTAGACAGGAAGCGACTGTGGTCCTGCCAAGAGGAAGAGTGATCTAGGCCGTGAGCGTGGGAACCAGCAGAGAAAGGCCTGTCGTCCTGAGAAAGAGCAACACACTTCAGTTCCATGATCACAGAATACATGGAAAGAGAGTCATGTGAATATCCTGACTGCAAACTGGACCTTACTATGCAAGCTACACTGTACACGCATGGGCTAGTGATAATGGTCTTTGCATAAAATAAAACACAGGATGTGCTAAGGCACATATATGAAAAAGAAAAAAAAAATCACTCATGTCGTATGGCATATTTCTTTCCAGACCTCCCCTTCCTCCTCCACGTAAAAAGGCTTTAGAAACATACTTGTCAAACCTCGTGTTCTTTGCATTTAGTTGTAAACATTTGAAAGTCATCCTATTATCCCAATCTCCAACTTCAGTGTTACCCATATACTAGCCTGTGGGCACACTGTGCTTTACTAAGTCATTATTTTGCTTGGCATTTAGATGGTGTCCAGGGTTTTGCTTCCATAAATAACACTGTAAGAAATACCTTTAAATATGTAAGCTTTTCCATACTTAGGTATGTCTCTTATAACAAATTCTCAGTTGGAAATCTTGGGTCAATAAAAACAATTTGATGTTTAAAATGAATTTTACCAGACTGTTTTCTCTATGACTAATATAATTATGCACATCCAACAAATATTTATTTAAAAATATACATAATGGGTTCCTTTCTTCCTATGTTGCATAAATGTGTCCTTCTCAACTATTAGATGACAACTTTAAACAGTTTCATTATTTAAATTGATTAAAAAATGCTTTGATATACTTAAGTCGTAAAGGTGCAACTTTTAAAAATGATTCTTTTCAAATTATTTATTATCGTTTTTGCTCTCCATCCTCCATTCATTCAGAATAATTGGGGTTGGAATTGGGGCTGGACCAATAACAAACAAGATTATTGGGGCATAGCATCAGTAAACTTTCAGGTTTCCGAAGGAAGAAGGCATTTACTGAACAAATAAGCTGCATGAAGCATGGTGTAATTAGAAGCATAAGTACTCTAAGAACAGTAAGTAACAGAAAGAAAGACAATAAAATTAAGGCCAAAGAAGATGACCCTTGGAGATGATGTTCAAGAACTATTTGAGTATAGCTAAACAATGATATGGGGGAGAGACAGGGAGGGCGGAGTAATGTGGAAGGAGTTGAGGAAGACTTGGGGTGCTTGCTTGAGGCTATAGCATTCTCAACCTGCCAAAGTGTTTATAGTGAAGTCTAGGGGTGGCCCGAAGCTATATTTATGATTTGAAATTTTTACTTTTTTAGTTAAATAGTTGTGTGCACACACAAGTGCAGTGCAAGCATTTGCTGCTGTGTGTGTTGGCTGGAGGAAAGACCTGCAGAGATGGTTCTCACCTTTTATCTGTGTGAAATCTGCAGATTGGACTCATATTGTCCAGCCAGAACAAAGGCCTAAACCCATTGAGCCGTCTTGCTGGTTTAAAGATTAAATTTTTTTCTTCCTTAGATTTATTTATTTCATGTATATGAGTAGTACACTGTAGCTGTCTTCAGACACACCAGAAGAGGGCATTAGATCCCATTACAGATGGTTGTGAACCACCGTGTGCGTGCTGGGAATTGAACTTAGGACCTCTGAAAGAGCAGCCGGTGCTCTTAACAGCTGAGCCATCTCTCCAGCCTCAAGATTAAATTTCTTTATCACTTGAAAACAATATCACTTGAATACAATAACATTTTATAAAGAGAAGGATGACAATGAGGTGGGACTATAATCTAAAACATCTAACAAAGGACTAGCTAAGGACAACTGGTGTCTGGAGAAAGGAATCAGGAATGTTGACGATTCCGTATCAAGCAACTGAGGGTGATGTGGTCCATGGAGATGTCACAAATATAGTCCATCATGCAGTAAGGCCTCACAGCACATTACTACCTGATACAGTCACTGGCATTCTCAGGTCTATCTTCACCAGCCTTTTGTTTTGGTCACAGATATTGTATATTAAATGCAAATAAACAAAAAGTTCAAAAAAAAGCATACACACACACACATACACATTTATCTAAATAGATCCTTGTTTCCCTCTTGTTCCTCATGTCCTTGTACATTACAAGCTCCAGATCTACTAACACATCTCCACCAACCTCCTGCTTCTCCTAGGATTACTCTGTATGTGAGAGTATTTTCTCCACCACCGCCACCACCACCACCACCATCATCATTGTCATCAATATGCCATAGTTTTATTTACACTCTATTATCTACACTTAAGATTCACTTCAAGATGTGTTTCCTACTCTAAGCAAAACTGTGTGAAAGACCCATTGCTACAAAAGGCTTGTTTATGTTTTAATTTCCTGGAAGTGAGATCACTGGATGGTACATTTTCCACATGCCACTGAAGTTGTTCATCTCATAGATTTTGATAATTTGTGTTTTCACTTTAATACAGAAGAATATTTATAATGTCCTTTGTCTTGCTTCTTTGGGCTGTCATGGGTTAGGTACAAGTATAATATGGTGTTCAACTTCTAAGTATTTGGTTATTTCCTAAGCAGCTATATGCTATTCATTTTTTTCTTTCATCTTATTGTGGGTAATATTTATAATTTCAATCAAAAAAGTCTTGAAATGACTTTAATCACCCAGAACATATTGTCTATTCTGGAGAATGCTCAGGATGTACTTGAGCTGTCTCTGGGGGACTGGTCTGAAAGTATCATGTAGCTTTGGTCAGTTGATGCTGCTGCTGCTCTGGTCTTCATGGTTTCTTCTGCCAATGGCATTGGTTATAAGAAAAGAGAGAAAGGAAAATGGTGATGTTTGTGAATACAGGCTGCAGCTCGTGGTTCTGCGGGTAATTGTTGCTCCATGTGTTCCGATGATCAGTTGAATGTGGCAGTGTCCCTAGTTCCATTCTTTGCATGTGAGAACTATGGAGATTTAACTACAGCTGTAAGTTTGAACATGCCATGCCTTCAAAGTACAGTCAGAG
>NW_022196912.1:105266382-105324512 GCF_008632895.1 Mastomys coucha
TCTCTCTCTCTCTCTCTCTCTCTCTCTCTCTCTCTCTCCCCTCACACATACACACACACTCATATATACACATACATACACATACAATAAAATATTTTTTAAAAATTATCAAAATCATCCGTATCATCTTGAAACAGAAACAGCAAAATGATCTAGTCAAATTGAATTACAAAAGAGAATTGCTTCCTTCTTCCTTTGGTCAGTCACCATGCTAGAGTGTGCAGAGTGCTTCCCTCCTACACTGCCCCTGCCCTCCTACACTGCCCCTGCTCTCCTACACTGCCCCTGCCCTCCTACACTGCCCCTGCCCTCCTACACTGCCCCTGCTCTCCTACACTGCCCCTGCTCTCCTATACTGCCCCTGCCCTCCTATACTGCTGCTTAATCTGTGGACTCTCAGTTTAAACATAGCTTACAAGGTGACCAAAAACTAAATGCTTTTAAATTCCTATCTATTACTTAATCAAGCACTTTAGTACCAAGGAGAAAATATTTATTAAAAATGAAGATACTTTGCAATGTTAATAGTCTCAGCTTCTGCTTTTTAACAATTCTTTTATCCTTAAAACAAGGGCCTGTTTTTATTGCTGTCTTAAGTCTGAATAACCCAGTTAGCCAGAGCTCTCTGCAGCAGCTCAATGGATGAAAGGACTTGCATTTTCTAGTATTTTCCCTGGGCTTCATCCACTTCTCTTTCATAACTCACATTGTAAGGAGTTTCTTAAAAGCGGTTCCAACTTGACTCAGTCCCTCTGCTAAAGTGATATTTAATGATTAATATGTAACAATGCACACCAAATACTTCTCTCCCAGGAATACAGTTAGTTCAGAGTTTATAAGTGATACATTTAATTTTAAAGTTTTATCAATCTTCTCCGTTGGAGAAAAAGAAAAAAAAAAGGATGTATTTCTGGATCTGTCCCAGGATGTTTTCTTAAACTTCTTTTGTCAAATAATGCACACTCTCTCTATTCCCAGCCCAATATGAAGGCTTGCTACTCCATCAGCATTCCAGAGAGCTTGAACTTCTTCCTCCGTAAACTGCATTCTCACTGGGAACTTAAACTGGACAGTTCACCTAAAGTTTTCGCTTCACCTCCCAATTTTTATTTCTCTTATTTCTGACTTTAATCACTAGGGTGGGTCTTTGATTATCACAGTGGCTCATCTTTCCATCATCCACCCACAATCCTCCATTTCTTGCAGTATCCCCTGTAGTGAGGGGGTGACAGTACTGTATGATACACTGAATTAAAATCCGCTCACTGTAGATGCCAGCACGTAGGACATGGCTAGTTTTACAGCTACATGTTCTCTTTCATCCTTTTCTCCCCTTTTACTTTGCTGGAAAAGTCTGTGGCGTAGGCTACTTTGAGCTTGCGATCCTTCTGCCTCAGCCGTGGAAGTGCGGGACTTACAGGGGTGGGGCGGTAGATCCTGGTCAGATATACTTAAGAGGTGAACCACATCACCTAAGTCTCCTCTCCACTAATACTTTATCAGGTGAGCTGATCTGAGCAGAATTCCCTACTATACATGCCATCTTTTCTATTGGAAATCTAAACTGACTTACTACTGTAAACCTCAAGCAATGTTCATCACTAGAGTAACAAACTAATGAAAATACTCTTTTACAAACTCAATGAGTGCAGTGGGAAGGGCAGGCCAACCTGGAGAGTAGGGCGGGGATGAATGTTGTCACAGTGTATGGAACTCTCAAAAAAGTAACAACCACAACGTAAACATAACCAAGAAAAGACTGTGCTAGATAAAGACTGTTGGATGGCTCTTTCAGAAGTTTTCCATCTGTATTAGTAAACATTAGTTCCTTATTGACAGTTGTATAAAATTTTATATTCTATGCCAAGGGAACTGGGGAATGTAAAATAAGGCTATGGAGGGATAAAAGAAATTAATTTGTTTGACTGAGTTATCACTTCTGATCCATAATTGTTTTCAGATTAAGAAAAAAAATACCAGTTCAATTTGTTTTTTTTTTTAAAACAAAGCAAAACAAAACCAAACCCTTTTGTTTAGCTTTTTAAGAGCAAGATAAAATCAAGTAGTTGAACATAACAACATGTAAGTCCACGAGGTTAAAGGAATAAAATGATTCATTTTCTACATGATTTGATTTCCAAACAAAGTTTGGGATGTTTCACACAAGTATTATTGGGAAAAAAAACACCAATTAGAGTTTTGTTAGACTTTTACACTGGCTGAACTTAGAACACAATCAGCAATTTATTATGTATGCTGGCTCTTTATTCTGGGGTCAAAATGGAGGCAGTTAGCACCTGGGCTAAAATGCAAGCATAGGGCCTTTCACACAGCAGAGGGCACACAGCAGAGGGCACCGCTGCCATTTCCCCATCCACTTAGCCTTACACTATTGTATTCTATCTGTTCATAACATCTTACCTCTACTCCATATAAGGCTCTTCAAAGAGCAACATGTTGGTTGGGTTATGGGATGCTCAGTGCTATATTTATATAGCAATTTACATTTATTTTCTCATCTAAGATAAGGAAAGGTGGCTATCAATGGTGTAACAGGGATAAAAGACTCACTGTTCCCTTACCCTCTCCCATGACTGCTCCCACTATTCCCAAGCAATGTCTAGGAAATTGCATGAATCACACACCAGTGATATATTTTAGAGTATGAAAATGGAAATGTTTATGCATCACCTACAGTCTTGAATTACACTAGGAGTTGTGCACAGCATGTTTTAGAAGCTGGTGTTGCAGATTTAAGTCAAAAATAGCTGACCTGGGAAAGTACTGAATGCCATTAATTGCTATGAGCAAGGCATAAACAAATTAGAGAGATTCAATGAGGGGGAAATGACTTCCAGGAGCAAGCCGGGGGACTTATATCACACACACGCTTACATCCAACAAACACTGTGAAGGGCTTCGGCAAACTGCCTTCCCTTAAAAATGCCATCCCCTCCCAAAGCCATTATCAACACTCCGTCACCTCGCTCCTCTAATCCTATAAAACATCTGCTTCTTCAAATAGGAGCTGCACACATACCAACTCTCCAGCTAGTGGGTTTAAAATAAGGTGGTTTTTCTTTACAGAAAGAGGAAGAATGGGAAAAGGGTATGCCTTCTGTGATTTTACCAAAAAAAAAAAAAAAATCCCAATGTTAATTAAAACCATATATTTAGTATGGATAAAGGTAATGAACGGAGATCTTTTTTCCAGGCAAACCGTGCTCCTCCATGAATTCAGATTAGTGATGCTGTGTTACTGGCTCGCTGTGGACATTCTGTTCTATTTGAAACAGCTGGGACAGGGAGGGAGGAAGACTGCATTTCCTACAGAAACTCAATTAGGCTGGACAGAAAAGAGGCCATGAAATGCCTCTGCTGTCTACAGAGACTCAGGGACCGTGTGCTGGAGTCAGCTTTGAGCTGAATTCTAAATATAAACGTTAAGATCAGGCTCTGTTCAATTAGCTCGGTAAGCTTAGCACAATATTATATTATCACATCTTTATATTACATCATGCTCTTAAAATGGGGCATACGGGGCTGCTCAGCCTCTTGACAGGTTTCTAGAAGTTGGATCATTTTTATATTGCTGGTTGTCACAGGAGTGAACAGGAGAGGAGATCTGGCCCTGGCCCGAATGAGAATCTGATTTGCCTACTTCCTGCTCACGTTTCTTTTTCTGCAAGGGTATGCTCACGAGAGATGCTGCACTGTTTTCCTACAGAACAGCAAGAACATGAGAGAAGCCAGATGCCAACATGGTCCTGCTGTCCCAACACTTAGTTGTCAACAGCAATACAGGACTCTGCAAATGAAATGCTAGCAAACAACATCTTCCAAATTAAGAAGAGAACAAAACTCTTCCCTGTACCTTGTCATTTCAAGCATCTTTCACAAGACCCAGCACTTTTGTTCAAAGTCCCAGGCAAAGTCGGTTGGGAGCACCTTTGCCACATCCATTGCTGTTCATCTGTACCATTGCTGTTTATAGAAGGATTTAAATTGCTATGGGTTTGTAATATATTAGCAAAAACTAGTGTTCAGTGAATGCTGGACTCAAGAATAACAAATTGGAACATTCTCTGAGTTCCAATTAGAACGGAAGCTCCCCAAAGGCTCACTAATTTGAGTCACAGGAGTCTAGAAACACTCTAGGCACAGACAACACACAACATAAACATGTGTGCCTAAAAACATTCTAGGCACATAGATAACACACAATGTAGAACCTGAAAGGAATGACTTTGCAAGAGCTTGGGAAGTCCTTAGGTCATTGACCAAGAAGAACAGTCTATACAGTGTATCAGAGACTAGAAGGAACTTTCCCTTTTCTAGTTAGGAATTGCTTTATTGTTTCTTTTTTTTAAACAGGTCAGTGGTAAATATTTTAGGATTTATGGGCCATATTGTTCCCGCTGTACAGCCATACCCCACAGTGAGGTACAAAAGCAGCCCTAGAGAGCATGCTACAAATGAGTGTGGCTGTGTTCCAACCAAGCTCCAGCCCCGGCTTTTTCTCGCCTAGATTCAGGCAGCTTTGGGAGGAATAGGCTGATTTTCTCTTAAGAGTAAAAGTCACTGAGGGGAGCTAGGGCAGGAACTCAAGCAGGAAAGGAATCTGGACATAGGTTTTGCTGCAGGGGCCATGGACAGGTGCTGCTTACTGGCTTGCATAGGCTGCTTTCTTAAGGAACCCAGGATCTGTGCATATGTGAGCACCAGGGATCCGAACTCAGAACCCCATGTTTTCACAGCAGGCACTTCACTCATTGTGGGAGGTGGCAACAGGGTTGTAAACTGAATAAATACATTAATTAATGAAGTATGAAGAAAAAAGAACCCAGGACTAGCTGCAAAGGGGTGGCCCCACCTATGATGAGCTGAACCCTCCTATATCAATCACTAATTAAGTAAATGTTCTACAGGTTTGTCAAGAGCCTATAGATTTTATGGAGTCAATTTTACAAGTGAGGTTCCCTCCTCTCTAATGACTCTAGCTTGTGTCAAGTTGACATAAAACTAGTCAGGATAGGAATTTTCTCAATTAAGGTTCCCTCTTGTCAAGTGATTCTTACTTGTGTCAAGTTGACTAAAATCTAACTAACACAGGCTACTTCTTTCAGTCTCTTTAAATAATTTATTGCCAAACTGACTGTTGGTGTCCAGAACTGGCAAGGCAGTCTCACCAAACAGTCAGGCTATTGCATTATTTAGGGTATGCATCTGCTGAATTTGGTGATGATCTATATATTCATTGTAAGAATGGATAAATATGTGAAAATGTTTACAGAGGATTAATTAAGGAACATGGCCATCAGAAAATAGAAGGCCCTGCTATACTTACTCTATTTCCAAAATTCTCAAGCTGATTTTCTCATATTACCAAAGTTTAAGCCCCCTGAGATACACGCCTGGTTTCACCTTCAGCTGCAAATGCAACTTTATGCAGAACTATGCGGTTACTTGCTGCACATGTTAAACATTCATGCCTTTGCCAAATGCTATTATGAAAATTGCACTGATTTATAGCCATTTGACACGACTAGATAGCACAGATTCACCGGGTAGCAAATCAGGCTGCATTGGGAAATAATGTTTTAAATGTTTAATATCTATCTAGACCTCTGTTAAACTGGTAATAGGCTATGCAATAGAATCATGGGGTTTTGGAGAAAACTTTTACAACACATTAAAAATATAGTCCTGTATTCTGTGACTGTGAGTGATATGAAGTTCAAACATGGTCAAGAACGTAGAATATTGCATCTAAGTAGACTTAGTTTTAAGTACTGATTGAAACATTTAATTATTCTGTAACTTTCCTTTCTTCAGTAATAAAGGACAAATGCTGTCCATATGACAGTTGCTATAAGGAGTAGACATGACTTCAGAAAAAGCATGCAGTATCTGTTCTAACATACTCAATAATTAGTAATTATCACTAACTCCCATTGCCTACATGTCATATTCTATTAAAGGAGAAATGAATAATTCAGAGTATATGAGACTCTATAGGAATGTTGGAAGATGATTTAAAAACTGTCATATGAGACAAAAAGGTTACCACTAGCGCTAATAATTCTAACTTTAACATTGGTTAAAAAGCAACAGAGTTATGAGAAATTCTCTTACTTGTGGAGGCATCAATAATGCAGCACAACTAACTAAGCTCAGGAGGATTTCCTGAAATGAGCTCTATTTCTCTATCCACTGGGCATTATATACAATTATATTAGGAGGAAGGAGGCTCCTTAGGAATAATTATACGTGGCTGCAGTAAGTGAATACATACAGTATAATGACAATTCATTAATATTAATGTATGTAAGTTAGAGACATTTTTATAATATAAGTATACCTCTGACTATAAATGGATTCTCTCTTAATCAACATTCTTATTCTCTCTCTCTCTCTCTCTCTCTCTCTCTCTCTCTCTGTCTGTCTGTCTCTCTCTCTCTTTCTATGTGTGTGTGTGTGTGTGTGTGTGTGTGTGTGTGTGTGTGTATGTGTATGTGTGTATGTGTGTATTGGGGCAGTAATCTGGCCATTCAGGAGTTATATGGTAATTTCTAGAGATCCTTTTGGGTATCACAATTTGGGTGTGGGTGTGCTACTGGCACCAAGGGGGATGCTAAACTGATTAGAGGTTGGGGATGTTGCCAACCATCCTATAATGCATAATATAGCTCCTGCAACAAAAGTTACCCTGTTTGAATGACACAATGTTCAAGTCAAGATACTTGGTTCTGGGCTAAGATCATTCAGGGCCAACTGGGCTCAGTTGTCTGCTCTTAATGGATACTGGGGCAGACTTAGGGAACAGTACACTTTCTGTCAATACAATCAAATGTTCTCATGCACCTATGTGCTGGTTATACTTATGTATCAGAAGTCCTAGTGTGGAATTTGCCCACCTAAGAGAGTACCTAGATATGCCAAGGCTACAGGCTAATAGCACAGGACACTGGACCTCAAGGGGACTTAAGTGCTGACAGCCGCTTGTTTGATCCATGAAGTTGGACAATCATTTACAATATCTTTGATCAACCAAGTGACCAGGGTTCTCCCAGCCCAGGATTTTGGAGATGGCATCAACATTCACAGATAGACAACATGCTATTATAACAATACCACAGACTTAGGGGTTGAAAAGTTAAAAGCTCCATCTCTGTATATGCTTATGAAATTGAAAAATTATTTTATGTATCAAATGGAATATTCTCTTTCCCAAGCACCCAAACACAAACACTGCTGCTGTTACTTTTCAGGTTATAGACTTTAAGATGGCTAATGATCCAAGCACCCTGAACCCCCAAAAGTCTATGAGGACTATTACCCTAAAGCTCTTGATTCTGGGCTTGCTGTCATCTCGGCGTTGTTGAATAGAATCTCCTTGAAGACTGTATTTAGAGTATCTGCTATCAGTTTTCTCAGACAAACTGGAGGAACCCTGGAAAAAAGTAACATAGGGTTGGAAATTGGCGGATGAAAGAAAATTCAGTGATTGAAGGGGCTGGAGGGATGTCTCAGTGGTTAAGGGCAATGGCTGCTCTTCCAGAGGTCCTGAGTTCCATTCCCAGCAACCACATGGTGGCTATGTGCAATCATCTGTAATGGGATCTGACAACCTCTTCTGGTGTGTCTGAAGAGAGGAACAATGTACTCACAGTCATAAAATACATAAAAAACAAACCCAGGGATTGAAATTAGGGTAAGGAAATACTGACATATAGGAAGGTAACTGCAGTCAGTATTTAGAAAGATACATATAGGAAAATAGAGGTGACCAAGTAAATGGAGAAAATGGCCACATTGTACTTGGTCTCAGTGATAAGATGGGTGTGATATTCTTAGAGAAATTGACCCTTTCCAACTCCTAACAATAGCCAGAGCTGGGGAAAGCTCATGGATTGCATACACTTTTAAATTAAATATTTAATTAGTCTTCATAATCATACAAATTCAGAGAACAAAGAAATTAAGAAAGCAACATGTTCAAAAACTTCTTTTCTTTTTAATCCTCCCTTCATTTTCAGGGGAAAGAAGGACATGGCAATTAGCTGTGATAGCCATTTAGAGATTTAATATTTGGGGTACAACTTGGAAGGAAATGAGGGTTAATGATTTTGGTGTGTACAGTTATCTATAGTAGGTACAGTCTGAAATACTCCCAAAGAACCTTCCTCTCACTGATGGATCAAGCAGAAAAAATTGGATTTCCATTTCAAGGTTTCCATTTTCATGAGAAAAAGGGAAAAGGAAAGAAGAAAGCCAGAGTTCCATGAAGTTATGAATGCTTTGGCCAGATCTGTGGCAAGTTTAGGTTGGAACCCAGTGCCACATCCTTCCTACTGTATCAAGTAAGTGATGTGTAAATAGAGATGACAGAGACATCCATATTTCTTTTTCTCTTCTTTTTCTCCCAAAAATGGGGTTAAGAGGAACAGCCAGGAGGAGGGTGAGAGGACGCACCACACTCAAGCAGAAAAAGTCAAGCATATCAAAATAGGACAGAGTTTCTATGGGAGTATCAACAAGTACACTTGCCAAGTCCTATTTTTGCATACACACTAGTGGTGGTACCATGGGAAGGGCCCAGACAGATGGCAGTACTCATGTCCTTCAGTTTACACATTAAGTATTCCCTGAGACATTTAGCCATCTGGGGCAAGAGCTTAAACTTAGATGAACACACAGGTCTTTGAATTCTTGTTTACATAACACTGAGTTATAGAAAGTTATAGGTACCTGATATATATATATATACATACATGAATATGTATACATGTATATTATATATGTATGTATATACACATGTAAATATAATCCATGTTTAATAATATTGGGGGATTTCTATATTTTCACTTAGGCTGTATTTAGTTATTTCATGAAAATGATTTAAATGAGCTATTTTTAACTGTATAGATCCTTTGGGGTATACATGACATGACTGGGTTTCAAAATAGAGGCAATAGTGAAAAGAAGAGACAAATTAGATCTCACTCAAAGCTAACTTATATATGCTAAGCTTCAATTTCCTCTTATGTAAAGTAGGAAAAATATATCTGAATATTAAAAAACAATCTGTTTTGCTAGCTGTTTGCTACACTGTGAAAAAATATCTATATTATAATTAGAAAAATGCTTGCTATGTATGATAACAAAAATAGCTAGCAATTATGTTTCTTTTTAGGACACAGGTTTTACTTTTAATGAATCAGAAATAAAAATTCTTAAGTTGAAAAGACATTCGCCCAGAAAAATTCAATATAAGTGTGTCCGCATATTGGAGTCTGTGCATGTGTAAGCCAGGCTTACAGACAATTGCTAGACTTTGAGCAACCATAATACACCTTCTGGTAAGAGACCACTATTCTGGGCTACATTCTTATGCGTTCTGTTCAGAAAGAGCACTGGGGGGACAAGTGAGCTGTTACTGGAAGCCTAACTCCATAGGCTTGTCCTGGTCTAAGATTAGCATCTGATTCTTGCCAGTCCTCCATTCATCTGAGTGACACTTATTCTTACAGAGGGAAGAAAAGCAAGGATGGTGGATAGTGGTAAAACACTCTGCACAGAGAGTCATGTGAGGGCAAAGGGAAATAACGTGGTGCTGTATGCTGGTGTCCTAACCGACAGGGATTCGAACTGTAAATACACATTTACATCTTGAGAGAGAAGCAGCATTTTAGTAAGTAACAAGGAAAGCTTGTTTTACCCTATTTGCAACAGTCTAGCTTCAGGACGTGTCAAACCACTCTTGGATCATGCTGAAAAACCGTTTAGTTATTGAATCATCTTTGCATCTTTCTATGAGCTCTGTATCATCTCGGTGATTACAACACACCCATGTTGCTGCTTGCTGACATTTCCTACTTAATTGTATAATCAAATGATATGCTATATTCAAAGGGAACCTAAATATAAGTCATATTTTTAGTAATTTCTAGGGCCAATTTGAAATAAGAGGCTACATGTTCACACCATGAGCCCTGTATCAATAGAGCTTTGATCTTTTATTTATATCTAGTATGTTGGTACTGTAATAAGCTATAACTTGCTATGGCTATACTGTACATTTGCAACCCTCAGGCATCATGTGAAGAAATGGACTCTAAACTATTATGAACTTGATTTCACATGCCATGGTAGAGCAATAACCACCAAATGCAGTGTCCCTAAAGCAGAACATGCTTCTGTTTTACTGTTGTCACTGAATGTGCCACACCCTCTGAATCCTTGGGATCATCTAGATTATCGGTACAGCTTTACAGGGAGAAGTCCATTTCTGTTTTCCTATGTTATATTAATACAAGTTTGGCTGTTTTCAGTCCTGACTTCACAAATGTCAGTGAACTCTGGTAAGGTGGCATTGTTAAAAGTCCCCAGTGTTTTTCAGAACTTCCTCCCCTTCCCACAAGTCTCCTTGCACATCAGGAAGATGTCAAGTGTTCTAACTCAGATAAAAATAATGAAAGAGACAAGCCAACTCTTTCTCACTCTGAAGTCTTTGAAATCCTCTAGCAGGCTCAGTTTCTCCGGCACAGATTCCAGATGGTCCAAGGCCACTCGGGTACTCTAGGAAAAGAACGAAAACCATAAGGGAACCCAAACAAAAATTAATATTCTCAGAATCTAAATACTGAAAACAAGACACACCATCAGCAGATTAAACTACACATTTGTAGTCAAATGAGAATAAATATTTTCAATAGATCTTTAAATCAGAATTATATCCTTTCACAAAATATATGAGACACATTTGCCAACCTGACTCCTTTAAAAGGCTTCCTAGATAATTTGCTTTCAACTGACACGCTATGAAATTTTCTATAGAGCATTTCATATTTTCATTAATTTATAAAAATTGCTTCAGTGAACACCAGAAATTAACCACTAGGTAATAGTGAGAAAATGATGAGTTTGCAGTTACGATTCTATGAAACATATTGGACACTCTCAAATGTTGTTATTAGGAAGAAAAGAGTTCTCAACAATTATTTTTAGGCAAAAAAGAAAATGCAGAGTAGTTCTCAGAAAACAGAAGAAATGTCTGAAATCAAACATTTGTAAGGGAGGCACGAAACTGTTGATTATACATCAGTAATTTATTACAAAACCATTGAGGAGCTGGTCCTGTGACATCCACCAATATAACTGACAAGCAGGAATGATCCAGAAATCACTACCTCCCAGAGGCTCAGTGGTTAGAACAGCCTTGAGCCAAAGATAGTGTATACACTGGTGACCACTGTTAGCTTTTGAATTTGAAATTAATTTTAATTAAAACAAAACCTGAAGGTGATATAAGAATCAGAGAATACATGTTAGAGCTGCAGATAAATTAGTGGCCACTATGTGATGTCTGACACCTTTCATGAACAATGGGCTGGGGCTGTCACAGGAACAATGGGTTGGAGTTGTCACAGGACTTAGCAGTTAGACTCCCAGGCACTTTCATCCTGTCCAGAGGATGCCAGGAGCCATATGCTTCAGAGGGTCAGCTCTAGGACAGGTGAAAGCTGCCCACCACATTGGGATTCATGTGAGTAAAACAACTTTAACTTTGTTAAGCTGTAGGATTTTAGGGCTTGATATTCACCAACACAGGCTCAAGAGTAATTAATTAGTTCAAGTGAGTCTACAGACAAATCACATGGTCATCTGGCTTTATATTGGATTGGGTACGTTCTGATTTATGGGTAGACTCTGACTTTCTGAGAAGAGAGCAACACTTCCACTCAATCTCCACACTTGATCCCCACCAGAGGTTCTGTGCTCCCCGCACCAGGGCCTCACCAAGGCTCTTTCTATCTCCCACAGGCTCTGGACATGGCAATGGATGGAAACAAGAAGGTAATGGGATGGTTTTGATCAATACACTTTCAATTCACCTCTTTCCACCTTCCTCTTCTTCAGTAATTGCACTAATGAGTCCAATCCAAAGCTTAGCTGGAATTCTGCAGAGGGAAGGACGCCCACTTTCTGTTGCTATCCCCTTGACAGGCATGTGGGTTTTGCTTTTTCTGGTTTTAGTTTTACATGGCTTCTTCAGTGTTCTGTGTCTTGGAGTTACAGATGCTTTCTGGCTTTATCATATATAAATCAGTGCTTCTATTTTTCATAAGCTTATTTTGTGACTTGGTTTTAGAGAGCAAAGCAAATGAGCTTGCTGTCATTTTGAACAGGAACTTGTTTTGTGCTGTTCCAAGTTAAAGTATTCTTTTTCAGGGTCTATTTAAAGGAATTAGTATTTTGTTCCTTCTGCTTAACATTTGTATTATTGTTAGTCTCTCTGCTTCATCGACTTAAACTGCCATATACTTTAACTGTAAATTTCACCTATTCTAAAGAAAATACCATACACAAATACTGACTTTCAGGGCACTTGCAACAGTAGAAGTTTTCAAGCCAATTAGGCCAGGCCACAGGACCTGAGGGTCTAGTAAGATAGGTGGTATTTCAGAAGTGACTAACTGCTCTCAGTCTCTCTCAGTCTCTCTCTCCTGTCTTTTCTCCTGTGTAAGCTAAAAACCATTACTTTGGTATAAAACCTTCCTGTAATTCTGTTCTTTTTCCCATGGAAACATTCCATCGAATAGAATTATGCAACTGGATCTTATATAGCAGGCCATTTCAATTTCAGAATGACTTCTATCCTTCACTAATAGTGCTATGAAAGACAGCAAAGCCTCCAATAAGAAACCTATAGTTCAAAGACTCTACATGTATACTCAGGTAAACCACGTTGCAGGTTGTTTCAATTGTGTGTGCATGTGTGTGTGTGTGTGTGTGTGTGTGTGTGTGTGTGTATGTGTGCATGTGTTAATGTTGCCCAATAGTTTAAAGGGTGTGGATAAGTTCTCATTAATAATCTACAGATCAAAGTTTCAAGTATATGACATGGTTAATTTAATTCTTTCAAACATATCAGATGTTCAGAGAACATGGCGGCATATCCTGTAAACTCATCAGTTGGGAAGTGGAGACAAGAGGGCCATGAACTCAAAGCCATGTTGGAGCACCAAGTGAGTCCATCCCTAAACAGAAGGTGGCTCTCTGCTGAAATAGACTATAGGGGAACAGTCACCACAGTATGTTTTGAACAACAGAGAATGCATGATGCTGAGATAAACAAGGAGTCTGCCATATATATCTCTACTTTCCTGCAGAGGTTAAGGGAGCTGTACTCTAATGGCCTAGAGGCACTGTTCCAATCCTCTTTAAAAGCATAATGAAAGACTAAACCAAAAAATATAATTTACCTGTAAATTCAATCCCAAGTTACAGTTTAATCTGCTCTATACTCATCACACTGTCACATGCAGTGTAGACATAACACTGTGAATATATTACACAGGTGAAGCCACGAAGGGCCAGGGAGTATCAGCAACTACAACAATCACACAGTAGCAAAACTGGGAGCCAATTCCAGCAGCCTGTGTGCAGAAATGGCAATGTTCTCACTACCCAAACCAATCAACCAACCAACCAACCAACCAACCAAATCAAAACAAAATAAAACCCCCCTTTATATTTCTATAACAATAAGCTACCAAGACATGGAAGGCATCCAGAAGCTGTAATTGTGGCTGCCTTTATTTCCATCCCCTTCCCAGCCATCAACACTTTTCAGTCAAGCCCTGAAGATATGTTCTCGATGAGATTGTTTTTGTTAGAGGAGCTTTAAGAGGAAATCATGAAGAATTTCATCTTTCTAGGGCCTGGGCGTTGACAGATGGACACACCCCCACAGACAAAGGAGTCTAGATATCAGAATGTGTGGTACTAGCGCACAGACATTGCCTCACAAGTTTTTTCAAATAAATGTTGATGGAACAAAGACAAACACAGTTCCGCTGCTCTCAACACTTGAATAAACTCATGTATCTTTATTAAATGTCCAACAAAAGTGTGTCATTTCTTTTTATTTTCTCCCGAGAGTATAAGCAAGTGATAGAGGTAACTGGGATTTAGAAATCCTGCCTGTGAGCCCTGTGGCTTGCCCGCTTACAGTTGTGTTCACATGTCTGTCAACAAAGGCAATGCACAAGCTGCCAGCTTTACTCTTCCAATGTCTCAACACATCTGGCTTGTTCAAGCCAAGCAGCTTGAACTGGCCTACAGAATTGCTCTCTTAGATCTTCCTTTGTTTCAGATCAGAAGGAAATTGAATAATATCATATGACAGCATAAGAGGCATCAATTTAGGAATTAAAGGGAAGAATGCATTACAAATCTTAGATCCCGTCTCCTGTGGAGAAAACTTACGGAACAAGTTTGACCATAGGCTATTCATACTTCTCTTTGTAAAAAGGTATATCTGTTTAGTATTATTAATAGATAACATGTAACAAATACAAATTTTCTTAGACTGGTATTGAAATCCCATGTTTTGAGGTCTAGATGATACAGGGAAAATGTCTATATTTTTAAGACTTTGTGTACATTTCTGGCACATCGTACATGTTAAATAAACAAGGTTATGAAGCAATTTATTTGGGTTCAAAAATGCAATTCTATTTCATTTGGAAAGAAATCTACTGCTAAACTTTCCTGACAAATGACTGAACGGTGGTGAAAAGACCTGAGTAAACACCATCCACGGAAAGGACGGGTGAGATCACATAAAGGACGAACTGTACGCCTTCCACTGACAGGGACTCCCGCCAGCACAGCTGGATTGGCATTCAAAGGGCCTGTTTTTATCCAAACTGTCTAACACTCCCTGGAACCAACCCGAACAGTAGCAGAGAACAGGCCTGCAAAGCCTAGTGCTGCTGCTGCATATCCTTCATGAGGCCTAATGAAGAGAGTCGTGTTAGTTCCTCCAGAACGAAGAGAATCCTCCATTTATACAGAGAGATTGGGCCTGCAAAACCCTTGGTGCTGCTAATGATGTGTTGCAAGCATGAAGCCCAATGAAGAAAGTTGTGTTGGCTCTTCCAAATGCCAAAGTCTCTGTATTACATCTGCCACTATAAACCTGGCCAAGAGCCAGTGACTGGGGAGGGCTCAGCCCTAAGGAGAAACGACAACTGTTATTGTGTTAAATGGTCATAGCACCAAACTGCCCTCTGGATACTTGACCATATACCCACAGATCAGCACAGCTCATATCCCTCATCAGAAAAGGTTTTTTTTTTTTTTTTTGTAATGAACTGCGGTTAATACAGAGACCCATAACTAGTCAAGGAGAAAGGTTGACTGGAGATTGCTAAGCCCTAAATGGGACATCCATCGGTATCAGAACCCCTCTGTCCAAGGCTCAGAGAACATTGTAGAGGAGGGAAATGTATGGGTTATAATGGTTGAAGGCCAGGGAGGAGTGCTGTGAACTTGTGTCTTCTGGACATGCTGAAGCCACTGCACCTATGAACTTACAACAGTTGTGGGTGCCATAGAAGTCCCACATCAGATAAGACCAGCCAACATTCCAGAATAGATACGGGAGAGGCTCATGATAGCCCATCCCCTAGCTACGGAGCTATTGGTAACTGATGCAGTAATGGAGGGTGAGCCAGTTTTCTACAGAGGTGTTACCCCGAGATGGTTCCCTGCCACACATCGGGAATTCAGTGAGTTAGAGAGCAAACGAACAACAAAGACCCAGAAGATAACCTGAAGTTGGAACAGATGGAAGAAGTTATCAAAAAATAAAACAAAGCACGAGCGGGGAAGGCATAGAGGGTTTTCAGAGGGGAGACCAGGAAAGGGGATAATATTTGAAATGTAAAGAAAAGGTCTAATAACAAAAAAAGAAAAGAAAAAGAAAACAAAGAAAATAGAGCAAGGAATATGTGGTAATCAAAATTCATTGTACACTTACATGTTTGGAATTCTTAAGGAATGAATGAATAATTGTTTTAAAAGAGAAGATACTACCTTTAACATATGTCTCTCATTCCAGATTATAAATTAAAGTCATCCTATTACCTTTTTATTAGCTTAAAAAAGACAAAGTTCTTTCCAAGTTAGTGGTTTGAAGGGTTTTATTTTCCTTAGAAGACACTAAGAATGAAGTGAATGGTAAGAAGACAGGGGATACAGACGTTTGTCTCTCTGCTGGAAACATTCCAGATGGGTTCTGTAAACATTGCTCTTGCCACTCCATTCTATGAAGAACATGTGAAAACAAATGTGGATTGCCCATAGTTTTCTCTGTGTGCTGAACAATATGGTGGGTATTTACAGTTCCCTGACAAGGGATGTCTGCAATCTGTTCCATGCAAATAATCATATTTCTTAACATTGAAGCTACAATGTACTCAGAAGGGAGGGAAACTGAACACTGGGGAGGGGATTGAAGTCCCCAGCCCTTCCCGAGAGGATTCAACGTGCCAGGAATGTTACTTACATGGATTTTGTGGTTTGGGGAATATCACTTAGCCCTGTCCTTCTAAGCCAGTCTGTATTTTGAAAATGGGGATAAATCATGGCAGTCTTTATTATCCTAGACCCACCACCAGCAGCTGTGTTATCAAGTAGGAGTGGATATAAAAGTTCATTGAAATTAGTCAAGTACTTTTCAAAAATCATTTGTGTGTGTGTGTGTGTGTGTGTGTGTGTGTGTATGCATGCTGACTTAAAGTACTACCAACCCTAGTAACTTCCAAAGAGCAGTGTTGAACGACAATCTGTAATTATAGCAAGTAAAGACTAATCAAAAAGTGCAATGTAGAAGCTAGTTGTTTTTAGAAATGCACTTGCCATTATATAGACACTATTTTAAAATATAAAAGAATGGCACCTACATTCTGAACATACTGTACTCACCTCTTTATTTGGTGAACACTTTTTCATCAAATGAGGGCTCTCTTCTCTCTCTCTCTCTCTCTCTCTCTCTCTCTCTCTCTCTCTCTCTCTCTCCTTCCCCCACCTACCCTGCCCCTTAGAACATGAGAGATAATTTATTCTAGAACCAAATTTGAGTGATTATGGCCTCGGAACATAGAGAGTCTTTCTCAAAGGACAGAGAAAACAAGACACCACATCCAACTCCACACTGATTAAAAGATTAGGAGCATGTCACTCCTGAGCTAAGGGACTTGACAGGATAAACTTTATCACATCATATGAGAACATATTCTTGGGGTCTTTAACAATGGTGGATGACCCTAATCTTCAAAGCCACTGACATTCACATACCCCAAACAACTGAACATTTCTGTCACTTTTTATATTTATTAAGTACTTTTATAATTAGATTTAAAGAACATTGTTAACAATATATCATGTTTCTGTCATCTGTTATCTTCTATCTGTGAGGCCAAACTATATTCTTGATTATTTGAGTTTTAGGTAAAGTAATTCTATTATATGTCACATGGACCTTGTCTAGGGCTTGAGTTACCCTTCTTGCCCACCTCTGTGTCAGAGTCAGCATCCTTTGGATTACAAATAAAACATTTGAAATCTATTAATTAAGCGGATGACTAGCTTCCATCACCTCAAAAGCTACTAATATCGTCACACAGCATCTGAAGCCAAGAGAACAGCTTCTTCTTCCATCCTGCTGCGTGCGCCTCTCTGATGTACCCACCAATATATTTTAAACATGTTTTGACTTATGACGTTGTTATGGAAAAGTATAAAAATTCGTGAAACTACCCCCACATTGGAATAAAAGCACATAGAAAGCAAGGAATGTATAAAAACCATATATATGTTTATCACCTGACACTAAAAGCTCGTTACATGGGCTTTGTGACATGCCAAGTCTTTTATCAATAGATAAAGTAGATGTAGTATTTGGTCCAATTTATAGTTTTGTATGTTGACAGAGTTAACTGACTGGTATTTTTGTATAAACCTAACTCCAGCAACTTTAGCATGCATACCACACTTCCAGTGAAATCCTAGTGTACATTTTCCCCATTTCTGTGTGTGTACATGTAGGTATGTGTGCGATGCTTATGTGTACACTTGGAGGCCAGAGACACACTTTGAATATTGTTCCTCAGGAGTTATTACTATCATTATTACTGAAAGAGATCTCTCATTGGGGCGTACTGATTGGGCCATGCTGGACAACCAATTAGGCCCAAGGATCTTCTTGTTTCTACATCCTTAGCACAAGGATTCTAAGTGCTGTCATGCACTGCTTTTTACAGGGGTGGTTGTTGGGACTTGAACTCAGGTCCTCATGCTTGCACGGCAAGTACTTTACAAACTGAGCCATCTCCTGAGTCTTTAAGTGTACTGTTTAAGAGTAAAGTTTCCAGATAACAAAATATACAAACCTTGAGGGAACTGGCCAGCTATTGTTAATGTTTCATATCATAGTTCAGCTGTGTTTCCTCAGCAAAACCTCGCTTGCCTTCTCTGATTCTATCAAACAAAGTCTCCACTACTTCATTAATCTTATTTTGGTATAATTTATCTAAGGACAAATACATTTACCTGTATAACTGTAAGTCTCAAGAATATCAGACATCTCATCAAGGGTAGGAAATACTCCACAGCATGCCAGTCAATGTTTGCTAAGGTGAGATACTCAGTAAGTGATTGTTCAGTGAATAAACGAGTATTAGTCAATGAAAGTAAGCCTTTCATATTTAGCTCATCTATAAATTTACTACTTTGTACTGAACTCAGTTCTAGAGGTGAGTAAGTGAGATAAAAATTCATGTGTCCTCAGGAGGGGAAGGAACAACTCATAAAATACAAGGTTGTGATCAGCACTCTGTAAGGAAGAAGACAACCTGGGCAACATGGTAGCAAAGACAGCATTATTTTAATCACCTGGAGGTCTTCAACAGCCCTGGTGATGAATGGTTTAGAGTAAAATGAAAGAGAGAGTGAGTTATGGAAGTGTCCCGCCCCAAGCAAGGGCTGAGCATCTGAGAAGGAATAACAGAAGGACAAAAGCTAGGAGGCAGAGCCTTGCCTTATGCCCTGCAGGAACTAATGAATGCCCAGACTGGCTCAGTGGGCATACTCTCAGTGAGATCAGGTGAGATCAAAGATTCCAGGGGCAGTATCTCATAGGTGCTAGGAACAAGAACTCAGCAAGCATTCGAGGCTGTGGTCAAGTTGCAGGACTTGAGTCCACCCACAGCACCAAAGGACAGTGGGCAGAAGGGTGGCCCCTCTCATTGATTCTGAAGTAAAGATTCTGGACCATGTTTAGAGAACACTGCCAGCTCAACTCCTGATCAAAAGTTGGATTTGTGGAGTTTGGAATTTGATTTTTGTTTACTTATTTAGTACTCCTCAGGAAAGTACCGAGGGCCTTGCACATGCCAGGGAAATGTGCTGCCACTAGACCATTACCCAACCCACACCATCCTCTGCATTTTGGGAGTTTAGGAATATTTAAGGAAAAATGAGTGCCTGATGAACAAGACTAGGGTTCTCAGGTCCACACAGAGGCCACTGGTGTGGAACTCTGAAGGATCTCATGGGAGAGTATGCTGAATACTCAGAAGGCCACACCCGTGTCTCCCCAATGTTCCTGATTTACCCCATATTCTCACTCTGCAAGAACATGGATTGTGACAAAGTTCTGAGAATGTCAACTGTCCATAAAATGTCTTCTGTATGTATAACACTTTTTCCTGTTCTTGTTTAACAGCCTTCTGTTTAAGGACACATGACAAGAAGCATGAATAGAATAATGGTTAGTAACCAGGAGATACATGTTTTAGCTCAGCATTGACACAAGGTATATGAACCTGGGCAAATTATTCAACCCATAGGCTATCGCTTTCAAATTCAGAACATGGGAAGTTCAAATCTGAACACACTGTAACCTTTGTTCTAGTCTTAGTCCATGGTAGCCTTAAGTTCTTCCTGTGGTAGCTTGAGATCCTAAATTTTAAGCTAAAAAGGATAGAAAGTATGTGGAGTGTGTGTGTGCGTGTGTATGTGTGTGTGTGTGTGTGTGTGTGTGTGTGTGTGGTGTGTATGCATGTATGAGTATATATGTGGCATATATGAATGTTTATGTGAATGCATGTGTGAGTGTATGTGTGGTATGTAGTGTGTGTGTATGCATGTTTGGCTGTATGTGTATGTATGTGTGAATATAGAGTGGTATGTGTATGCATGTGTGAGTATATATGTGGTATGTGGTAGGTGTGTATACATGTGTGTATGCATATATGAGTGTTTGTACGAGTATGCATATATGTGTGTATATACATGTGTGAGTGTGACTGACTCTGTGTGTGTGTGTGTGCGTGTGTGTGTCTGTGGTGATAGTAGTGGTTATTCACTCCAAAGATGAAGTGGGCAAAACAACTCTGAGCCCAAGAACACTTGTGCAGCTGAAAACCCACACTTTGGTGGAAAGCACAGCTAATTGTAAGACAGATATCGTTCTTCCTGGGTGCTTGCACCCAAACAATCAAATCCAAAAATTTGTCATTTTATATTTTTCAAAAGGATGCTTCTAAAAGAAGGCAAAGAAACTCCCAGCACTCCACTTTATAACTGGCCTAACAACAAAAAACGGCATTAGTGTCCCCTTATCTCAATGCTGAGCTTCAAGCTCTGCCGCCACAAATGCTAGTCCATACTTGATTTCTTTCTCAAACACTTCTATGCCATGATGGCTTTGTGCACCAAGGCCCATCTGCCCAGAATGTTCTGTTTTTCCACATACAGAGCTTTAATTAGCTCCTGATTCTCCTAAGGGATTTGGCTGGGTCACCACTCCCTCTAAGATGGCATTTAAAAGGCATGGGCCCTTAAGCCATCTGTCTAAGTTTAAATACTGGTTTAGTCATTTACTTGCTATGAGTCCTTAGGGAAGTTCCTAATCCATGGGAATATTTGGGACTCTTCCCTCTTTTATAAATAGAAATGATAAAAATATCTCTTGTGTAGTGGTGTCATAAGTAGCAAGTAGAGAGAGCAAGGTTTGCAGGTAGTAAGCAAGCAATAACACTAGCTATAATTACAGTGAGAACAGTAGTTAGCATTTCATGAGCTTCCCTTCCAAACTATGAGTTAGGAGCACATGATTCCTAGGTGAATATATGACACGTGTCACATGCTAAGTCAATCCATTATGTGTGTGTTTACCTAGACAGTAAATCCCTCAAAGGAAGGTCAATCCCATATACTTTTAGTGCTGAATACAAGCAAATCACTGATAAATTTCATTCTTATGAGGGCAAAAAGCCTCATCAAGAAAATAAAGTTATTTAGAACATAGAAATACTGGATAAAAACAACAAAGAAAAATTATTTCTCAGCTATAGAAGTTAAAAATTGTTTTTGAAGGATAGAGACTATTTCTCCATATAGTCAAAACTCCAAAAAAAAAAAAAAAAAAAAAAAAAAAAAAAAAAAAAAAAAAAAAAAAAAAAAAAAAAAAAAAAAGTCCTGAAGGAAGGAGACAGAAAGTTGAACAATCTGAGCTGAGGTTAAAAAGTGGGGCACACGAACAGCACCTAATGTATAGTGCAGGAGCTGTGATTTCAAGGGTATCCTGCTCCATATGCATGAGCAACAGAGGGGTTTGAAGCATGCTGGCCAATGATGAGGACACTGCATAAGGCAGACACTGAGGAATGGTCATTGCTGTTCAACCATGCTTCCCTCAGGGCCCTGACACACACAGCAACATGTAATCACATTTATCTTGTTCACACTTAACACAGAGCAGAGGGCCCCGATACAGAACACTGATTCAGAATGGTGATTGTTCTGGTGAGACTTAATCCACTTAAAAACACCCAGGTGAGGGGAACATAACTAATCTGTGCTTTCAAAGTACAGGGGGTATTCTCTTTTTAAAAGGTGTTCTGTACTCTTAAGGCAGAAGACAAAATGCATTAATCATGTTCTATTGCTCCACACACAGGGCGTGGATGTTGAAAGAGCTTCTGAACAGTTAATCCTCCATATGGATGACTTTCCTGTGACGAGCACATCAGCTCTAAATAGAAATCAGGCAAGGTGTTTTACTTTTATCATTGTAGCTTTGAGAATTAACTCACAAGTAACTGAGATAAACTGTCTACATTTTAATGTTTGATTTCATAATTAATCCTTTTTAGGAACACTAAGAAATCCCACATTGGGCTTTGTATAAGGCATCCCCCCAGGTGACTGGTCAAAGCAGACAGAACCGGAGATGATCAAGTATATTCTTAAACCACCCAAGCCCAAGTAACGTCCCTCTAAAGGAACCTTCACTAATAGAACATACTTGGTTCCGAGGACTGCCAAGTGGTGACTATCGTGATGGTTTATGGCAGATGTCTCTCCTCAGCAGCTACCACGAAAAGGAAACACCAGCATGTTTCCCATGGGCCAGCAGGCAGGGCTTGAACTCACCCTGTGTCACATTTTAAACCACTGGCTGAGAGCGGTGCACTGTGAAAGTCAATGGGCACAAACCAGATTTCAGGGTTATTGGGTGAATGAATTCTTCTCATGTTCACCAGCACCTGAACATAAAATTGCTAACATTTCATTTTCTTCTTTCCAGATGAAAGGCATACATTCATTCAACAGGACAGAAAAGGAGTGTCATACCATGGTGGCTGGTATGAATAGAAGCCATCTTGCCAAAACATCTGAAATTGTGAACTTAAGGCCCCTCCCCAACTTCATTTTAACATTTCCAATTACAGTGGACAAGTTCAACAGTCTTTACTCAGCATGCTAAACATGAAAAGTGGCCTGAGCCACATGATGTGCAAAGGTATAGAATGAGAAGTATAAAAACATGCAATACTTAGGAAGTAGAGAGAATTGAACAGATACTACATAGACTATAGCTAGGATATCACTTTTATTAAATACCTACTGTGTGCAATCAAATTTACTAGCATCCCTAACTACACTTTATTTAATACAAGAGTATTCAAACTCTTAACAAAAAGAAATTGGATCATGGTGAGATAGAAATTATACACACACACACACACACACACACACACACACAATTTTACAATTTCTCATTTCCTTTCTTTGAATTCTTATTAACTTGAAAGTATAAGGAGTGGCTGCTATTACACACACTATACATTGTGTAAAATATACTTGAAATATTTATTCCATGGGGCTCTGCAGACAGGAAATCTAAGATCAAGGAACTAACAACATAAACCTTGTAAAATTCCCCAGTTACTATCTCCTAATACCATTCTAAATGAGAGGCTTATGTTGACATATAACTCTGGAGGGACACACACAGAGCATATATAAAAGAGACTACCTTTGTAATTTTATTCTTTGAATTGATAGTGTTAATATGTAATAACTTAACTACTGAATAAATATGTCCTAAATTTGATGGCACAGTTGTTCTTAGGCATCTCTAATAAGTACATACATTGTTCACTTTTTATAGTTTTCCTGCCATCTTAAAGCCTATACTCTCAAGTATTAGCTAGGGCTGAAGGCGAGAGATTTGTTACCATTTGTAACAGAGTGCAGACACAGGTTGTATCTAAACTGTACGCTTAGCCATCTGTTAAAAGTATTCCTTTTAATGTATATACTTTCACTCTCTTAAAGGGATTCAAGGCTCTAAAGGATGTATTGGAGATATAAATACCGTACCTACTGATGGGTAAAAACACACACACACACACATATACATATGTATTATTATATCATTTGAAGAAGTTAGTTCATATTTCTACATCACAGAAGATCCACTTGTGAGAAAAAAAAAAAAAACTAAAGCAGGGAAATGTGGAATGACAGTTTGCTTCCACAGCTTATAGTATGACAATTTGCTTTTCTTTAATTTTCCATATATCAGAATAATTACTATACAGATCCAATGAGTGTTAAACTCTTTACATTTTAATCATTTAATGAACAAGTCAGAGAAGGAAAGGGCCAAAACAAATAAGTACCTAAACCCTTAGAAATAACTTAAACCTAATAAATATCCACTTGGTTTTGGAGGTATATGGCTGAAAAGCTTCCAACAATAAGCCTGGAAGATATTCATCTTGCAAATTCTGGTTCCAGAATTTAAATTCATTTCCTGCACACTTTAATTAATTACTACTGCCAGGCCATCCTTCTTGGGAATTGCATCTTCAAAGCACAATGCTTTTAAAAGATAGTAACTTCTATGTTTTTTTTTTTTTTAAATGATGATCCGTTCCCACACAGTGATATCACATTATTCTGAAACAATGTTTTTGAATAATGAAAGACTACGTCACATTTGTGTTTTGTATTTAGAAAGATGCTCCTAGCATCAGGAGATGGCTAAGTGAGTAGAACATCAATTGTGCACGCATGAGCAGACCCCAGTACCTAAGTTAAAAGCTGGGCATGGCAGGGCTGGCATGCCCTGCTGGCAACCCCAGGGCTGGACGAAGGTGAACACAAGCCAGATGCAGAGGCTTGGGGCCAGCCACTCGACCAAAAATGAGCTCCTCACCCAATGAGGAGCTATGTCAGGAGGAGTGGAGAAGAAATTAAAGACATCCTAAGGTCAGTATCTAGTCGTGCTACATTCCTTCAATGTCGCCCCCATCAAAACTGTTCAGAAATGGATTCTTGAGTCTATGGCAATTTATATAGGAAACCACTCTATAGAGATTCAGTTTGGCTTTCTGCTTATGCAATCATGATTATCCGAGTCTGAAGTTAACTATACTTGTATTATATCTTCTGAGTTCTGGGAAAAATGCCTTCCTGTGTCAGTTTCCTTTTCCTTGCCATTATTGGGGGCGGGGGTGTATGGCTTGTTCTGTGTCAACTTGACTCAAGCTAGTCATCAGAGAGGACGGAACCTCTGTTGAGGAAATGCCTCCATGAGATCCAGCTGTAAGGCATTTTCTCCATTAGTGATCAATGGAGGAGGGCCTAGCCCATTGTGGGTGATGCCATCCCTAGGCTGGTGGAGAAAGCAGGCTGAGCAAGCCATGGGGAGCAAGTCAGTAGGCAGCCTCCCTCCATGGCCTCTGCATCAGCGCCTGCCTACAGGTTCCTGCCCTGCTTGAGTTCCTGTCCTGACTTCCTTTACTGATGATCAGGAATGTGAAAGTGTAAGCTGAATAAAAGGTTTCCTCCTGAACTTGCTTTTTGGTCATGGTCTTTTATCTCAGCAATAGAAACCCTACTTAAAACAAGGGGGTAAGTATGAATTGTTATCTAGAATTCAATAAATGTAATAATTGTAACAGGTGATAATATATTCATACCTTACTAAAAGATGATAAAGGATCTTGCTTGAAAATGTCTCCAGGAGTTACTACCTGGCCCACATGATCTTTGGTACCAGACCAGCTGGATGTACAAGGATATTTGTACATCAGGGTCGGAAAATACACCCTTTGCTCCTATGATGGTCTGCATATGCTTGGCCCAGGGAATGGCTCTATAAGTTGTGGCCTTGTTGGAGTAGGTGTGTCACTGTGGGTGTTAGCTTAAAACCCTCACCCTAGCTGCCTGGAAGTCAGTCTTCCACTAGCCAACTTCAGATGAAGATGTAGAACTCTCAGCATCTCCTGCACCATGCCTGCCTGGATGCTGCCATGTTCCTGCCTTGATGATAGTGGAATGAACCTCTGAACCTATAAGCCAGCCCCAATTAAATGTTTTACAAGACTTGCATTGGTTGTGGGGTCTGTTCACAGCAGTAAAACCATAACTAAGACAGCTTCTCTTAAGGAAGAAATGTAGTGGTAGTGATAAAAATACCCTAAATGACATTCTGCTATATTCACAGATCAGCATCTTATTCAGCCATCATCAGAGAGGCTCTTCCTGCAGAAGAGGAGGCAGAAAGATTGTAACAGCTAAGATGGGATGGAGGACGCCAAGAAAACAAGTCCCTCTAAATCAACATGAGCAAAGCTCACAATAACTCACCCAGACTGAAGCAGCATGCAATAGGGCCTACACAGGTACGCATCAGGTCCTCAACATATATATTATGGATTCCACTTTCATGTTTTTATGGATTTCTGAGTTTGTGAACATGTAGGTGTCTGATTCTTATGCCTTCTCTTGAGCTATTTTCCTTCTGTTGGTTTGTCTTGTCCAAGTTCAATGTTATACTTTTTGAAAGAAAGGATGAATTTTATTGAATGAATGAATGAAGGAAGGAATGAATCAATGAATACCTAGCTACTAGGATAAAGGTTTGTCATTTATACCTGCTGGGAGAAAGCAAATCAGTTTTCTCCAATAGAATGACACTGGATATATCAGCCACTCCAGTACACGCCTCATAGTCAGGAGGAGTTGACCAACATGCAATGGACTCTCCGGTTTGTGTGTGGATGAGTGCTTTATTTGGTTGTTTTTCTTTTCTCCCTGTCTTGGCTGTGGTCTTGTTTTGGTTTCTTGGTTTTGGGAGGTTTCTGTTGTTGTATTGGGAGGGTTTTTGTTTGTTTTTGTTGAGAAAGAACTTAAAGTGGTGTGAATAGGGAGGGGAGGAGCTCTGGAAGAACTTGGAGGAGGGTAAGAATATGACTGAAATACATTTAAATTGAAAAAACTGTTTCGAAGAATTAAAAAAAAAACCCTAAAGGCTTTAAGTATTTTCATACCAGCAGTTCTTAGCATATAAGTATCAAATTAGCTATTTGGGGGGTTGCATTATGTTAGAATGTTTGATTTTTAATAATTGCCATTTGAGATGCTGCCTTGAATCTCATAATTTAAAAAAAAAAGAAAAGAAGAGGAATTATAAAACACAGGAAACCACAAGAAAAACACAGGATTAGGTGCAACTGACCTTGATGAAATATTGAGAGGGTGCCCACCCACCGAGAAAAGCTTCCATTATCTTGCTATCATGAGAATCTGTAAATCCTGAGCCCTCCCAGGCAGTCCCCTTACATTCCTCATACTGGCACTGACAAAGTTTGATGGACTTCATGGGCACTGTCCCAAGCTGTCTTGCAGTAGTGTCCCTAAGGAGAGACAATGTTTAGACTCCATTGTTTTGTATGTAGTAGCTGGTTGCCACACATGGAATAGAGACAGGGATGAAAACCAATGAGTAATGTCATGGGGGAGTCACATAGCTGTGAAAGAAATCAGGGAGGGAGACTAGAGTTTATGTAGTCTTAGTCAACTGCCTCAAACAAATTAACCTTTTACTCCAGAAAAGAATGGACAAAATCAACACATTGGCCCATTATGCAGAATTCCTTTAAAAACATATTAACTGCTTATGTGGCTTCTAAAGATGCTGTTTTTATATATTGTCCAAATTGTTACAAATCATAGGACTGGTCAAACTGGCTCTTCATGTTCAGTAAAACAAATGTTAATTTTAATTTCAGTAAGAGTCTAAAAATTAAGCCCCCACAGTTCATGGAAGACTTTTAAAAAATGGGGTATGGCAAAGAATGTTGGTGGCAGTATTGTGGCAGGTCAACAGGCCTAGGAGAGGAACCATGATGGGCTCAGCAGAGGAGGAGTGAAACTCACAGAGCAGCAATGAAGAATGAAGACAACAAAAGAAGGCAGGGTGGTGACAGGCTCCATGGGATAAAAATCAGAAACCATAAAAGAGGAAAGAAACTGGCCCAATGCAGTCACTGAAAGTCATTGTGTTGTGTTACCACCTTCTGGGGAGCCAAACGTAAGGCTGGGGTGTGCAGAACTAAGGCTACTGGGATTTCTCTGAAAAAGGAGAGTAAGTCCCAATTAACACTGGGACTTTGGAGGTAAGATTTAGAGAATGCCAAGACACTGAGTGT
Organism: Mastomys coucha; assembly: GCF_008632895.1. Lineage (NCBI taxonomy): Eukaryota > Metazoa > Chordata > Mammalia > Rodentia > Muridae > Mastomys > Mastomys coucha. The sequence goes on from NW_022196912.1 coordinate 105,294,030, forward strand.
AGCAAAGCCATGAGTTGAATGGAAATGTTCAGGTTAATAAGCCAATAAGCCAACCTCTTCCCATCTTGTGCCTGGTGACAGATATTTTAAAAATTAGAAAACTATTTTCCCATCTATGATCTCATTGGATCTTCTCAGCCTATGAGACATCTGGACAAGTATTAGATTCATTTCACAATAGCAGAAATTGGGTTGAGATTGGGTAGGTGAGCTGCTGTGTGCAGAGCCACAATTTCTAATCAAGTCTCTAACTCCAATGTGCCAAATCCCAGGTATTCTCTGAATATCTGAGCTCCACTTGACTTTGCCCCTGAGCTCCTTACACACCCAGAACAAGCAGGAAAAAATAATTCTCAAATAGGAACATTGAGGTATCACAGGATAAAATACGTTCTGAGTCAGAGTGAGGATATATGTTCTGAACAGAAGAGAGTATTTCAGAGAGTGCACATAGCAGTCAGTGAGTCTATCTGCTTGACACATCATCTTGCTTGTGTCAGGTAGCAAGGAAGCTGCCCCTGGAAGCTCCATTAGCCTTCACAATGGACACATATACAAGGGAGAGCTACTAGAGAAAAACATTGAAACGCCCCAGAAAAACACTCACAGAAAGCCAGTTAAGCAAAATAACTAAGAGCACCCAGGAGGATAATGACGAAAGGGCTACTTTAATAGTTGGCTTTTACTGTTTGATGTTCAAATATAATGCAGTTGGGGGCAATGATAGGTTGAAATATTCCATGAATGTTAAATAATTAACATGAGGCCATCTAGGGTATTTATATTAATGATGCTAATAGCGACAATTTATACTGTCTCCAGCCTTTCATCTGAGATCAAAGTTTATTAAAAGCTGAAGACAAACTTTCTGAACACTTGTGAAAGTGGTATTAGGAGTTATGTAGATGCATGAAATAAAAAAAAGATCAACTGAGGTGTTTAATACAACAGAACAAGCTCAAGACAGAACTGGGACTGAAGCCTGGGGGTATTTCAACATTCACAAGCAAGAAGCAAATGTAGATCAAAGCTACTTTGTGGAACTCTGTTTACCACTAAGTTTAGGATACACTCTGAATATGGTCTATGGACAGCCCCCTGCACCCATTGCTCTCTAGTCTTTCCAATAGCCCTGAAGAAACTAGTAACCAATGTTCTTCCTTTCACTTTGCATGACTCATAGGACAACCTAAGGAGTTCCATCACCTGTACTTATCTATCCTTGCCAGTCACAGCAGAGAATACAGAATGGAAAGTATATTGTCACTAATCATGACACAACTCCAGGTTTTGCCTCACTCAAGAAGCCATGAGGTTTCTGGCCTACAAACTACCCCAGTACAAATCAAGGATGTATCAGAAGGACATACAAGACTCAATCCAGTTTGAACATTTTCAAAAGTGTGAGGTCCCTGGCCAAGAAGCTAGTCAGCTGTTGCTTACGTAGCAGGTGTAACATAGGAAGGACTTGGAAAGAATCCAATTTGCATTATTTGCTGATTAAACCAACAGATACTAACAGCATAGACATTTCAGAGAATTCTCCTGAGCTCTGCTAGACTACACTAGGCCATTAGGAGGAAGGGGCTTCTATAATGTTCCTGACTCCACCCCAATCATTACAAAAAAAAACAAGTACACATGAAATGAAGAGAACATTAACTTATCCAGGGTCATATATATACCTGGGTGTCATGACAGCATGACCAGAACCTAGACATTCTCATAATTAATCAGGTATTATTTTTACAAACATGTACCCATTACTGAAAAACAATGTAATTTATTTGAATGCATACACTCCATGAAAATGCCCCAAATCAGTTTTTAAAAACCTACTTTAAAAAACTATATAAGATATACTACTCCTACATATGACATATTGAAAGTGTAATGCCATGTTTTTTGGCTGATTTAAGACCTAAAGTAAACAACTCACATCTCTTACATTGCAAGTTTATCAAGATATGCTCTTTTAATGACAGAAGGCATTTCTTATGCACATTACATTTTTCAGAAAGATATTTGCACTTTGCTTTATAAAGTCTATTTCTGCTATTTACACAATAGGAAGAAAGAGTGTTTTATCCAGAGGATGCAGTTCATTACTGATAGTGTGCAGCCCTGGACTAGAAAACACAAGAAAAGCATTTTCACAAGCAGCATGATTGCGCATCAACATCAGATGGGAAGCTGCAGCCTGGCCTGCAAGTGCGGTGCAGTTTCCTACCACTACGCCCTTCCTCTGCTAGGGAAGCCTCACTCTTTATGTAGTACCTCAATGATACATTCCCTAACTCTATGCTTTTAGGAAAAACCTGACAAGGCTGTAAGGAACCTTTTTTCTCAAGCTGGAAGAAATGATATATTTTTGATTTGACTGTCACCTTTTGCCATCAGTTGTGACTATAAACGGGGCTACTTGCTTCAGCAATGTTGTTGTACTTGACCATGAGTGGTCTTCCTCTGGAAGCTTAACCCTTTGAAGTTGACCCCATTATTGAGAAAGACAAATACTTTAATACTAATAAATCTCGAGCCTGGCTTCTGTGTTTGGGGAGAAGGTGGATGAAGGAGAATGTCTAGATTGTTTCACTCCAGGTCCCTCATGAGAGATTCATGAGATATTTCCGTCTGCCCTCAATGCGAATGCACAGAAGGTGGACCAGTGCTGGAGCAGTGGGAACCTTGGCAGGGCAGGCTGGGACAGGATTTGTGCAAAACCTTTTTCCGGTTTCAGTTTGAATGGGTTCCCAGGAAGTGTCAAGTCCAAACAAATCCAAAATTTTACAATGTAGCTCAGCCAAGACTGCCGAGATTCACCTGATTCTGGGTCAAAAGCGTACAGAGCACGCTGCGTTTTGTTTGGGAAGAAGCCAATTGGACTGAACCTCTCAGGCAACTTCAATGAGAAGTTCATAGTCCTGGCAAAACCAAAAATGAACATGGTTTCATCTTTGGGTTTGAAATAGCAATTTTGGCCTTTGTAAAGAGATAAAGGCAACTTTCTCTTAGATGCAAGGTCCATGCAAATCCTGAAGGGAGGCAATGAAATGAGGAACAACCAGTTATCTGGCCTGATTCAGATTCACAACTCAGGTCAGTGTTTGCTGTGCACAGCAGGGGCACTGACTAAGAACATTAACTCATTGGTGACCATGTATTCCCAAGTGTCCAGGGCACAATTCATTTTTTTAACAAAGAATGCCTGCTCTTCAACTGCTGAGCCTGTGGAGTTCTATACAAATGTCATCAATGATGAATAATTACCTTATGATTTGGGGTAGCAGAGAAAGAAAACTGTATCAACTGGCAACCCAGTACATATAGGGAAGAATACATATATGTGGCAGTACGTTACAATTTCCAATAGGACATAAAACACACACTTGTGAATTTGGTGTAAGCATGGACTGGACACCAACATGCAAGGCCACTAGTATATGTATAGTTCAAGTGTGTACAACTAAGGACGCCAGTAAGGTATTTACAGAGCTGCTTAAGAGCCTATAAGTGTTTTAGAAATAATATTTCTCAAAATGCCAATGGGGCTTATGTTTTTGAATAGCTTCAGGTTAAAACTCATAACTATATACCCAAAACCAAGGTAGATTAGATGGTTTTAAGTGTTTAAGAAACAGACTGACTGCTAACCCACTGCAAACTCATAATTGCCCATCTACTTTCAGTCAATGGTTTTTCAAGAAAATTAATTGCTTTCTAAGGTAACTATTTAAACTATTTAGGTCCCCAACACGCAAGCATACACAGAGGTTTTTAGCATTGTTTAGATAAGTCCAGGCAATTGCCAAGAGTCGTGTTTCCACAATAATAGAATTTCTTCTCAGTATCAGTATCTGTGTACATGTTACTGTGTGTGCACACACTGTATGTATTCATGTGTGTGTGTGTGTGTGTGTGTGTGTGTGTGTGTGTGTGTGAGACATACATGTGAAGCCACAGGGCAACAATGGCTATCTTCAAATTACCTTCAACCTTATTTTTTTAAAATGTTTTCTCACAGAACCTGGAACTAAAAGCTAGACATCCTGGATAGAAATCCCCAGGAATCTTCCCATTTTCCATCTCCCTTCCTATGATCAGCTATTGACACAGGTGCGGGAGATCACAACTCAGGTTCATATGCATCAAATCTTTTACCAGCTGAGCCACTGAGTAACTTACAGTTTTATACTTGCTTAAAAATGAGAATTATTTAAAAAAAAATGTAATTTGGGGGAGTGACAACAAAAACTCTGTATGATAACTTAAACATTGGAGATAGTGTGTGAAGGTAAATAGATCTATTCCTAGAAGTCAGAAGTTATTAAAGGAAATCTCCTTACCAGTTGTTGGCCTTGAAGCCCCAAAACGATGCAGGCAAGTTTGGCTGCAGTTGACTGCCTACCAGAACTAGGCAAGGCTCTTTGCTAAAGACACCACACATCTTGATATCAGGACACAGGGAAATGGATCTGGATTGACGTGGAAGCTTCCTCCCTAGAAGGCAGCCCCACAATGCTCCATATGGGGCTATTTAGACTTCTGAGGGTACATTGAGTCTTGCTCAGCTGGGTGACCTGAGTGCAAAAATACCAAATGGATGCAGATGATATTCTTAGGGATGCAAGATGGCTCTGACTGCTATCAGGGTAACCAACTGCTTTCTCACTAGATTTGATGACATCTTCACAGGGACACTTAACTATAAATCTCATCAAACACTCATGGGGAGGTCATAAGCCCTACTGTGCAAACTGCTGCTGCTGTTTTCCATATGAATATGATATGGCTGCCACACTGTCTTCTGATAACTGTGTTCACAAACTCTGATAAAGAAGCTTCTTGTGGCAGTGGCCAACAGTGACTACAGACAGAGATAACTAATAGATGACTATTGAATGTGCAGCCATACATGAGCCATCAATATCCTTCTCTCCAGGACTCAGGGAACATTATGAAAGAGATGGCAAAAAGAATGCAAGAGGTGAAAGAAGAAGAGATTGGAGGTATGGAATGCTGTCTTCCAGGAATGACATAAAGTCATAGCAGCTGTGACTAACTGGACAAGGTCTGGACAAGATTGGACCCATCAACAGCTTATCCTGAAGTAGGGAGGTTCTCATGAAGCTTAACTCCTTCTCAGAGATTTGTAAGTTGTTTACAGTTCATGTAGCTGATCAAGGAGCTCAGGTTCCTGAAAATGCCAGTATAAGGAAACTCATTTGGATACCAAAGAAACATATGAAAACCCACAAATAGCAATGTGCAGAGAGAGAGAGACCTTGGAACACCCAATCGTAAAGGGATGTCTCCACCGGACCCCTCCCCTTGGTGCTCAGGGATCCCTGTGGAAGAGGAAGATTGTTAGAGCCAGAGAGGATGGAGGACACCAAGGAACAATGCCTTCTGGACACAACAAGACTGAGACACAGGGTAACTCTGTGGTGGTGGCTGCATGCACTGAGAAGCTATGTACAACTGATAATAATCACTTGCAAGGGAAGAATTAGTTCTTTTCCCATGGAGTGTTACTGAATATATTAAACACACTTAGAGGCAAGCCGCAACCCCAGCAGTAGATGGCCAACACTAAATGAACTCAATAGCGTTTTTGGACTTTTGTTTATTTTCGTGTATGTGTACAAGGGGACCAGTTTGAAAGAGGAGGGGATTATATGTGATAGGAGGGAGATGAGGGGAATGGAGTACATTATTAAAGTATGGCATGTGTATATGTATGTATGAAAATGTCATAATGAAACATATTAAGTATAATTAACATATATTAATGGGAGAAATGAAAAATTGGAAGCAAGTTACACAAAACCAAGTAAGTAAGGAAAGGCCTTATCCTGTGAAAACCCACTCATTTGTCAGTTAAGAACACAACTAAAAACTTTGAGTTTGAATAGAATCACCTTGCCTAGGTGCTTCCAGAATGATGCTTCCAGAAGAGAGGTTGTTAGAAGACAATCTCAGAACCAGGAATATCCAATACCCTACAAGTTAGTAAACACAGAGGTCCCAGAAGCACCAAAACAATGCTGGCCACTGTCATTCTCTTGGTTGCCATCATAGCTAGATTGTAAGATTCTAATACTGAATGCAACTTGGGTTGTAGGACTCAGAGACATCAACTATGAACTGATCAGGAAATTTTCCCCTTACTGCTTAGCTTTGAGTGCTGCAAACCACTATGCAGACTGGTAGGAGAGAGGACATCAGTGGTCTTGCCCATCACTGTATTCTGCATGCTACAACACTGACCTGTCCGGCAAGTTGAGCGATAGTGGCATGATGTGTGTGAGAGTGACCAACCTATTTCTGACTGGGTATAAAATCTACTCCATAGGACAGACTTTATACCTGATGCTGTAAACCTGGTCAAAAGTCTATGGCTAGAGAGACTGTAGGCCCTAGAGACTGCAGAAGCCTATTGCTGTTTTACTAAATTGACATCAACTCAAACTGCAATCACACCCACACCAATGCTCTTCTCCACCTTGGTCAGAATGCTCCTGGCAGTGAGCAGCAGTCAGTGGAGGAAGCATAACTGGTCTAAGTGCTCACAATACGTGATTGTGACTGTGAGTGTTCAAGGCACCTCTGCCACCTGCCCTTCCCCATTTAAGAGGGGGACAACATGGGAAGAGGAAAGAGAAAGAAGAAAAAAGGAGGATGAGGAAGAGAGCAGGGAATGCTGCCTTCTGGACATGACATGGCTAGCACACACTCACGAGCACCAGAACAAGCCATTTAAACTCCAATCTGATGGGATAGGGAACCAATGTTCCCACGGCTAGCTGAGGAGCCATTGGCAGCTGAGGGCTGGTAGAAGAGGGCCAGCATTTTTCTTTCAGGTTCTAGCCATTGATGGTGGTTATGCTAAGCAGATAGACCACACCCATGCATACAAGGGCATCATAAATTGGACTCAATGGCATTTATTCATTTGATTATAAAAAGAAAAGGCAAAGTTTAGATGGAAATGTACTATGTCCTCAGAGATGTTGAAAGGGGAACGTGGAAAGTAGGTATGATCAATATACATACTATACTCATATAAGAAATTTTCAAACAATAAAAGAGAATTTTAAAAGAAAACATGAAACACTAATCCCTGACACAATTAATGATACTCTGTTATGCTTGCAGAGAGGAGCCTAGCATAACTGTCCTCTGAGAGTCTCAACTAAGGAGCCAATGGAAACAGATACAAAGATCCATGGCCAAAGACTGAACAGAGCTTTGGGAGTCTTATGGAAGAGTTGGGGTATGGTCTGAAGTCCCTGAGGGAGATAGGGACTCTATAGGAAGACCAACAGATTCAATTAACCTAGACCTTTGGGGGCTCTCAGAGACTGAGCCACCAACCAAAGAACACACATAGGTCTGCCTTGTCTGGCTCAGTGGGAGAGGACACATCTAACCCTGCAGAGACTTGATGTGCCAGTATAGGGAGATGGGGGGTAGGGGTGCCCACCCTCTCAGAGGAGAAGGGGAAAGGGGTTAGGGGAAGGTACTGTGGGAGGAGGGCACTGGGAGGGGGGACAACATTTGGGATGCAAATAAATAAACAAAATTTTAAAAACCAAAAAAAGGTAAGAAAACAAAAAGTCAAAAAAAATAAGAAAGGAAAAGAAAAAAGAAATCATTCTGGGCAGTGGTGGCACATGTCTTTAATCCCAACACTTGGGAGGCAGAAGCAGACAGATTTCTGAGTTCAAGGCCAGCCTGGTCTACAGAGTGAATTCTAGGACAGCCAGGGCTACACAGAGAAACCCTGTCTCGAAAAACAAACAAAGAAACAAAAAACAAACATGAAAACCACTAATTTTGTCACTGCCATTTTCCATTATATTTCTGATAATTTTATAGAGTATTCTACTAATATATTTATTACTCTGTCGTACTTTGGAATAAAAACATTCAAGTGTAGAGATAAACTACATTCTAAAATTTCTGATGGCCACAAACTCTACATGGAAGCTACATATAATTTTGGCAGGCTAGATTATCATTGTAAGTAAAAATTTTAAGGAAAGTTCTTAAATATGAAATGTTAATAAAAAGAAAGAGAAGTCAAAGTGTATAACTTGCTGGAACGAGGAGAGCGCCCTTCCCTGAGCCCTATCAGCCTGAGCATTCAGGAGAGGCTGATTCTGTTTCCACAAGTCAGCGTACCACTGTAGCTTCTTTGCATAGATTTAATCATTGAGGAATTTTCTGCACATAAATGTACAAGGAAATGAAAGCAGTGTTCTCATACCAACCTTATTCTTTTGACTATCTTCCTATTTTTATGACAATTACTACATGGTGATCTGTCATGCAAAATGAATTACAATGATTTCTCAGCTTGATTAAGTTCCCTTTTGACTTCATTGGAAGCAAAGAGCTGGAAAGCACCGGATGAACTGGAGGACTATCGTCTACGTACTAATCATTCACTCCTAGTTGGCATGCTCAAGTGTCCATGGCACTTGCTGTTGGAGAGGAGACCCAAAAGGTACAGCAGCCTGTTCTGGCCGCACAGGTGTAGAAAAAGTGCATGCATGCAGAGTTGAGGATGGGAAGGGCAATCCTCTCTATAAGGTTTGTGCCTGAAACTCTTCGGCAGAGCTTCGCATGTCCAGGGGATTGATTATGTTACCTTAGTAGGAAGTCACAAATGCATCTCACTAATTATCTCTGGACATCACTGCTAGAGGTTGTAATAACCATTTTGAAGTAAAACAGGCATTAAAAAAAAACTAGGTTCTAATAACATGTTTCAATTCTCTTTGTTTTGGGGAAAATATATTATGGACAAAAAACATGGATAAAATATATATACACACATATGTATGTATATATGTATATATGTGAACAGGTTAACAGAAGTGACAATTCTTTGTAGTTTTACTTATCATTCCCATAGTTACTAATGAAGACCAGCACTGTATGGAATCATACCTAATTTACCAGTGTGTTGAATTACATTCACTAATTTTCTAATGTTAATACACTCTATACTCTAGGAATAATTTCAATTTATTCATGACTACAGTTTTAAATAAATCTATATGAAAACATTAAAAATCAATTTTTCTAATAATTTGGTATACTAATTTCATATATATGGTAATGATTAAAAAGACACTTATTTTCTTTATTTACTCTCTCTGCCTGTTTTGCAGTAAAATCATGCGGCTCATAACATGAGCTGTGCACCTGCCTTCTTTCTTAGTCTCTGGAAAACGTTTTACAAAACTTAACTCTTCCTGGAATACTTGGGAAGTTTAATCTAAAGTTATTCTATTTTGGTTGCTCTTTGGGAGAAAATTTTCAAGCATTCAGACATGGTCTATTATCTTTATCTATTATCTTTATTCTCAGGCCTAAGAATTACACTTTCTGGGAATCTGGTCATTTCCCCTGACATTCTAACTGTAACATACACAGCATTCCTCTTGTTCAAATTCTACAGTTTCTGGGGTTATATCTTCACCCCTCATGGAACAATTGTCATGTGCTCCACGGCAGGCTGCTCAAATCAAATCAGCAGGCCAGGTGACCAAGCTCCACTTCCTTAGACCCATGCACAGTTACTACTTTCTCACTCACTAATTTCTAGTCTTCTCACTTTTGGGGGTTTAGATTTCTCTACATATATTGACCTCTTTATCTGAATTTGAATTCTCATCTCTTGTTTTTTATGTAAGCATCTAGATACTTACAATTCTCACTAAGTACCCTACTCCTGATCTGACATAGTTCATTATCATTCCATTCTATACACTGTGCAATTCTCACTACAATTTATCATTTGAATTGTGGGCTCTTTGGAAGGTTGTACTGAAATTTCCAAATGCTCATTGTTTCTATGGTTGTTTTTTTAAACTTTGGAGCTAATGTATGACTGTGTAATTAAATTCTGGCTCAGGGATATTGAGAAACATGTGTATGGAACGTTCAGATTTCATTAAATGGTGTAGACACCCCTTTATCTCACTCCTTTCCTTTTACTAGTTCTATCTAATGCCATCATAATGACCACAGATGCACCAGACAGGGTGACACTGAGGCAGGCAGAGCAAAAGGAAGAACCTGGCTTCCTAGACTCGGCCACAGCACCATTTTTCCAGGTACTCATTATGCTTGAACTATTACCAGAAACTAATTTTATCTTAATGAATCCCCACTATCACATGGGGCTGTCTGATATATTACAGTCATGCCAAGTTTCAATAACAGAATGCGGGAATCTAAAGAATCAACGTGTTCCTAGAAATAACCAAGGGAGATACGGAAAGTAGGTGAAAACTCAGTGTATTCTGCACAGTGAGTTACTGTGAATTCTCCTTCAATTTCTTACTTTCTCACTAGTTGCTCCTCTTCACTTCCATTTACTGAGTCTGTCTGTCCTTTATTGGACCAGTGACATCACTGATTGTTCACAATCATTTTTGCAAGCACGTTTCTAAAGCTGGCCCCTCCCTATCTTTCTCTACAGTCCTTTAGCATACCACTCTGTCATGGGCAGCCCGACCACACCCTGTCTTTTTACCATATTTCAAAACACAGGCAGGGGCATAAAAGCCATTATAGGCTCTCTATGGATTTAAAATAAAATCTCCCACTCCTCAGCTCCTAACATTCACGCCTAAAGAAAAGCTAGAGTTCCTCCCAAGGCTGTCTCAGCACCCAGTGCCAGCCAGTAGAAACTGGTCCTCAAAAGGAAGCCACCTGTACCTCTGCTGGCTTCCCACCGAACTCTTCGGTTTGCATTTCACAGTCTCTGAGTGCTAACTCTGACTACCTTAAACTGTGACCTATGTCGGAGGCCACAATAAATCTCTCCTGAGCAAGCATAAAAGGCTTGGAAATGTGTTTCAGAAGCTTTTGCTGAGCACACCCTTCTGGATGTCCTGACCCTAGCAGAGCACTACATCAGGCACTGCTGTTGAGTTTGTAAAGGTCCAACCTGCAGAGAACCGACAGTAAATGATTCCTGTTTACAGATAATTAATTTTGTCTACTTTGAATTGATTTCACTTTTTACTATGGAAGAACCCAATTCACTTCAGCAAGCTCCCTCCTCCTCCTCTTCTTCCCTGCATCTCCCATTCTCTTCTCCTCCCTCCCCCATCTACTCTCTGCAGTTCTTTGAATCAATTATAATATACTGTTCGTACCATCATTAAGCAGTTAAATAAGCATATTTGACAGAAGCTCATTTTATGATAACAAGAGAATCATAATATACACAGTATTAAAAGTACTGGCGTGACAAACCCAATGTTCATTTCTATTACACCCTCAATCTGGAATGCCTTCTTTGGCTCTTTCTACATGAGACTACCAACTCTTCATACTTCACAGATAAATCTGTCCTCCTCATCATGTCTTCAAACTACAAACCCTGTAATTTTTATGACGTGCCCAGGCACAGTGTTGCTCTAATTTATCCTACCAATCTTTCTGTTGAAACAGCTGCTGCACTGTGCATCTCTCTCCCACACAAGTCCCAGGAGCGGTGCATTTTACTGCACAGCACAGCAGTAACTCACTTATATGCAAGTGACATTGCACCTCAATCTGACTACAAGTTCCTTAAGGGCACTGATCACAGCTTATTTTCCTTTTCTCCTCCTTCAGTCAACGCAGTCCCTTCAGAGTACCCAAGAAATACACAAATCCCATATTGCCACTGCCTATGAGCTGGGGCTCTTACACCAACATTTTCTTCTAGTAATCGTTTATTTTTATTTGGGAGATCAACTTGCTATATTTTGGCTGAAGGGGTTTCCTTTCAAGGACAACTCAATATAATCAGAGAAAATGGTTAGTACTCATTAAAACACCAAATAGTGTATGGTACTATCTGGAAAGACTCAGAAATTAATTAATGTACTTCCGGGAAAATCTCCCTTCAACTGCTAGACTGATATTTATACTTTCATTGTTTGTACAGTCTTGGATGAGATTAGGATATGTAGAGTTCAACACTTTTCATTCAATGCATATTTACCGAATGTCTACTATGTATATGAGGAGTTTTTGACAAATCTTAGGAATTCGATTATAAACAAAGTCCACTTTGAAATCCAAGGTGTTTATCTGATAGTGAAGCAGAAATGTAAAACAGGGTGGATGCATAAACACAGAGATCACTGGTGGCAAGCGTCAAATGACATCACAGGATGGTAAAGGAGCACGGTGCTTTGGAGTACTAGAACTAGCTGAATCCTTAGAATAATCAGTCATCGGTACCCCTAATGGGATGATGCAATGCAAAGTGACATCTGTTCCCCCACAACACACAACCATGTGACTCCCTCTGTGACCTTCACAGCCACTGCCAAGTGTGGGACACCAAGATGTGTCTATGGTCTAGAGGCTGAATTATGAGAGAATAATAAATGATTCAAATTGCTTTCAGCATATTTAATTTTATGGACTATAAAATACTTTCAGTTGAAGAGCCTACCGAGTGAATTAAATTCTGCTTCTTATAATGTCATATGAAGTCAAAGGACTTCATAATATTTGAGCATTAATATTATTACCAGGCATTTTAATTTTTAGAGTTTTACTTATGATAATTGTTTTTTGAGAAACCTGATACTGTACCAACTGTAGTCTATTTAATCATTTTTACTTTTCTCATGATGACTGTTAATTTTTATATTTGGTTCCAGGGGACCCTTTGTAAAAGACCTTTAAGATTCTGCTGCATGATACTTTCTTAGGAAAGATGTTAGGCATATGAAAAGACCAACAAATGCAAGGAAATGATAGACTTTGCCTTGATGTAACTTTTAGATTTGGATATCATACTGAAAAGGTTCAGATATTTAAATAAAAATAAAACATGACCACAATGATAATGAAGACCCAACATTGGCCTTCTATACTTTCCCAAGTTTTTTTCTTTCTCCAGTATCAAGATTTGCTAAAATTATTTTAACATTCCATTTTACAGATGCAGAGTCATGAGTCACTTTTCTAGATGTGTATATATAGTACTTTGTGCTCTCAGTCTACATCTGCAAACACACATTGTGATTTTTTCATATTTTTAAAAGAATATTTAACTCATAGGCTTGTTGGCAAGACACTCCTGAAACACAGTAAAACTGTGGAGAAAAACAGACACTGTACTTCTCCAATCTGTCACACTGAAAGGAGAAAGGTGAGTGAACTTTTTGAGTGGTCCAGTAAATCAAGGGAAGAAATTACTAAGAATTTGGACAGTGTCGCTTTATAAAAACAGGACCATTTATTTCTATCTCTTGTAAAATAAATAAATAAATAAATAAATAAATAAATAAATAAAGTACAGAGACTTACTTATTAGCTTTATTGCTTAAAGGAGTTGTATTCCTTCCTATAAATTAAAAACTTGTCAAAAGAAAAATCCCAGTGTTCCCAAGATACTGTTAGTATTTTACGTAGTTTCTGAATGACTGTTTAATGCAAAGATATGCATATCCAGCATTTGTATCAACATTTTATACATTGCTATATTCCACCCGCACCCCCAACAAGAGCATGACAAGCTTTACTTCCTCAAATATGCCTTTTTAGTACTGCATAGTATTTTGCCATAACGCAGTACTATACTCTATTCTACTGGGTTTCTAAATTTCTTATCTTATGTGGTACTGGAGTCCAAACCCACAAGTCTTGCATATGATAGGCAGACTCTTTACCCCTGAGCCACACCCCCAGTCCTGTTTTTCTGATTCACAAGGCTGCTGTGAGGTCAAGGGCCTGCATTGTGTGGGCTGTCTTGTGCATCTGTTTCTTAGGTTCATAAGCCATCACTGAAATACACAGTATTTTGTTTCTTGAATTCATTTTCATATGAAATTATAACATAAGACTCTCCCACAGTGACTGCAGCCTGGTCAGTGAAAATGATATACTTCACCCACTTACTTCAACTGCAGGCATGTGGTTTCTTTCTTATATTTTAAAATTCATCATTTTTCTAATAAATAGATGCAATCATGTCCTATTTACAGCTAGATACTTAAAATTATTCCCCAATACTAGGTTTATCCAAGTAAAACTGTCGTCAGAAGAAGGCTGATCCTGTTTCTTTTTTTTTGTCTTCTGATTAATATTCTTTTTTTGTTAGAGATTTTCTTTATTTACTTTTCAAATGATATCCCCTTTCCCGGTTTCCCCTCCATAAAAGACCCCTATTCCCTCCTCCCTCCCCCTGCTCACTAACCCACCCTTCTCCTGCTTCCTGGCCCTGGCAATCCCCTACACTGGGGCATAGAGCCTTCACAGGACCAAGGACCTCTCCTCCCATTGATGACTGACTTGGCCATCCTCTGCTACATATGATGCTGGAGCCATGAGTCCCACCATGTGTACTCTTTGGTTGGTGGTTGAGTCCCTGAGATCTCTGAGGGTACTAGTTAGTTCATATTGTTGTTCCTCCTATGGGGCTGCAAACACTTTCAGCTCCTTGGGTCCTTTCTCTAGCTCCTTCATTGGGGACCCAATGATGCTCAGTCCAATGGATGGCTGTGAACATCCACTTATGTATAAGTCAGGCACTGGCAGAGCCTCTCAGGAGGCAGCTATGGATCCTATCTCATGGTTTTTTGGTTTTAGTGTTTTGCTTGTTTTGTTTTTTGTTTTTTTTTGGGGGGGGGGCGGCAATAATGATGAAAACTGAAAACAATATGTTAAAAACTTGGACTTCAAAGTCCTCGTCGTCCAACCACTGCCCTGAGGGCGACATGCAGAAATAATACAAGGCATGGATCATAGTCATACTAATCCCTTTCCCACAAAGAGTACATCTTGGCATGGCCATCCAGAGACAGCTGCAGCTCCTTCCGTACAGTCACAATTTTATTTTGAAGTTTTCACCAAAAACTTTACATTCACCTACCTTTTAGATGCAGTCTAGAGCCTTCCCCACTTTAGATCTTAGCAGATTTTAGAAATGCTTTCTGGAATTGCTTCCATTGGTGGGCTCTGAAATCCACATTAGAGAGCAGGAATTCTAATACTAGACGGCAAAGGCCCCCACTTACCATTTGTAATGCATTTACACGGTCCTGCAAATGAAGCATAATACAGAATTATTAAAGCAATGCTGTGTGTTTGCAGAGTTTTCTGCCTAGCTATTATTAGCAAAATATTATGATAAAAATGGAAAACCTCTTACTCAGATGATCTCAGCAACAGAAAAACAGGCAGGAAGGACCCAATTACCTCTTCTTATTGCACCTATTGGTGCATAGGACCTCTGGGCTTCATTTACTAGTAAATGTGATAAATTCAGATCCAGTTACTGGGAGGAATAGCTCATATCATTACTACAGTGTTCCAATTTTCCACTTAAGGATATGTAAGAGATAAATGTGCCAGCATGGCTCACAGCTGGCTGGTAGCAGAGGCACACAATGATGTCAACACACACACTAGCCCCCTCAGGCAAACAGCAAAGCCTGTGCTTAGTAACACTTAGACATAACTTCAACAGTTAAAAGTCATCTGCAAATACTGACTGGGAACGACTTCCATGGAGCCAACCCTGACCCCTAGAGGGCTCTGCTATACAGTAACTCTGTAGAGTAGCTATAAAATCTGAATTTATGGAAGTACTTGTTTTATAGGAGTCATAGACAGGAGCACTGCTTAACAAGCTAGACAACTGAGAAAAAAAAAGTTTTGAAGTCAACACCTATAATCACAACTCTCTAGAGGTGAAAGGTGCAAGCTGGACATATTCACTAAGTTTAAAAACTGGATTTGAGAGGAAGCTAAGTGTGGAGGTCAAGATGAAAGCCAGATTTTCCAGGGCCCAAGGCCATGAATCTTTCTTTGGATATTTTGGAAGAAATCTTTGGAATCTGAATCTTTTCCTTTATAATAATAATATAATCATTAATGATATTAATGATTCATGGATCCTTTAGCCCTCCCCTCTCCATGGTACCCTGGAACTAGAGGAGGAATGAAGGAGGCCCTTGTTAGCATCCTCTCTGCCTCACCAGAACCCAAGGGCTCTCCCCAGAGGAATTCTGTAAGTGGGCTCCCAGGCCTTACACTGGGAAACAACTAAGCTAAACAGCCGCAAACATTTGACCATGCAGGCCCAAGTTAGCATATTAATGTCATATATTATGGGATGTCTACCCAAAGCTGGCTACTGAGTGGCACAACTTGTTCAATTCCATTTTGTTGGCATATTTGAAAGGACTTCATCTTGCCACCACAACGAGTTTCGTAAGTCACTAACTCTAATGCATATGGCACCTTAAATGGTCTCTACCCTGCTGCTACAAAGCTTCTCATTCACAACAAACCCAGAGCAACACCAGTCAGCAATGCTTCCATCTCGTGCAGACTAAGCAGCCACAGCAGCCCTGCCACTATATATGAACAGCTATGTAGGGATGCCAAATGTTTATAATCCTTATGTGGACATGAAGTTCCCCCCAGTCCATGCTCTGTGGGCTGATCCTGTTTAACATTACTATACTTTAAGAAAAGGCACTTCAAATGGCTTGAAATAAGCAAATTCATATAATGTCAAAACAGAAGTGCTTAATTATATTTCCATCTGCTTTCACTCTTATCACACTTATGGCAAAGATAATCTAATTTATGCTATATGTCTGAATTCTATCTAAATATTTGTATGATTTGTCAACATGTGCCTAGTCATAGGACTATGGACCCAGTCAAAAATACCATCTGTTTAAAACATAAAGGACTAACAGTACTACATCCACATGCAGCTTACTATTGGCTACTTGTCTGCAGCCTACTTTCTTCACAAAAGGCAATGGAGTCAGGCCGCAATGACAAATGAATGCCAAAAAAAAAAAAAAAAAAAAGATCAAAAAGTCAGAGGAGCCTGTGCTTGCCACAAGCCTGATCACCTGAGTTTGATCTCTGAGACCCACATGGTAGAAAGAGACAATCAACTCATAGACTTTTACCTGTGGACCTCTACAGGCATGCCCCTATGCACACACAAATAAAACAGAGGTGGATTTTTTTTTAAAAAAATAAGGAAATAGAAAGTTCTTAGTAACCTATATTTTATTCATTACAGTTGTCAAACAACAGCTAATGAGTCTAGTCATTGCTCCTATTACTGAGCATGGTCTAAACCACATAGTTTCAAAGTCTCAATTGCAGAACATAAAGACAAAAGGACTCCTTATCTTTTTAAATTTAATGATTTAAAAAATTATGAAGGTAGAATACCATACCTGGCCAAAAATGCAAGTACTGCTCTACTAAATGTTTCAGTGGTCAGGTTTGGTTTGGGTCCCGCCCCCCTTTTCTTTTTCTCTTTGAATTGCCAGATTTTGTTTCCATAGACTTTTATCTCCAAGCACCACCTCCAGTCTCAACACCCTTTAGAACCCTTATTTGTGGCTAAGCCTTGAAAAGCATAGTGACATTAAAGGAGTAGTTAAAGACTGGGGAAGACAACCTCCACAGTAATGAAGATATTGTTATGATAATAAAACTATTTTCAGTGGTAGGTTAGTGACTTCATTGTTACAGTTATAGATTTGGGCATCTGATGAAAAGCTATCTCCCTAGGAAAATGCACATTGTATACAAAACACTCTTACATAATTCTGTATGGGCTTTAAGACAGTGGGAGACTCCACAAAGCTATCTAAGGTCTGCCAGGTCATTTACCATATATAAAAATATCTAAAAATAAGATGTAAGAATAGTATACAAATAAATTATTGAATTAAGCAAATCTATTTTTGCTTTATGAAATATTTCTGGATAACCAATACTAGTAATTAGGATAAAAGAAACAAGACTAATGCAGACGCAAAAATATTAATTTCTAAGGGGAATAGAAGATTAAACAACTATATCAAAAAAGAAATCAAAGGAGAAAGTTCCTTCAAATATTTAGAAGAAACAATGTTTAGGGAGGATACAGTCTATAGTATTATCATTAGTGTGTGTGTGTGTGTATGTGTATGTGTATGTGTGTGTGTGATTAGATAATTCATTTTCTACCATTCTTTAATTCTAAGCAAAGTTTAAGAAACATCTATAGGGGCAACAAAGAATAATTTTAATATTTACAGGACTGCCACAGACGGGCTGCACAGTCAGTGGCTTAAAAGTGCAAGGCTAACAGCTATTCTAACACGTGACTATCATACACTATCTAGTGAGAATAATGCAGCTAGACATGGTGTTCTAATTTATTCTAAGCTTGACAGGTTATGTAGACAGAGCTATATTTGGGAGGAAGCTTACAGCATGCATACTGTTAAAATATATTTTAACTTTTTAGGACGAGGTGAACACTGCTGTGAACCATAAATATTCATTTACTTATGGTCAGAATGGAGTGTGCATTAGAATTCAGGACTGAACCGAGGCAAATCCATTAATATCACTGCAGATGGGAAAGGACCGTCAGCCAGGTTAGGAATGAGCATGAAATGGATCACTGGTATCTGAATGGTGGATCACTAACAGTTCACTCGAATCAACTGAACCAATCAATTAGACACACTGAATTAGTTATCACATTTAAGGGATGAATTAGAAGTTTATGGATTAAAATAATGATTCATCTGCCATAGAAACATACAGTTGAAGAACTGCACTGCCCTCATTACAATCACACAGCATGTTCAGAGAAAGGCTCTAAATGTATCCTAAATATAGGAGAAAAACAACACAGGCACACAAACATAAGATGAATCTGTCTGTTCCACGCCAAAGCTTTACACTTAAAACAATTTGGCAGTCCTCTTTGGGACAGGGGATAATGATGGAGATATAGGCTTCAAAAAGTAAACCCCACAGTGAGGACATCTTCCTATTAAAAGCACATAGCCTACTCTAGAAGGCAACTGCTCAGCTTCACCCCCGAAAGACCAATACACAAGGCCCTTTTTGTCACCACCAACTTTTCTGTGTGTTCCTGCCCACATGTGCCTGTGTGTGTGTGCATGTGGAGGCCAGTTTTCAATGTTGGGTGTCTACCTCAATCACTCTCTGCCTCAATTTTTTAGATAGGATTTTTCACTGAATCTGGAAGTCGATCATTTGGCTAGACTCACTAGGTGGCAAGCCTGAAGCCTCCTCTCTCCAGCTCTCAATTGCTTTGGTCACATTCATACATGAAACTGTTCAACTTTGTATGTGGCGATGGGAATCAAGTTCTCATGCTTGCATTGCAGGCATATTACCAACTGAGCTATCTCACCAGGTCTAATGTCAACTCTATCTAGCGGACAATCATGCTGTACCTGCTAACCATTTAACAAAGGGCAACAACAACAACAAAAGTAGAAATAACCTCAATGGACTCTTCCTGAAATGTCAAGACAGTCCAAAGAACAGAAGAACAAAGCTTGTATTGACTGTCAGCAACAAGATATTTCTTACAGGGATTTCAATAAAATGAAGGTGAAAAAAACAGAGGCTTAACAGAACAACATCAAAAGCTTTCATAATATAGTATAAATTGGTTTTGAATAAACTACAAGCAATTATGATGTATACATGAAACTGCATGTTCCCTTTCAATAGGTGAACAAAGTTAGTCTAGACTCTGAAAAGCTTGAGATTAGAGGACTAGAAGATTGGCACTGGTGTGCTAATTATCCAGGGCTCAATTCACCCATCACTGGGCACGAAGAGTTCATTGTTACCTCATCTCCCTAGATACTACCTATCCATTCGTCATTTCATTAGATACTTACGTGCTTTTGTTCAAACTGACCTATTTCATGGTCCAAAACAACAAATCAAAACTAATGAAAGAAATGGAAAAAATAAACCACAGTAACACATGAAGGTTTTATTTTAAAATGTCACTAAAGGACCAAACAGACTTACCAAGAAAAGCAAGTTTCAGGGACATGTCAAATCCTGGCTTAGACAGAGTGTCTAATAATACTCCTTGTCATCTGGCCTGGTGTGGCAAGTGTCTGAGACACAGAGACAATCATAGGATTGAAAAGCAGACTCAAAGGGTCTCCTCGACTTTTCCAGTACATTCTCTAGGGTATGACTGTTGCCAAGATGGAGACCCATGGGCTAGCACCTGTTTCTATGCCTTCCTCTGCTTCAGTCTCAGATTAGCACTTAGATGGCAGTTTTGCTTGTTATAAGGTCATTGCTGACCTTGACAAGTTGGTTGGCTGTTGAGGAGACAGTAGCATTGTACAGTTTGGTCTCTACTGTTGAGGGGAATGCAGAAGGGTGTGAGTGATGGCTTGTTAAGTGGGGAATGAAAATGTGGCGGGGGAGCTAGTGGTGAATAAAGCTTTGTAGATTTGTCTCTAGACTTCAGATTGGAAAACATAGCCTGAAAGGAGGGAAGCAAGTTTTGTTTCAAGATGCTACAAATTCTTCCACTGAGCTCTATAAAACTCACACTAAAGTTAGTTTTTCCACTTCATTTCAAAATGAAAACAATGACTTTTATCTTTTAAAATGAAGGGTCATTGTAAGATTCCTCCAATGTTCATAGCAGCCAATATTTATAATAGTCAGAAGCTGAAAACAAACTAGATGTCCCTCAACAGAGGAATGGATATAGGAAATATGGTGCATTTATGCAATGGAGTACTCCTTGACTATTAAAAACAATGACTTCATGAAATCCACAGGCAAATGGATGGAACTTGAAAATATCATCCTGAGTGAGGTAACCCAGTCACAAAAGAACACATACTGTACGCACTCACTGATAAGTGGATATTAGCTCTAAAGTTCAGAATACCCAAGATACAATTCACAGACCATATGAAGCTCAAGAAGAAGGAAGACCAAAGTGTGGATGCTTCAGTGCTTCTTAGAAGAGACAGCAAAATACTCACAGGAGGAAATACAGAGACAAAGTGTGGAGCAGAGACTGAAGGAAAAGCCATCCAGAGACTGTCCTACCTGGGGATCCATCCCATATACAGTTGCCAAATCCGGACACTATTGCAGATGCCGGGAAGTGCTTGCTGACCTGAGCTGTCTCCTGAGAGGCTCTGCCAGAGCCTGACAAATACAGAAGAAGATGATCAAAGCCAACCATTTAACTGTGCTCTGCGTCCCAGATGAAGGAGTTGAGGGGCTTTGCAGCCCCATGGGGGGAGCAACAACATCAACAAGTCAGACCCCCTGGAGCTCCCAGGGACTGGACCACAAATCAAAGAATACACATGGAGGAACCCATGGTTCTGGCTGCATATGTGGCAGAGGATGGCCTTGTTGAACATCAGTAGAAGGAGTGGCCTTTGGGCCTAGGGAGTCTATGCCCTAGTGTAGGGGAATGCAGTGATAAGGCTGTAATTCAGTCCTGAGGAGGAAAGAGCTTGGGCCAAAGGGTCCCGTGCTTATATGGGGTTTCTTGTGATCATTTTCTGCCAAAAAGCCCAGGGGATGTGTGCCCTCAAGGGAAACAAAAGAGATGACATCTTCAGGGCCTTATCACTGTAAGGCCCATTTGTGACACACTTGAGTCTTAAATAGCACAACCACACAGTCCACCCAGATGTTTAAATGGCTCATCTATGGACAATTCCAACAATCTGCATCCTAGCTTATACACAGTATTGTTGACTCAACCCTCTGGAGGGCATTGCCATGCTCTGCCCACATGTCTCTGTGCACATACCTCTCAGTGGTATGTGCCAGAGGGGCTGCAGCTGAGGAAGTCAAGACCTGAGCTGGACATTTTCAAACAAACTATTTGGTTGATTTTGTGTCACATTTTCTTCTTCCTATTAGGTTTGGCTTTAATTAAAACACTATTATTAATCTGTATTTCCTAATACACATGGAGAGGCACAGAAGAAAAGTGGGTAACAGATACAAAATAAAACTCAGATTACCTACCCTTGTGCAACCAATGGGGTGGCTGTGTTTTCATATCTAATGATATAGAGGAAAAGCACAAATGGATAACTTATTTACATGCCCCTATAGGAAGCATACCTGAGGGCTGGATTATACTGTTTGCCCAAAAATAAAGCAGATGCATGTTTCAGCTATTCAATTTAAATATCCTAAATATTCCTATCTATGAAATACTTAACTGCTTTATCTTCAAATTGAGCTGCATTCTGAGTATTCACTTCAGACTGACTAGCTTCTTCCCAAGGTGGAAGTTTATATAGCAGATTCGGCTGTTTAAGAGAGATGGGAGTTATGAAAGAGTAGGAGAGCTCTCTTATCTTAAAGTTATTGAGAGTGCTGAAAATAGTATAGTGGTAAAAATAACATGAATACATACCATAATTTCCAGCTAATTTTTGAACTTTTACATTTAGAGAAAATAGCATCATACAGTGTTTTTAAATGCTTCCCCTGATAAATCCTTACTGCACATAAAACCACAAAGTCTAGAGAAATCATCACTTGAAACATTGCCCCCTCCAGGATGATAAAGAACACCGGGATTTAGTTTAATGTGCCCAAGTTGTCTTAATTTCACAAAACTGCACTGAAAGAAATGGATAGTCAGTTCCCAGGTCTAAGAAGAGAGGGAATACGCAGAATTATGGCTTTTTAGTAGACACCCTGGGCAGTCTCAGCTACAATGAGTGTTGCTCAGGCTCTCAAGTTTACCATAGATAATGGAACATCCAGGATGCTTAGTGACTTTTAGACCAGGGAGGTCTGATCATGTGCATTAGACTTTCCTTCTCTGCCAAATTACTCTAACATCGACCAACAGAAATTTTGTCCTGCGTAGAAGTGAAAGACTTACTCCCAATGTTCCTGTGCCAGTTCACCTTGCAAAGGTCAAGCGTTTTTCCATTAGATTACCATGAAGCTAGTCCATGAATGGGGAGAGTAGCCAGATCCAGCCAGCTACCTGCCTTCCCAGGACCATGAACTGAAACAGTCATTACATTTTTATATTGGTTTGAACAAAACCAAACGAGAGTACTACTATGTGACACTGTATGAAATCGAATGTCAGTGTCCTTAAACTAAGCTTTCCTGGAACATAGCTTTGGTATTGATTATGCCTTCCCTATGGTGTTTTACATGATACAGTGCATAGCTCAAGCATAAGACAGGCTCAACTGAAGGTAGTTAGAATCTGAACCTTTTTCAACATTCATTGTGACTACTAAAAGATGTTGATGTCTGTAAAGAATTACTTTCTACTTGACAGAGATCACTGTATATTTCTAGAGAAGATAGGATGATATGTACACACAAACACACACATACACACATTGTGGCAGGGAGAGGAGAGAACAGAGAGAGGAGAGGAGAAAAGAAAGAGTGCTGTATTATTTTACAACTTTACTACACTCTTTACAAGTTGGGTATGTATGCATACCAGCTCAGGCTACAGACTATTCCTCAGGACATTGTTTATTCCTTTTAGCAAGTTTTTTTTTTTTCATTTTCTTCCAATGCCTTATTTTCTTTCTTTCCTCCTCTTTCATTTCCACTAATTTATGTATTTAATTCCTTCACATTTATTGGGATAGGCACTATGCATCAGATCAAAAAGAAAGATAAAGTCTGTCTTTTTTTGTGGAGCTCGAATTTTAAAGGACAGCAAAGATATAAATAAAGTGTAAAGCGATTGTCCTTGTGATATGGGTGAAGGTTTACTGTGCATAGGCTGGGAAGGTTTAGTCCTTACATCTGAGCTGATGCTTAGAGGATAAAAATGAGAAAGCCACTGAAAAAGCTGGGGAGAAGGAAATTACTTCTCATTTACTCAGGAGTGGGTAGTGATGCAAAGGTCCAGAGATGAGAACGATCCTTAATCCCAAAGTCTGAAAACAAGGGATATCATACTGTCTACTGAAACATCTCTTTCAGTTGCCTACATCAAGTATCAACACTGGTTTTTCAAATTTTAGGTAGCAAAACTTGTACTATCTCCTTTTAGCATATGTTCTTAATTTTAATATTCCCTAATTCCCAAAAGCAGATTGCTATTAATTTTATTTAAAGTAAAAAACAAAGAACATTAGTATTGAATTTCAAATCATGCTTGTATGAAGCATAGTATGTAATACAAGTCTACTTCAAAGTAATCTAATTCATATTTCTGTCTCATTCTCTTTCTCTCTCTCTCTCTCTTCCTCTCTCTCTTCCTCTCTTTCTCTATCTCTCTCTCTCCTTCTCTCCCTCCCTCCCTCTTTCCTTTTTCTTCTTATTTCATCTTTATTTCTTCTGCTATGTATGCCAGGCTGGCCTCAAAATTGCAATCCTCCTGTCTCAGTCTCCTATGTCCTACTATAACCATTCTTGAAAAGAACAAGCTAATCAAACCCTCATCTTAACACTTCTGGGAAAGACAATATGCTGACAATGAGATTTAGTAATAATCCTAAACAAGTAATAAATCCTTTTTAGTTATTATGGCTATTTCCTGTGCAGCTTTAGAGATCCACTGGGGACCTCTTCTGAGACAGCTCCTTAAAATCCCTTCTGCCACAAAAGCACTCCTGGACTTTATCTTCAAAGGCTGTTGGGTGACAGTGCAACAATGTTCAAACAAACACTGTGGTTTGTATATCATTTTATACTTATTTCACTACACAATAAAAGGGATGCATTTTTGCTGAATGTGTTTTTAAGTAGGTTAATATTAAGCCAGCTCTAACACATGAGTTTAAACTCACTAGGGGAATAGCAGAAGGACAAAGGTACAATCTTAAATGTAATTAGCTGAGGCACCATGAGACAGGACACTGCTCCTGTGCTGGCATCCCAAGTCTTTGAGCTGTGGACTGCAGCATGCTCTGCACTATCCGGGAGCACAGGTCTTCCAAGTCCACCTGCACTTGGGACAAATCTCAATAGATTTAGAAGAGAACCAATGTTCTCTTCTAAAAAGGACAGCCATTCAACCAGAATGGGTCATAAAGGTAGGAGATGGCATGGAGGCAGTGTTCTCTACCTTCCTTGATGAATGAATATGAGATAGTAAGACATTATGTGCCATTTACTGATACACTAATATCTTCATACTGTAAAATAAAACAGTAAAGTATTACAAAATTAAATCCAGAAACAAATGTAGTACAGACTCTGGAAAACAAGAATGCATTAGAGCGAATTTTAAAATCTGAAAACAATCATGGATTATGATGTGAGGAAACGCTTATTAGCCATTTTTCCAGCTCATTTTAGTTTTATCGCCTTTTACACAATTTAAAATTTATGGAAATGTTTGAATGGTGCCTGTAATTTTTGCCAGAATATTTTGAACTTGGTTTAAGACTGAAACTGAAGAAGCCTGAGGAGGGTTTTAATAACAACTTTCTTCAGTCTGTTTATTTAAAACATGATGAATAAGCACAAAGCAAAGGTGCATAACTGAAAAGAGAAAAATGATACTTTCTCCTTCCTAGAAGGGTTTGAGGTTTCTGGATTGTTCAACATCTTGAACCAAGAAATGAAATCCTGCTTGCCCGTTAGTAGCCAAATCTATCTAATATTGTCCTAGCCACTGTATGTGTATAAACTTGGTATCTAAGAGCTCATGAGTAGTTTTAAAATTATAGAAAGTCAGCCAGATGCTTCATTAATACTAAGTCATTAAATATGTTGCCCAACATATTTAAATGTGCTCAAAAGCTCACAAAACTTCCTATAATGTTTTATTTTGAAGAAATAGAATGCTAGTATATAAATCAGGTGTCTGTCAATCAATCATTCTGATAAAATGAAAAAAATACAACTTCTGTATTAGGGTTCTCTAGAGTCACAGAAGTTACGGGTAGTCTCTATATGGTAAAGGAATTTGTTGATGACTTATAGTCTGTAGTCCAACTCCCAGCAATGGTCAGCAGCAGCTGTGAATGGAAGTCCAAAGACTTAGCAGTTGCTCAGTCCCACAAGGCAAGCAGGCAAAGATGATAAGGAGGAGGAGTAAGAGGAAGAAGAGAAGGAGGAAGAGGAGGAAGAAGAGGAGGAAGAAGAGGAAAAGGAAGAAGAAAAGAAGAGAAGGAAGAGGAAGAGAAAGAGGAGGAGGAGGAAGAGGAGGAGGAAGGAGAGGAGGAGGAGGAGAAGGAGGAAGACCCAGGCACCAGAGGTAGTGGTAGTAGTTGTAACTCTGCACACTATAGTACTTGAAATATGTTAAGTGCATACAAGGCATTGGAGCCAAGTGGACTTTTATTTGCTACATAAACCTTAGTGTTTTCATCTATCAACAAGAACATAAATATCTATCTTAGAGGACTGTGTGAGGACTAAATGGCATAGACTTATGTCAGCATAGTGTATGAAATAAAAAACTACACTATAGCTATTGATTCAGAACTTTGCCTCCTACTTTGATGCACAGAACATCACTTGGGGCTGACTTAACACAATCTTTTTGCTGCATGTGCAGTTAGCTTTGTTTTTGAGACACGTCACACTCTGTAGTCTAAGCTGGCCTGGAACCTGAGGGGCAATCCTTTGCCTTACAAGCCTGATCTACCACACTCAGGTTTGATTTACCCCAATCTTGACAGGAACTAGTAAAGACCACCAAAATGTTTGTCAAATTTAAATAGAGTGAGTTTTCAAGAACCCACACTCATAAATCCTCTACAATATTTCTTTACATTCCAAAAACTTAAGAGACTGGGAAGGGTAAGAACATAGAAATGACAACTACAGTTTCTTTTAGCAACATACAGTTCATATGTACAAACTCAAGAGAGTCATTTCATAGGTCAATGGAAATGTGTTCTAACCAGAAAGATATTAGTTTGGTTTCCAAGTTGGCTGCTCATGACAGCCATTACTTAAAATGCTTCTTTTCACACCTGCAATTGTTAGCAGAAGGTAGAAAAAAAAATGGATTGATATAGCTGCCTTCCAACATCTTAGGTCCATTTAGGGGTGTCATGTGACATGCATATGCAGTAAACTATTAAGGGCACACACGAGTGGGAGTGCCCCAGGTGTGAGGGGCCTGTTGGTTCTGGAGACTTGTACACTCTCCCAACAGGCTCCATACCATTAAACATGATGCAGAGCTGAGATTGTCTCTCATTTTTATTTTGAAGGAAACACAGGCTGCCGTGGAAATCCACGACTGTGCCCCTGGTGTCCACAGTGGGCTCTGAGTGTGCCATTCCATTGAGGAGTGTGTGCTGCCTCTGGGAAGTTGGCTAGCAAGGGAGCCGGTGCATGAAGATGCATGAATCGCTTTTGGGAGGGCAATTCATAAAGTTGGAAAAAGATAGCCACTCAAAGTATTTTAGTAACTTTCTGTTACAGAGTGAAATTGGGGCTTTTAAAGACTGTGCTATGTCTCACGCTTTGTAAAAGTTTCCAAACAATGCCTCTGTTTTAGGCCTTCCTATTGGCTGGATTTGAAAAACTGCTGAGTCCCAAGGACTTGTGCTTCCACACTGGTAAGTAAACAAAGCCCAGCTCACTTTTATATTTCTTTTAGCCTCAAAAGAAAACAGCCTAGTCAAACAGCATCTATATTTCAGATGATAAAAGACTTCTCTTGGGGTATTCTATTTTCAAGTTTTATTCTGTCATAAATTGGAATTAAAATTAAGTTGCCACTTTCAGGTAAAAGAGGGTGATAAAATTTAATGATCACTAGGATATCAGGTGGAATCCATTTTACTGATCTTGCTTCCTTGCTCTCTAGAGACCTCCTGATGTAGTAAATTGAAGTGTGCAAATCTAATGAGCTGAGACCCCGCTTCACCCCAAGACATGCTGCTAATGTTCGTCTCTGCTGAGACCTCATATGGAATATGAGGTTGGCTAAGTCTCTTCACCTCTTGAGAAAAGAGGGATTTTTAATGAGCTATTAATTGTCTTGCCTTCAAGTTGGCAAAAGGAGGTGGACCTCCACCCCATAATCATGCATGCTTAGTTTTGCTGGTGCATTGCTTAGGATACCCACCCCTATTCCCATGTCTTAGAACAAACAGACATATATAGTCATTTGCCTGAGTTCTACAGGATGCATCTTAGAAGACTATGCATGCCGATGTGGGGTGTGATGCATTCTGCTTTCTAGGTTGATGGAAGCCCCACTGTAATTCTCAAGAGTCATTCCAAGGAAGAGATGAGCTGTCACACAGCCTGCCAGCTTAACACAACCTCAAACACTTAATCCCAATTCATCTGTCTGAGAAGATAGAACCCACTTCACCATTACATCCTTTTGAAAATAATTTTTGAAAGGACACTTAGCAGCTGCCCACCCTTTCACTTGTACACTGAGTGAAAGCAGAGGCTTTGGGTCCTCTGCAGTCTGGTGGACATAATTGATGGCAGAACCCTGGAAACGGCCAGGATGGTCTGTCAGAAGCCCAGTCTCTGCCGCGGTTGTTTAGCAATAGGACCAGCTATCTCCTGGCCTTCTGAGATATTAATATACTATCATGTTAGCTTCTGCCAGGGCATTTATTTCTGTGTGTCCATCACATTTATGGTGGTTTTTCTTCACCAGTTATCTCCAGGAATGTGCCTGCCAACTCTATATTACTATTCTCTATTATAAAATCTTCTATATTAATATTTGTCAGGCTAGTTAAAAAAATAAAAACCTATACATTCATTCCTTATTCTATTTTTTTCTGTTAATATTCTGCACTGCCACAGACTGCTCCTAAGTAGCCAGCATAAAGTAGAGTATGTAGAAATGTTATTCATTGTAAATTATTTGCCAGGTGGCCATGGAAGTAGGAAAACCAAAAGCCAAGGCCTACCCCTCTGACTCTAAAATCGATGATCTACAATCATCATCATCTAATTTTTCAAACAGAAGATTCAAAACTATAAAAGTAAACAAACAAATTAAATGTTTTAATGGATCATTTGAAAGGTAGAGTGTCACCATTAGATAATGGCCTTCAGAGAATAGCTCTGAAAAATACCTTCTAAAGATTTATATTACATTAATCATACTCCAGTAAAGAATTTGGGTAATTATGAACTGCACTGTAACCATCTAGCTGTCAAAAATATTTATCTCCACTGTCTGTGAGAGCATTCTCTTCCTGCCATTTCATCCTTTCCTGCTACCTCTTCATATACTTGCCAAAGGTGTGCCTGTCCCGGCCCTCACCTAGCACAGGTAACGGAGAACGGAGGCAGAACAGTGTTAGGAAGAAACAGAAATGAAGGGAGGAAGAGGGAAAGAGAGGAAGAAAGAGGCAGAGAGAACGAGGGATGTGGAAAGAAACTGTGTGTCCTTCCTTGTCAATGTTTTTACATGGAAATGACATAGTGAGTGTAGTTACTTTCAGTGGGTAAGCCTTGTGGAGCTGAATGGGTAGTGTTTGCCTGTTCAGTGTATGGGAACTTGCTGGGAACCTATTAGGTGCTCAGTTGTAGATACTTAGAGAATGAAAGACACGAGAGTTGCATCACAAGCATGACAGGACTAAGACAGTAAATTTTAGTTCTGAGGCCAAATATAGAACTGAAAATATTCATAAATATAAGAAATGTTTATTCTGTTCTCTTATCTATTTTTCCCTTGATATGAAAACACAGTGAGCTTCTGAATACTTTGTTCACTTGAAGTTTGTCACTTCCGGTCTTCGGCAACTTATCAGATTTGGTCTTTACACGTGATGGCAATTTTAGTATTCCCTGCAATCCGGCCTAGGCTTTCGTTTTCTCATTCTCCACATTCCTGAGACTATCGAGTCACCTGAACACGATGGACAACAGAGTCAGTGGCATCCAATCCATGCGCAATCAGCCCTCAGGATCATCACCCAAACACGCCCTGCCCCTGGGCACTTCAACACATCAACAACTAAAATAATCAGCTAGTTTCTGGCAATTACTAGTGAGTGTGACCATACACAAAGTGGCCTCATGATGGAAGCCAGAGGCTTCTCTTAATACATTTTCTAAATTTATTTTTATTAGATAATTTCTTTATTTACATTTCAAATTTTATCCCCTTTCCTCATTTTCCCTCCAAAACCCCTATCCAATCCACCCTCCCCCTGCTTCCCCATCCGGGCATTCTCCTACACTGGGGCATTAAGCCTTCACAATATCAAGGGCCTCTCCTCCCACTCATGTCCCACAAAGCCATCATCTTCAACATATGTGTCTGAAGCCTTGAGTCCCTCCTTGTATAATCTTTGGTTGGTGGTTTAGTCCCTGGGAGCTCTTCAAGAACCTCAGTGAGAGCAGGTTTCCAGGGTTCTCTAGGATCCATGGTGCTGTCACCTAATTATGGTGGCCGAAAAGCTGGCCTTGTGGCTCCAAGGAAGCATCGGAAAACACGCACAGCATACACCAAGGAACAAAAGTGCCTGCTGCAAGAATATTTTCTTGAGTGCACAAATCCAAAAAGGGAGGCACGCATGGATCTGACATCATTGATTGGTGTGACAGCGAATGAGATCAAGACCTGGTTCAAGAACAATCGAGCTAAGTCCAAGTGGAAGAATCTTCAGAATGTTCCAGCAGCACTGTCAGAGAAAAATGGAAGTTCTGAAGCTGTTTCTGAGTCAACCCATTTTCCTGGTTCCTTACCTCTAGTTGCCTCCT
>NW_022196912.1:105325001-105332817 GCF_008632895.1 Mastomys coucha
TAGTAGTTTCATGTTCTGGTTTATATAGTCGGATTGCTTAAAAAAGGATTGAAAATATTCCTTCCTGATTCTCACAAATCTTAAGTCGAGTGGCCTTCTTGCATTCAATCTTAACCTGGCCCTAATTATTTTCAACTTAAAGTCAGATGCAGTCAAGATACAAAGTCCATCATAATGAATTACTTGCAGTCCCCAAAACTTGGGAATGCGCCCTTCTACCACAGCCTTCCCAGCACCTAAACATTTCCATAAGCTCCCCTGGATAACTCTTTTTTTTTTTTTAAGATATTTTCTTTATTTACATTTCAAATGATATCTCCTTTCTCAGTTTCCCCTCCGAAATAAAGAATATAAAATAAAATAAAATAAACCCTCTCCCACTTCCTGGCCCTGGCATTCCCCTACACTGGGGCATAGAACCTTCACAGGACCAAGGTCCTCTCCTCCCATTGATGACCAATTTGGCCATCGTCTGCTATACATATGCTGCTGGAGCCATGAGTCCCACCATGTGTACTCTTTGGTTGGTGGTTTAGTTCCTTGGAGGTCTGAGGGTACTAGTTAGTTTATATTGTTGTTCCTCCTAAGGGGCTGCAAACCTTTCAGCTCCTTGGGTCCTTTCTCTAACTCCTTCACTGGAGACCCTGTGCTCAGTCCAATGGATGCCTGTGAGCCTCTACTTCTGTATTAGTCAGGAACTGTTAGAGCCTCTCCAGAGACAGCTATATCAGGCTGCTAACTCTTAATGAACACTTACGCACTGGCTTAGTAAGCTACTCAGGTCATCACCTCTGCAAGCTCAACTTACCGACTTTCAATCTATGCCCCCGCCCCAATAATACATACATATGCAGGTCATCTACCTAGCACCCAGAAGTGCTACATACTAATATATTATCATTTATTCAATGTTTGTTCAATGAGTCTTATAAGATTTAAGAGCACAGAAAGCACAGCAGCCCTTAGGAAATAATGTTAAATGCAGACTGGCTGTGAGTAAAAGATGATAGTAAGTTGCTACTCTCTCTTCTGGGCTAGTCGACCCAAGCTAAACACTTTAGGGAGATAGTTCTATGACTTGGTATCACAGTTACTTCCGTTGAGCCCTTATACTGGAAAATAGAAACTCTGAGATATATAAGCATCTTCCATGGGTTTCCACTCTATTCATTATCAGTTAAGACTTTTCTATGATGTGCTCTGAACTCTGGTCATTCTGAGGTGTCAGCTCCCTCTCTTTAAGTGGACAGAAGCAGATACTAAGTACCATAAAAAATGATAGCAATGCTTTACTCTCCTGCAGTAGGACATCACGTTGTACAATGTTTATCTGTAAATGCCCATGGTGAACTGGCTGGTTCACTTGTTTGCCCTGGTGAGCATTTTGATAAAAGTGGTACTGACAATCAATAAATATCTGAGAAGCAACACAGGCACTACACCTAATGAGGTAACTGATTCCAAATTTGTATTATGTACTACTATTCTAAAAGGCTAGATATATCCAATAGTTATGCTAACACGTGTTATTCTGGGACCAGTGATAATCACAACATGGTACTTTCTACAATAAATACCACTAATACTAATTTTAGAGGTGAGTAGGGTGGGTATACACTTGATATTCTTCCTGGCCTCACTCTTGTTTGCTTTCTATATCCTAACACCGTATGGGAAATATGAAAAAAAAATCTCTATAAAACTATAGCTAACATATGTTA
This sequence comes from Mastomys coucha, assembly GCF_008632895.1. NCBI lineage: Eukaryota > Metazoa > Chordata > Mammalia > Rodentia > Muridae > Mastomys > Mastomys coucha. The sequence goes on from NW_022196912.1 coordinate 105,326,723, forward strand.
CCCTTACTACATGTGTAGTAGCTTATACTACCCTAATACTATGCTATGCTGTCCTAATATTATGCTATGCTATGCTATGCTATGCTACGCTATACTACGCTATGCTATGCTATGCTAACTGAGCATTTTCAGTTCAATTATATAATTTCCTTTTCATGGATACATTATCAAATGAAGAACATCCAACTAAAAACTATTGCCCTTGTTTGCTGTAGTCAACCTGGCCCATTCTTCATTTACCAGAAGCATACATAGTCATCCCTAAAACACTCATGCCAGGTCAATATTTTATCCTCCAGTCTAGCTTTACAGCTCAAGGCCCACAAAGATCTACAAATGCTCAAAGTCTTTACAGTGTTTAATCTCCAGCATGACGTTAAATGAACTGTTTCTGCCATGTGAGTAGGAGTGATTATATCTGCTCTTCATGAAGACATTTGTAAGTTAGCCCTATGGAAAGTCAGGGAAGAACTTCTTTCCGATGCTGATTGAGCAGCAATTGCTCCAACCATGGAACTGTCAGTTAGAATTCTAACAGAACCTTTCTAACATAATTTTCCTTCTGAAAAATGTACATATACCCAAGGTGAGTTGAAGGTCTAAAAGTAAATCCTGCCTTCCATGGATAAGTTAGCACTCCTGGTTAATCACTGGTAGATGGTATTCCTTGAGTAAGAATTAGGTTGACTTTCACTTGAAAATGCACATTCTGTAAATTCCTTCTCATCTGGCAGCTCTGCCTTTGAGACCATGCTGTCTCCATCTTTAAACACCTGGGTCCCCCCTGTATTGCACCAAGGCATACAAGGTTTTCAAGAGTAACCTAAGGGCGGAGCTGTCTGCCTCCTCTGCTCAAAGACAACTAGGGGAAGCAAACTCAGACCTCAACTTTAATGTTCTCTTGTCATTATTTGTCACCACATGTGCTGGAGAAGTCGGAATATGGGAATAAGACCAGATAACAGATCAGAAAAGCAAATATTTTTATCACAATGATACTTGTCCTATGTGAGAACTGACTTTACCTGGAGAGTTTCCACTTCTTCATCTTTCCTTTGAGTCTCCTCTAGCAGACCTATAATGAGAAAATAAACACCCATGAAAATGCAATGTAAAAAGTGGGTTTCTTCTTAAATCAAATGCTTTCAAGGTGTGAGAAGGAGTATAGAAGGAGCACCCTCTGCCCCAGCTAAGGAGCTGTATGAGTACTCTTGTCAACCCTAAGTCAGATGCAAAGGCTGGAAATGAAATTTTTATGACATGAAAGAATCACATGAACTCAGTTAGAAACCAAACAGCATAACCATATCTGAAGCATTTTATCCGATGACAATATAATCAATATCTGAAACATTTTATCCAAGGACCATATAACCACCATATCATACAAAATTCCTTAAAGAAAAATTAAAGAACAAGCCATTTTCTCTTAAGATGAGCTCTCAAACCAAGTCCCACCACCAAAGTCAATATTTGGAACCTAACTAAAACACACTGGAGTGATGAGTGTTATTAATAGAAGCTGAATGCGACAACAACTGTAAAGACATATTATTATTATTACTATTATTATTTATCATTTTATACTGAGAGAGTGGGATGTATCACAGGTATATCTGATTAATGGTTTGGTATGGTCTCACAGAAATGAATGGCTAGAAATGAAATGAAAATAGTCAACTGAAGAGAGGTGCATCGTCTTGCATGCATACAACCACAGTTTCTCAGTGCCTTAATTTATGTACTTGCAATAAAAGAAAAATATATTTGGCTCAGCTACACCACGATGCTACACTCGTGTTAGATTTCCCAAACCTAAAGAAGGGTGGGCTGAGTCAGAACATGGATATGACTGGCACAGATCGCATTTAGCAGTGCCTGTGAGAATTAGCATTGGCATTGCACTGTGACTGGTTTCCCTTATGTGAGCTGGTGCTACATAAAAGTAAAACATAACTGGAAAAGATCCAACAGACATATCACAGAGGCAGACACAAACATTTTAGCAAGTGTTAAACTAGATAGAAGCAGGAGGAAGCAACATAAAGGGGACAAAGTAACGTTTTGTGTGTGTGTGTGTGTGTGTGTGTGTGTGTGTGTGCGTGTGCGTGTGCGTGTGCGTGTGTGTGTGATACCCTGCAGCTGTTGCTCTGACACGGTAGGCGGTTTCACTGTAAGTGATAATGGATGGTAATGGCCCTTTGAGATGGAGCACTAAGAGAGCTACAGAGGTAAAAGGAGATTCCCATAAGATGCAGTGTTGCACTGGGGAGTCGTAGGGAGTTTCTGTTCAGTATTCTTTAAAGGAACTGACTTTGACACCAAAAGCCTCCGCTGATCATAAGAATCAATGATAAAGCAGTCCAGTGCTGTTTGGGGCACATTTTCATTGGCATTTCTGGTATCTTAGCAACAAGGTTAGAAACAAACTTGGGTGTATTGGATTGCCAGCTGTCCTCAGCTCTCATGCTTCCTTCCACTTTACTCAGTTGCAGTGGGATCTTCTTCCTGTGTCCAGGATAGTGTTATGGCCTGATTCCACATAAAAACTTTGGCTTTTACCCATTTGTGCTTTTTCACAGAACTGCCCTTCCCATATGGACAAGCCCTAGATAACCTGTGAGTGTTAAGAGACATGGCCCTGGAAGCTTCCTAATCCTGCCAACCTGAAGGCTCACTCCGGTAGGCAGCCAGTAAATGCCCAGAAGCAGAGCTGTCCAGCTGATCTGAGGGTGGCTACAGATGACCCAGGCTGCCATCCAGCCGAGAGCAGGCAAATGGCTCAGCTAACCTCAGTACCACTCCAACTCACAACTTAAGAATGAGACTATGAACCAGTTTTTCTAAAACCTAGCTAAGTGGTCATGACTGAGAAGCAAAACTTTCCTGCCAAAGCCTCCCATAATCAAGTGGATGGACGATAAAGCAGCATAGTGCTGTTTTGGGGTATATTTTGGAGAAGAGTTGTCATTGGTGGTTCAGGTTACTTAGCAACAAGGTATAGAAACAACCTAGGAATGAATCTAGGAGAATACAGTCTAAGACTGCCAAAGAGATGAAGGAACATAATACTGTCCCCACTGACTGCGACTAGTACCCCTTGCCAAGACCAGTAATTTTGTTGGTTATGCTCACAATAAATACATGAAACCATAACTAACCTAGGTAGTGTTAAAGGCATATCTACAGTCTTGTTCTCCTAACTTATAATCTACCTAGCACAACGCACACTCACTCGCACCATGCCATACATAATTAGACTCTTCTGTTACTTAGTTTTTTTCAGTGCACACATTTGCACTCCTACTTGCCTTAGGAATCTTCTGATATCTGTCAGGACTTCCCCACTTTTCTAAGAACTGCCTCTCTACCTTTGAAATTTAACTTAAAACCCCCAAATTGCACTATTCAGATACCGTCGTTGGGAATGAAGCCTGTGAGCCTGTGCTAGTGAAGCCGGGCTACTGACCATGGCTGAGAAGCAACATCCTACTGCCAAGAGAGGGCAGCTGGAATAATACAGTAAGACTGCCAACGAGGTGAAGGAACACAATGCTGTCCCCAAGGGTGTGACTAGTGCCCCTCGTCATAATGGCTGACCTCCTTTGTTCTCAGAGAGCACCCTGGCTCAGCTGGCACCCTTGGGCTTGGCTTTATTATTTTCTTATAGTCAATGGCCACAGAAGCTGCTGGGCTGAGCAGCTTCTACAGGCATCCACTTAATGAAAAGAGTGTAGTGAGAAGGATAGCAGCCTGGGCGCCTCCCATAGATTGGCACCAGTTTTTCAATTAACTTATGCCAACTCATTATGATATGTAGTGCTTGGAAGAGGAATCTTTCCTAGAAAAAAAGCAGAAAATCATAGACGGGAACTGAAGCCTCTGGTTTTGTTTGGTTCTACTTTGAGTTCTGAAGTACCGTTAGGGTCACACAACACAACAGTTTTGTACCACCTCCTTTGCAATCTTTGCAACCCATCCCTTGGTGTTTAAGGAAACTTAAAACTGTCTTAACTTAGTTACCTCATTCTAGCTTCAACAAAATATTCTTGTTTTTAAAAGGTAAATTACATACAGATGTGCATCACCAACATACCCAAGTAGGAACTTGACTCCTCTTTAAAAAGTTGGAGGTCAAGCTTAGAGATAACTATTTTTCCTTTAACCATTTACTAGAAAACATCTCATTCTCCTAGCTCAGGGCAGCTGATACTGGGCAGGAAGGCACTTGAGTTACAGCAGCATTTACGACAACACATTGGGCAGCAGAACACTGGAGTGTAGCCAGAAGCTTTTAGCTATTAGCTGCTGTACTGGGTTAGTCAGAAAGAGGCCCTGCTCCCTGCTCCCATGTGTCCTGTCCTTTCCTAAGAACAGTGGAGAATATAAATTCTCAAAAGTTCAATATTCAAAATTTAGTCTGCATAGCTTTCTTTGTGTACAGTACTCATGGTATAATGGTATCGAAGTAGCACATGGCATCTCGCAAGGGACCATAAATGACAGATTTAGCCGGCTACAGGTGTACTCCTGATAATCAAGACATTAGCTACATACACGAGAAAATGGCCATTTTTTTCTTCTTACTTATTTTCCATGGCTATCAAGCTATTGTAATTATGACACTGTAAGGACAGAAGAAGGAACAAAAATAATGCAAGCCCAAATTTTCACATTCTCTAAAGAAGCAGAATTCTATTTATAAGTAAAATACACATTATCTAGTATGTACTGCTAATAAATGATTTAAAAGGCTAAAAGGAAGCTGCTTTAGGGAAAGCCAAAGTGAGGGGCATAGGGTCATCAAATAAATTTTCTTTCTGTTTTGAGACACACTCCCATAGTGTCATGGCAGAACTAAATGCTTTAAACAACAGTAATTTAAGAACCTGATATACACGAATCCCCTTACATCTTACAGATGAGGACATAGCTCCAAGGCATTCCGTGCCTACAGAATGGGCCCACGGCTTCTACCCTGGACCTTGGTTTTCATGAAACAATGACTACCCTCTTCTACATTTCAAGACTTGCACTGAAATGTTCTCTTATTTCCTCTTCAACCACTCATGCTTGTACAGGATCTCTTCCACGAAGTGAAAGAAAACTTCACCGATATTCAACAATCTGGGAGAAGGGCACCTGTGCCTGGGCATCTACAGTGGTAGCTCTCCACTCCAGGTCACCTCACACGTGACTGCAGGAATGCCAATGCTCAAACAGTGCAGAAATCAGACATTTAGAATATTAGCTTACAACTAAAGGAATATCTTACAAAACAAAACAATAAGAAAAAGTTTGGGATTTTTTTTTTAATGATCACTGAATAATTTTCCACCTCAAAAATGACACAGGCCAGCAAATATTTTTCCTATTTCATTATACTAGTCAAGGTAATAAGGTATATGTAGTCAAGTATATTTGGCTTTAAATATTGGCTTTAAATATTTAAATATACAAGGATTAATGTAACCATAGCTTTAAAATAGTCTTTTAAACTTAGTATGCAATGACCATTTACAAATTTATTCTCCCTTTGTCAATGTGCTCTAAAAAGATAACTACTATTAATGTGTCATTTACATTGTATATGTTATTATAAGTAATCTAGGTATGATTTAAAGTACATGAGGTGGTCATATACACACTACACTGGTAATTGCCTAGAGGGACTTGCTGCCACAGATCTTGGTATCTATAGGGAGAATCCCAAGTAGGGACCAAGAGACAAATACAGATACAAAACAATTAAAATAGTGGCAGATACATATAAAAAATTAACATGCTACTTTAAAAAAAATTCACCCTAAGTATCTTTTGTGAAATCAATAAAATATGTAGGAAGTATCAGCTGTAACTTTAAGCAAACAAAACAAAGAGGCCACTAAGCATGCTGTCTTCAGACTCCACCTAGGACAGAAAGCTACAATATTAAAATTCTGTCATATCTACTGCCACCAACTGGCTATGAGTGAACATGCCACAAGGAGCTCAGAATTCACCAGACCTTAGCACAAAGAATACAGGTTTAAGAAAAAAAAATCCGTAGTGATCTGATAGAGGAATGGGATTATTTCAGTCTTCTTTTTTTTTTT
>NW_022196912.1:105332990-105348762 GCF_008632895.1 Mastomys coucha
ATGTGCAGTCTTTGGTTGGTGGTTGAGACCCTGGGGGCTCTGAGGGTACTAGTTAGTTCATATTGTTGGACGTTTCATTCCTTATTTCAATCTTCTTATATCTGTTGAGGCCTGTTTTGTGACCGATTATATGGTCAATTTTGGAGAAGGTAGCATGAGGTGCTGAGAAGGTATATTCTTTTGATTTACGATGAAATGTTCTATAGATATCTGTTAAATCCATTTGGTCCATAACTTCTGTTAGTTTCACTGTGTCTCTGTTTAGTTTCTGTTTCCATGATTGTCCATTGATGAGAGTAGAGTATTGAAGTCTCCCACTATTATTGTGTGAGGTGCAATGTGTGCTTTGAGCTTTAGTAAAGTTTCTTTTATGAATGTGGGTACACTTGCATTTGGAGCATAGATGTTCAGAACTGAGAATTCTTGTAGATTTTTCCTTTGATGAGCATGAAGTGTCCTTCCTTTATTGATTATTTATTCCTTTATTGATTCCTTTATTTACTCTTTTTTGATGACTTCTGGTTAAAAGTTGATTTTATCTGATATTAGAATGGCTGCTCTAGCTTGTTTCTTGGGACCATTTGCTTGGAAAACTGTTTTCCAACCTTTCACTCTGAGGTAGTACTTGTCTTTGACACTGAGGTGCATTTCCTGTATGCAGCAAAATGCTGGGTCCTGTTTACATATCCAGTCTGTTAGTCTGTCTTATGCTTCAGTGCTTTTTAGAAGGGTAAACAAAATACTCACAGGAAAAAATATAGAGACAAAATGTGGAGCAGAGACTGAAGGAAAGGCCATCCAGAGACTGCCCCACCTGAGGATCCATCCCATAGACAACTACCAAACCTGGATGTTATTGTGGATGCTGGGAAGTGTTTGCTGATGGAAGCCTGATATGGCTGCCTCCTGAGAGGCTCTGCCGGAGCCTAACAAATACAGAAGAGGAAGTTCATAGCTAACCATTTGACTGAGTTCGGTGTCCCAGATGGAGGAGTTGGGGAAGGAACTGAAGGAGTTGAGGGGGTTTGCAGCCCCATGGAGTGAGCAACAGTGTCAATAGACCAGACCCCGTCCCCTGGAGCTCCCAGGGACTGGACCACCAACCAAAGAATACACATGGAGCAACCCATGGTGCTGGCCACATATGTGGCAGAGGATAGCATTGTTGGACATCAGTAGGAGGAGAGGCCCTTAGGCCTGAGAGGGTTGGATGCCCCAGTGTAGGGAAATGCCAGGGCAGAAGGACAGGAGTGGGAGGTGGTGAGCACCCTCACAGAGGCAGGGGGAGTGGGGAATGGGATAGGGGGTTTCTGAAGGGGAGGCCTGAAAAGGGGGAAACATTTGAAATGTAAATAAAGAAAATATTGAATCAAAAAAAAGGGAACATTGAAAACCTCTGTCTATCCCTTAAGGTCTTGGAAACACTGAAACAACATAGTAGTCCACAGATGGGCCTGAACTGGTCCAATACATGATGCTTCAATAAATAAATGGTTTTACGGGCCACTGTCTTTTTGGCTATGTGGTATGACATACAAACACAGGTACTCATGTTTTTATTTAAAGCTAATTCATTTCTGGGAAAAAATTCCCAAAACTTCAACAGTGCAGAAAAAGGGCACAAGAGCTTATTAGACAGCTCCACCTTGTCCTTCCTAGCTCTTGGGTTAGGGGAAACCAAGTGACAGAATGAAAGTTCTGATGGAGCCATGAAGGAAGCTTGTGTTATTTCTATAGAGAGAAAAAGAGAAAGTAAGGGTGTGTTCACTAAAAAATAAATCACTGTCCTAAATTGGTCAAAGGGCCATCTTTGCTTTAAAAGACCCTTGACTAACAAAAAGGGAAAGAGAACTCTGGGACTGGCTGTGACCTACTTCCAGGTCAAGTGTCTTCTGCCCAGATGATGTCATAAAGTGGTCTCTATTCACACAAACACCACTCTCAACTATTCACAAAGTGCAAAGTCTGAAATTCCTTAGCTTAGAGGGTGGTTTCTCTTGATTGTATTCTGAGTCTACATTCTAGGAGCTACACACTTTGGAGTCTATGCAACCTCTGTTTATTTAATTTCTTTGATCATCTCTTATTTGTAGAACCTACAAAACATTCTTGATTGTTTTTTGTTTGTTTTATTGCCTCTATTTTTTGATGCAGCTACTAGGGAGATCCATGGTGTTTTCTAGGTTATGGGTGAATGTAAAAGATAAATGAAAGGAGGACACAACTGCTTCCAAGAGGCTGAGGGGTTATTGTAGATCTAAAGGGGAGGGAGCACAGGCAGGGGCATCTGGAACAGTCCGGAGGGAACATGACTGACCATGTGAGAAAAGGGTGGCGGAGAGGGGAGACAGTTAGGAGCCAAGAGGCCAGGAGTGAGCAAGAGAACAGGAGAGCTTGAAAGCAGGATAGCCAGAATAGCTAGGTTACATAGGAAGAAGAAGCTGGGGAAGGACCCCAGGTCAGGGACTGAGTTTAAGATTTTAGGTAGGGGGTGGGGTATGCCAGCCAGAATGTTTCTATAACAGATGCTGCAAGAGGGTGGCAGTCAGTGTCCTCTTTGATATCCTAATAGGCACCTTAGCCTTTTGTCCATGGTTTGAGACATAACAAGAGGTCTAATCTAGAGCCTTTTCTTGAGCTTTTAGAAGAAAATTCTCAGATTTCTACTCCTACTATGATCTAGTGATCTAGTTGTAAACAGACCCTGGAAAGGGAAAATTCGAATGGGGTAGAGCATGCTTGTTACAAAGCATAGCTCCATGTCAAATACCAGTGTGTCTCCTTTGGGAATTTCCACAGGCAGCATGTATCTATATTTTTATGCTGGCTTTGAAAACAGAAGAAGGCTGACATGAGTCAAGGCCTGAATAGAACCTCTACAAGCTAGGAAAGCCAAGGAGACAGATTCTCCTGAGGACCCTATAAGAAGGACTGTAGCCTTGAGTTTGGTTGATATTAACTCTGACCTCCACATCCATCCACCAAGTTGTGACATGTCATACAGCATACTAGGAAACCCGTAAAATATATAAGTTTTAATATGTGATATATTCTACTAAGGACAGATTTAAGGCATTTATGACCAACGATCAGAGGAGCAGGTAATCAACATGCAATCCCTATGGAAGAGAGGACACCAGAGATACACAGAATGCAATGAAAGCCTTGTAAAGATGGCTGTAGCCAAGTAGGGCTGGTGAGAGTAGGGCCCTTCAGAGCCAATTTTTAAATGTTATATTTGTCATAACTGCTGACTCCAAAGAGCACTCTATGTTTAGGTCCAACTGTTCTCGGTGTTTTTAAAAATTATGCCAAGTGCCATGCCTACACTTGAGTATAATTATATAGACAAAGGTATACAATGTAGACATTCCTATAAAAGGTACGTAACAATGTGAACATGTAAGATCCAGGGTGAGGCAAAATATTTCAAGGACAGAAACTGCTTCTCAGAACTGTCTGCCACACCTGCTCTAACGGCTGCCTCACAATCTATGTTATCCACATGTGGTTTTTGGTTTTTTTTGGTTTTTGTTTTTTTTTTGGGGGGGGTTGTTTTTTTGTTTGTTTGTTTTGTTTTTTTAAGACAGGGCTTCTCTATGTAGCCCTGGCTGTCCTGGAACTCACTCTGTAGACCAGGCTGGCTTTGAACTCAGAAATCCATCAGCCTCTGCCTTCCAAGTGCTGGGATTAAAGGTATGCACCACCACTGCCTGGCCCACATGTGTATTTTTTTATATAATGAAGTCATCCATAAGGATCTGAGTTATAACTGTGTCAGAAAGTATATGATATTATCTAAAGCAACAGTGTCACAATTATATTAACTGAATATTTTACCTGCATTTTTTTTCTGAATTAGGATCACAAATCCACACAGTTTAAGCACTTTATAATGCAAAGAACAGTGAGGAGTCAGAAATATAAATGCCATATAAAGATCAACTGAATAAAGACATGCAATTAATAGGCAATACGACAATGAACTACCACTTATAGCACAGTTCTGAGTGATGCCAATACAGGATCAAGGCACAGATGAGAATCCACATGGATCTCAGCATTAGATAGCAATCACTTGCTCACTCAATGGAAATTTACCAGATTTTAATAAAACACATAAAGTTCAGACTGAAGAAAACGTGGGAATGTTAAACAGAATAAGCTTATGGGACCCCACATGGAGACACCTGATAGTCAAAGGTCCTGAAAATCAAAAGCAAAACATTGTGAAATCAACAAGAAAAAAAAACTAGAGAAAAAAATCAGATCAATACAGATTGTCATAAAAAGCATCATATTTTTTTTTAACGTAAAAAGAAAATGGCTAGCATCCTAGAATCTTCTATTTAGCTAACATTGTTAGGAAAGAAGGTGAAGTCAAGGCTTGTTTCTGAAGATTAAATTAGTGACCTGAAGAGATGGTTCAGTGGTTAAGAGCATTGGCTGCTCTTTCAGAGGTCCTGAGTTCAATCAATTCCCAGCAACCACATGGTGGCTCACAATCCTCTATAACTGTCATCTCGTGGGATCATATGCCCTCTTCTGGTGTACAGACAGATACACACACATAAAGCATCTATATACATAAAATAAACAACTATTTAAAAGGAAAAATTAAATTAGTATAAGTCCAGGGTTCTAAAGGAAGCTCTCTAAACAGGAAGGAAATGTGTTGAGAAGGACTTGGTGGCTGGGTTGATGGCAAGGACAGAAGCAAAGCTGTGGCTCATGGTTCTGAGGAGATAGTTCTGTGGGTCAAGCACCTGCTGCGTAAGCATGGGGATCAAATAGTAAGTCAACCAGAATTTACAATAGAAAGCTAGGCACAGTGATGTATACTTTTTTTTTGGTTTGTTTTTTTTAATTAGATATTTTCTTTATTTACACATCATATTATTTCTCTTTTTCCAAGTTTCCCCTCCAAAAATCAAACAAACAAACAAACAAAAACAGCAAGAGCAAACCCCTGTTGCCTCCCCGCTCCCCATGCCTGCCACCTCACCCTCTCCCACTTATTGGCCCTGGCATTCCCCTACACTGGGGCACAGAACCTTCACAGGGCCAAGGGTCTCTTCTCCCATTGATGATCGACTTTGCAATTCTCTACTATACACATGCTGCCGAAACAGTCAGTCCCACCATGTATAGTCCTAAGGGACTGCAAACCCCTCAGCAACTTTGGTCCTTTCTCTAACTCCTTCACTGGGGACCCTGTACTCAGTTCAATGGATGGCTGTGAGTCTCTACATCTGTGTTAGTCAGGTACTGTCAGAGCCTCTCAGGAGATAGCTATATTAGGCTGGCTTGTCCTTCCTTCAGTCTCTGCTCCATAGTTAGTCTCTGCAACTCCTTCCATGGGTATTTTGTTCCCTCCTTTAAGAAGGAATGAAATGTCCACATTTTGGTCTTTCTTCTTCTTGAGTTTCTTGTGGTTTGTGGGTTGTTCTTCCTGTATTCTGAACTTCTGGTACAATGGAGTACTACTCAGCTATTAAAAACAATGAATTTATGAAATTCTTAGGGAAATGGATGGATCTGGAGAATATCATCTTGAGTGAAGTAACCCAATCACAAAAGAACACACATGGTATGCACTCTCTGATGTACACTTCTAACTCTAGGATTGAGGAAGCAGACGCAGGCAAATTCCTCGGTCTTACTGGTAGAAGAGCCTAGCAAATCAGTGAGTTACAGGCCAAGTGAAAGAGACATGTCTCAAAAAGAGAGAGAGAAAAAGAAAGAAAGAAAGAAAGTAAGAAGGAAGGAAGGAAGGAAAGAAGGAAGGAAGGAAAGAAGGAAAGAAAAAAGATGGAGAATAATTACTAAAAAGCAAGCAGTGTCAATCTCTGACTTCCATATGTAATGTATAGGCAAGTATATGCACCCCCACATACAGCACCATATATCACCACACACACGTGTGCATGCACGCAAACATACACACACACACACACACACACACACACACACACACACACACAGAGTCAGTAAATTTCAGCAAATGCTTCAAAAAGAATAAAAATACAAAATGCCACCTTTAATGAATTCAGTAGGTTTATTAAGGTTTGATGGACAGTAATAATTATGAACTTGACAGGTTATAAAATCACCTAGGAGACAAGATTCTAGGTATAGCTGTGGTAGGTTAGCTTAGCTTCGCCTTTGGGCATGCTTAGGGGATTATCATGAGAGGATAAGTACTGGATGAAGATTCATCCTAAAACTGGGTAACATCATTCTCTTGGCTTGGTCCTGGGTTGTATAAAAAGAGAAATGTAAGGTGAGCAGAAGCATTCGGAGTGTTTTGTTTCTTTACAACACAAACAAGGTGACCTACTCCCTCAAGCTCCTGCCACCGTGACATCTCTGCTGACAGTCTATGATGGACTGTAACCTGGAACTCTGGGCCAAAAACTAACCCTTTCTTCCTAAAGCTGCTTTTGCCAGAATATTTTGTCATAACAACGAGAAAAGAAATAATGACAGTACTCAAGAGTTCATTTTCCAAAGTGTTCCTAGATATTCATGGGCCTCTGGCTTTAGAAGGCTCGGTAAACTCTACAGAGACTTTTGTGATGAGAAGCATCTGATTGCCAAATATAGAAAACAACCCAACTGTGCATAAAAGGATGACTGAGGAAACAAAAGTGATCCTTAAGTATATGGGTACATCATTTGGCTACAGGAAAAGGCAGGGCAGGCAAATGCAGACAAGAGATACATAGGGAAGTGACAAGAAGGTGGGGGGAAGAAAATAGAATTGTATCTTCACAGCTGTGGGATCTACTGGGCTGATGATTAGACAGAAGTAACAACCATAAAAGCCTATAGGAAAATGTACCTTTTTTTTTACTTTGAATATGTTTTTTATTAGATATTTTCTTTATTTACATTTCAAATGATATCCACTTTCCTGGTTGCCCTCGGGGGGGGGTGGGGAACAAAACCCTGTTCCCTCACCCCTCCCCCTGCTCACCAAACTACCCTCTCCCATTTCCTAGTCCTGGGATTCCGGTACACTGGAGCATAGAACCTTCACAGGACGAAGGACCTCTCCTCCCATTGATGACAAGGTCATCCTCTAATACATATACAGCTGGAGCCATGAGTCCCACCATGTGCACTCCTTGGTTGGTGGTTTAGTCCCTGGGAGATCTGAGGGTACTAGTTAGTTCATATCGTTGTTCATCCTAAGGAGCTGTAAAAACCTTCAGCTCCTTTGGTCCTATCTATAGCTCCTTCATTGGGGTCCCTGTACTCAGTCCAACGGATGGCTATGAGCCTCTACTTCTGTATTAGTCAGACACAGGCAGAGTCTCTCAGGAGACAGCTATGTCAGGCTTCTGTCAGCAAGCACTTGCTGGTATCCACAATAGTGTCTGGGTATGATGATTGAATATGGGAAGGGTTCCCAGGTGCTGCAATCTCTGAATTATGCTTCCTTCAGTCTCTGCTCCATACTTTGTCTCTACAACTCCCTCCGTGGGTATTTTGTTCCCCTTTCTAAGAAGGACCGAAGTATCCACACTTTGGTCTTCCTTCTTCTTGAGTTTCTTGTGGTTTGTGGATTGTATCTTGGGTATTCCGAGCTTCTGGGCTAATATCCACTTATGAGAGAGTGCATACCATGTACATTATTTTGTGATTGGGTTACCTCACTCAGGATGATATTCTCCAGATCTATCCATTTCCCTAAGAATTTAATAAATTCATTGTTTTTAAAAGCAAAGAAGTACTCCATTGCATAAGTGTACCACATTTTCTGTATCCATTCCTCTGTTGAGGGACATCTGGCTTCTTTCTACCTTCTGGATATTATAAATAAGGCAGCTATGAACATTAGTGGAGCATGTGTCCTTATTACATTTTGGAGCATCTTATGGGTATATGCCCAGAAGTGGTATAGCTGTGTGCTCAGGTAGTACTATGTCCAAATTCCTGAGGAACCGCCAAGCTGATTTCCAGAGTGGTTGTACCAGCTTGCAATACTGCCAAACTGATTTCCAGAGGGGTTGTACCAGCTTGCAATCCCATCAACAATGAAGCAGTGTTCCTCTTTCTCCACAACTTCTCCAGCATCTACTGTCACCTGAGGCTTTGATCTTAGCCATTCTGACTGGTGTGAGGTAGAATCTCAGGGTTTTTTTGATTTGCATTTCCCTCATGACTAAGGATGTTGAACATTTCTTTAGGTGCTTCTCAGCTATTCTGTATTCCTCAGTTGAAAATTCTTTGTTTAGTTCTGTACCCCATTTTTAATAGTGTTATTTGGTTCTTTGGGTTATTTGAGTCTAACTTCTTGAGTTCTTTGTATATATTGGATATTAGCCTTCTATCAGTAGTTATAGGATTGGTAAATATCTTTTCCCAATTTGTAGGTTAGCATTTTGTCCTATTGACAGTATCTTTTGCCTTACAGAAGCTTTGCAATTTTATGAGGTCCCATTTGTCAATTCTTGATCTTGGAGTATAAGCTATTGGCGTTCTCTTCAGGAAATTTTCCCCTGTGCCCAGGTGCTCGAGGTTCTTCCCCACTTTCTTTTCTCTTAGTTTCAGCATATCTGGTTTTATGTGGAGGTCCTTGATCCACTTGGACTTGAGCTTTGTACAAGGAGATAGGAATGGATTGATTTGCATTCTTCTACATGCTAACCTCCAGTTGCGCCAGCACCATTTGTTGAAAATGCTGTCTTTTTTTCCACTGAATGGTTTTAGTTCTTTTGTCAAAGATCAAGTGGCCATAGGTGTGTGGATTCATTTCTGGGTCTTCAATTCTATTCCACTGATCTACCTGCCTGTCACTGTACCAATAACATGCAATTTTTATCACAATTGCTCTGTACTACAGCTTAAGGTCCGAGATTGTGATTCCACCAGAGGTTCCTTTATTGTTGAGAATAGTTTTGGCTATCCTGGGTCTTTTGTTTTTCCAGATGAATCTGCAAATTGCTCTTTCTAAGTCTGAAGAATTGAGTTGGAATTTTGATGGGGATTGCATTGAATCTGTAAATTGCTTTTGGCAAGATGGTTATTTTTATTATATTAATCCTGCCAATCCATGAACATGGGAGAACTTTCTAGTTTCTGACATCTTCAATTTCTTTCTTCAGAGACTTGAAGTTCTTGTCATACAGATCTTTTGCTTGCTTAGTTAGAGCCACACCAAGGTATTTTATATTATTTGTGACCATTATTAAGGGTGTTGTTTCCCTACTTTCTTTCTCAGCCTGTTTATCCTTTGTGTAGAGGAAGGCCACTGATTTTGCTTGAGTTAATTTTATATCCAGCTATTTTGCTGAAGTTGTTTATCAGGTTTAGGAGTTCTCTGGTGGAATTTTAGGGGTCACTTAAGCATACTATCATATCATCAGCAAATAGTGATAACTTGACTTCTTCCTTTCCAATTCGTATCCCTTTGAAGTCAACCAAGTGGAAACAAAAAGAACTATACAAAGAATCAACCAAACCTGGAGCTGGTTATTTGAGAAAATCAACAAAATAGATAAACCCTTAGAGAGACTAAGTAGAGGGCACAGAGATAGTATCCTAATTAACAAAATCAGAAATGAAAAGGGAGACATAAGAACAGAAACTGAGGAAATAAAAAAAAATCATGAGATCCTACTACAAAAGCCTATACTTAACAAAACTAGAAAACCTGGATGAAATGGACAATTTTCTAGACAGATACTAGGTACCAAAGTTAATCAGGATCAGATAAATAATCTGAACAGTTCCATAACCCCTAAAAAAAATAGAAACAGTCATGAATAGTCTCTCAACCAAAAAATGCTCGGGACCAGATGGATTTAGTGCAGAGTTTTATCAGACCTTCAAAGAAGACCTAATACCAATACTCCGCAAGCTATTTCACAAAATAGAAACAGAGGGTACTCTACCCAATTTGTTCTATGAAGCCACAATTACTCTGATACCTAAACCACACAAAGACCTAACAAAGAAAGAAAATGTCAGACCAATTTTCCTTATGCATATCAATGCAAAAATACTCAATAAAATTCTCACAAACCAAATCCAAGAACACATCAAAATGATCATCCATCATGATCTAGTAGGCTTCACCCCAGGGATGCAGAGATGGTTCAATATACAAAAATACATCAACTTAATCCACTAAATAAACAAACTCCAGGGGGAAAAAACATGATCATCTCATTAGATGCTGAGAAACCATTTGACAGAATCCAACACCGCTTCATGATAAAAGTCTTGGAAAGATCAGGAATTCAAGGCCCATACCTAAACATAGTAAAAGAAATATACAGCAAGCCAGTAGCCAACATCAAACTAAATGGAGAGAAACTTCAAGCAATGCAACTAAAATTAGGGACTAGACAAGGCTGCCCACTCTCTCCCTACCTATTCAGTATTGCACTTAAAGTCCTAGCCAGAGCAATTAGACAAAGAAAGGAGATCAAAGGATATAAAAATGTATCATTTAAAGTAGACTGTTGTTTTGTGTGAATCTTACTACTGGGGGAAATAAAACAATTATAGGTTTACCATCCTCCATGAGCACTGGTGTCAAAATAATTTGGATACAAAATAACCCATCCTCTTTCTACTACTCTAAACGGTGACACAAGGATTATACTATTTATTCTTCTTTCTATCTGTCTGTCTGTCTGTCTGTCTATCTACATATATAATTTAAATAAAATTTTCCCATCTTTTCCACAATGCTCCCTTCAAGTGCCAAAGATCATATAATAATAATAAAAAAATAACAAAACCAATTATGACAAGCACATTTTTTGAGTTTTTGATTCAGAGTTTAGAGTTTTGAGCCCTTTTTTGAGTCAGGGTTGTCTAAGAGACTCCCAAAAAGTAAAGACTATTGCTGTTGCTCTTGGTTTCCCGACAGAGGAGGAAGGTAAGTCCCTAGTGTTGAGACACCATGAACTTTAGACACAGGAGCAAAAGGGCACTGAGCTGGAAGAGCTTGCAAAGCCTCCTCCCTGAGGACTAACTTTTGTGGTACCAGAAGGCATCATGCAAGTTTCCAGAGAAGGGAAGCAACCAATAGACCTACCTGCCTATGATGCCTATGAACTACCACCACAAAAGCAAGCCTTGCAGGATAACATTAAGGGTATATTACTGGCACATACTTTGACAGTAACCAAGAGCTCTCTTACTTGCTCAACAAGAGGGAAACCATGCCTGGTTCTAAAAACTTAATGGCTAGTGAATTCATGGATTGTGGAGAACCTATAACCATCATCTTACTAACTAACCTCTACATTATAAATATTTGTTCTTATCTTCACAGGTAAGTGTAATTCTCAACCCTCATCAAGAAAATTTCTCCTTGCAATATATAGAGACCATTATAGAAAACCACAACCAAGTAAAATCCAGAGTTGCAGCACCTACTCATCTCTAATACAACTCCTGCACCTAAGGCTCAGCAGGAGAGGAGGCAGAAATATTTTAAGGGCTGAAGGATCAGGAAGGTCGCTGTGAGATTATGTTTACTAGAAATCTAAGAAGCTACAGCCATAAAGTCACACCAATATGAAGGCCTAAACAGAAGCTAAACAAGGACAACAACAATAGATAGATATGCTAAAGTAGGTAGAAGTGTCAGTCATAAAGAAAACTTAGAGGCAACTATGGAATGCTGAAAGCAGGAGAGATTGCTTTCCCAGGGAAGACTAAGTCAGCTGGGTGTCTGACACTAAATGGGTTTGTGTCTGACACAAACATACAAGTAACATTATACAGACTGAGCAGATAGTATGTATGTATTTAGGAATAAGGTGGATATCACAGAGAGTTTGTAAGTATAATGACTCCCAGCACCCAGATAAAAAGCTAGATGTGGCATAGAAGTATATATGCATAGAACAAGAAATAGTGGGGAAAAAAAGGCCATGAATTTGAAAGAGCATGGCCAGGTATTTAGAAGGACTGGAGGGACAAAAGGGAAAGGGGCAAATGATGTAATTATATTATGATCTCAAAAAAATTTTTTTAAAAATGTAAAAGTTAAAGGCTTGTTTTAATATTTAGATGAGATGATTTACATAGCCCTTTAACAAATGATAATTTTCTCATGCCACTTTGCAGATATGATAATTATTATTATTCCTTTCATATTAAAATGCATTGAAGACTACTGAACTTGCACAGCAGGACCATGTTAGCAGTACATATTATCAGTAGGATAAAAACCATTCACACTCTCCCAGATACCCTATTCTTTCCTGGAATTGATATACTTCAACATACTGGCTTTCTCTCCTTAAACATTATTAAATAAAAATTAAGTCCTTGTGGCTGACTTCAGTAAGTGGAGAACCAATGGAGAAAGTTGTGAAACAATGTAGTTTAGTTAAATGCCAAAGGGACGACACAAATAAATCAAAATGATGTTTCTTAACACATTGCAGGAGTACAGAGATGGCACAGGGTAAAGCACTTGCTTCACAAACATGGGGGATGCAGATATGATTTCTCACTCCCAGACACCAGACAAAAAGCGGGGTGTGGCATCAAATGCCTGTACCCCAGGGCTTGTAGATGAGGGACACAGAGAAGAAAGAAGATAGGAGAAGCCTTGGTACTTATGGGCCAGCCAACGCAGCTGAAATTTCAAGCTACAGGTTCAGCAGACAGACCCTGTCTCAAAGAGCCAGGTGGAGAGAGAGAAAAGCAGGTGCCCAGTCTCAACCTCTCAGTTTCCATATATATATATATACAAGAGAATTCTCAGGAAAGTAGTGGGACCTTGGGTTCTATGTGTTTATTCTATTTGTAAAGTGCATGCTCACTCTATTTACAAATATTCTGCAAAAATTCCAAACTAATTTACAGATAACTACTGTGAACACAGCATCCTGTCTAATCCCACTGAGTCTCACAGTATCTTAATCCCTCACTTAAACTTTCTAGAGTTTTAGATCTTAAGCAGTATTTTTTCCTTTCTTCCTTTCTCTTTCTTTCTTTCTTTCTTTCTTTCTTTCTTTCTTTCTTTCTTTCTTTCTTTCTTTCTTTCTTTTTGATATTTTCTTTATTTACATTTAAACTGTTCTCCCCTTTCTGGTTTCCCCTCTGAAAAAAACCCCTATTTCTTCCCCTTTCTCCCAGCTCACCACTGCTTCGTGGCCCTGGCATTCCCCTACACTGGGACACAGAGCCTTCACAGGACCAAGGGCCTTTCCTCCCATTGATGACCGACCAGGCCATCCTCTTTAAACAGTATTTCTTAATACTTTTTTATTTAAAAATGCTCTGTGGCTGAGAAATATTTATCAAATTGCATACCAAACACATATATGGTCAAGTATGGAAAGATGTTTGTAACTTTCCTGATGCAATGTAAAACACACAACTAAAACAACCAGAGGAAGCGCTGTGGCTCAGTTTCAGGGCACTTTAGTCCGTACAGGAGGAAAGGCATGACAGAAAGGCTGAGCAATGCACATACTGTGAACATCAGGAGGCAGATGAAGGGACCAAAACCGTGGACAGGCTATAACCCTCCACAGCCTACCTCCAGTGACCCAGGTCCATCAGCCAGGCCCTATTTCCTAATGGCTTTATAACTTTCCAAAACTTCTTAACCAGTTTCACAGAAGATATTCAAATACCTGAGCATAGGGGAGTAATTTTACTTTAAAACCATAATATAGGCATTTAGCTAAACTCCAAAGAAATTAACTCTATTATAATATGATCTCTGGATATGGAAGAAGAGCAGAGGAACAAAAAACAAAAACAAAAAGAAAAACCAACCAACCAAACAAAAATACTGCCCAGTATTTCTCATGCTAGCATAACGTTCAGACTCCTAAACACATGGTTTGTAAAAGATCTGTCTAAGATTTACTTTCAAAAGAATTATCAAGTGTCTCAATGAAGTATCCCCTTACAACGGCTGCAGGACCAGCTCAAAGCAAATGTCCTCTGTTAGGTTTCAGAGCAACACTGTGACAGAACAGATGAGGAAATAAAATTGAAAAGAGGGGACGCTTATTTCTGTTTGTGGTTTCTGAAATTTCTTTCATGAAGTGGAGTTGCTGTCTGGGGTCTGTACCCGAGAAGCCCATCTGGTAGGTGCATTTGTGCCAGAGCAAAGCTGTTCACCTTGGTGGGAGAAAGTCAAGAAAGTAAAAGTTATCATTGTCCCAGTGGCCTTAAGGATCCACCACAAGTAATTTAATCACACTGGACAGGACACACATCTTTGAGTTTCCTTGCCATCAACCTCCAGCCTTTGGAGATGTTTCAGATCCAATCCACAGCTTCGCTCATGCACAAACGCCATTCAGACACTTGTGCTCTTGAATCATCTTCCTTCCACTTCAATCATGCCACTATTCTAGTACATTTTTGTTCTCGGATCTTCCTTACATATCAATAGACTCAAATTCTTTGTTATTATACTTAGAGGCCTTAGTTCTGAATACTATTTAATCAAGACTTGTTTGCTTAAGAATTTTTTGTTGAAGAGGATTAAATCCAACATTAGGGAAACTGTCTATCCTGCGTTATACCAGCAACACATGGAATTTTAAGTAAATAATAAAAACAAACTATGAAAAAAAAGGGTTCACAGAGTTCAAGAAGAAAGGAGAAAATACAAAACACTGACTCTGCTTCGTTCCGTTCTGTTCCTTAAATCGTCCTGCTTTCTGAGGCTAGTACTTACTATCCTGAACCCCAAGACAAGAAGATCAGAGAAGAAAAAGGAAAGTCAAGTAACCCCCATTGTCATTTAACAATAACTCTGAGCCAGTCCCACAACACCCAGAGGAAGCTTCACTCCCAGGCGCACTGACACACCCAGGATCAGAGAGTAGACCTTGGGCTCCAGCTCCACAGCCAGTCCCACAACACCCAGGGTAAGCTCCACTCCCAGGTGCTCTGACATACCCAGGATCAGAGGTAAGCAGGAACCAACATATGTCCCAACACTGGGAGTAACTGGGACCAGCAGGACCAGGCACTTAGGAACTCCACCAGCCTAGTGATTCCAGTTCCTGCCAGTCTATCTGGGTTAGTGTTCTGAGCAGACCTAGGGCACAAGCTCTCCAGCCAGTCCCACAACATACAGAGAAAGCCACAATTCCTAGTGATCTAACAAGCCCAGGATCCCAGGATCCCAGAATCACAGGATCACAGAGGCAGCTTGACTCTGAGGAGTTCTGACATAACCAGGATCACAGGAAGGGCAGGCTACAGTCAGATTTAGCAAGGGCAGGTAGCACTAGAGTTAACCAGATGCCGGGGGGCAAGTATAACAAAATAAACAACACAAATCATGGTCACTTGCCATCATCAGAACCCAATTCTCCTACCATAGCAAGTCCTGGACACACCATCACACAGGAAACTAAAGATTCAGATCTAAAATCACTTATCATGATGATGATACAGGACCTTAAGAAGGACATAAATAGCACCCTCAAAGAAATACAGGAGAACAGAGGTAAAGAGCTAGAAGCTCTTAAAGAGGAAACACAAAAATCCCTTAAAGAGCTACAGGAAAACAGGTGAAAGAAATGAGCAAAAACATCCAGAATCTATGATGATTAGTAGGGGACTAAAATGGTACTGCCATTTGAATAAGATAGATGCCCTTACAGCAGCTAATGTAAGAAAATCCCATGCAGGCATGCCTAGAGGCCCATCTCCATGGTGACTCTAGGTCACAGCAATTTGACAAGACTAGCCAGAAAACACCTTAGAAAACATTGACACAACAGTCAAAGAAAATGCAAAAAGCAAAAATCTCCTAACC
>NW_022196912.1:105350159-105394000 GCF_008632895.1 Mastomys coucha
GGAGGTAAAATCCTTTGGTGATGTGAGGGTCATTGAAATACAGCCTTATTACAATGAAACCCAATGTTCAAAAATTGTTCTTATTTTAGGCTTGTACCACAGTAAGAGCCAAGATTTTAAACTTTACTAAATACAAAACAAACAAAAAGACTTTATATATTCATGTTCATTTAAGAAAGTACTAGTAGTGATGTATTATTTTTAAGTATATAGCTAATATGTTTGGAGTTATTTAAAATTTATATTGAGAAAATTGTATTTTCACTATTGCTGTAGATGAGCATCTACATAAGACTGTTAAATTGATTGTTATTTTATATCAAACAACTTTTATAATATTTCATCAGTACCCTTTATTGCTTTCTCTGTATTTTCTAAGCTTTAACCATCCCAAAATGTTTGCACCATTCGTTCAGTAATAGTTATTTTTGGCAAACACTAGAAGGAGCCAGCCAGGTCTGAAATAGGGGTGGTAGGACAAGTAGGACAATAAAATCAGAACTCAGGGGTATCTAGGCCTGTGGTCATTTTCCACCACACCTTTCAGGGAAGGCTATGCAGCATGATGCAGAGGTACCAGGATGAAGTGAAGAAAGCTCTCCTGCTGCTGGTGGGTACCGCAGTGGACTTGTCTCTTGTCCCCCATGTTATACTTATGAATGGACTCATGGGATTTTATTACTGACTGTTTTACAGCACACGCCCCTAGCACAGGAATGCTGAGCACTGCACTTTGGTATCTAGGTGTCATCGTCCTAGCTGAGCTACTCAATGTGTATGAAGAATAATTATTTGGAATGAATGTGAATGGCAATCATCTCCCAAAAATCTTTGTAAAAACACATAACAGATTCTGCATTTAGTCTCAGTAATCACTGTCATTGTTAGGCCAGCGTGTGGATACAGAGCACATGACAGATCGTTCTCATTCACCTCTAATATCTGTTTTCTTTTACACCTAGCTAGGCTAAACACACTTTACATAATCACAAACCTTCCCCTTTCCTCCCTGACAATTTCAATGATTCCTGTACTTACCCAGGATCTTCAATTTCCAATAAACAAATTAAATCACTATTTCATTTGGAAGCTGCAAACAGTACAAAATAGATTTTGTTTCACTCCACAAAGGGATTATATAAGATGACAATTTTCATGTGTTAGATCTGTTTCTTTTATATCAGTGTCAAGGCAATAAAAGACTCAGAAGGTCTTCAAAGGACAGCTTTTCCCAAAGCAGACATCAGAGAGAACTTGTGAAGGCCAGTCAAGAATACCAAACCTGGGTTAAGAAGAGGAGAGGTTGGGGTTTTCGTGGTTTCAGCTCCTTACTATTTATGGGAATTTAAAATGTGAACCTCGTTTCAATAGAAGGGACTGAAGCAAGAGCAAGCTGAAGAACAGAAGTAAGCAAGCCTCCAGCTAGAGATCACAGAAGAGAGCCTGTGCTTTCCTTGCTGCTCGGTTCAGATGGCAAACGGTCGGCCTGGATAATCTCACAGGCGGTTGCTTCCTTTAATTATTAGCTTTCATAAACATAAAGAAGACTTGAGTAACGTTTAATACTGATTGCAACTGCCTAGTCCATTAACAAATTGTCACATTAACACTGCCACGTTGCACCGCCTAACTTTAAAGGTTATTTGTTTCATTTTCATAGATTTTAATTAACTATTCCTACCTTCTGGGGTTGATTATTAATAGGCAACTGAGGCATTTTGCCTATTTTAGCTTCTGTCTCTACACAATTTTGAGTAAAAGGGAGATCAAGAAACCATAGATGAATAAATACATAACTAAATAAACAGATTCTCCAAAATTAGAGAGTGGGGAGGGCTTGCTTGTCGGTAGAAAGAAACCAGGCTCTGTACACACCACCAGTACACACTGACTCAATCAATTACATGTTGTTGCCATGATACTTCTACAAGTCTCTTTTAAATCCCCCCTTCCATCAGCAGCTTCTCTTATTTGCCTTAGCTGGGAACAGTACATATAATCATATCTGACAAGGTAGAGAGAGCTGGGGCTTAAAAAAGAGGGAAAGCAAAGGAAAGCGGCTCAGTGTTCAGATTCAGTAGAAAATGTCTTTGTTTGGAAAACAAAATGTCCTGTTCTTCCAGGCTAATCCTTGGGGTTTAAGTAGGTCTATGAGTTTATAACACATGGTAAAGGATCTGCTCTCATCAATGACTTCTTTGCCAAGCAATTTTCTATATAAATATGTAGAGGCAGGAAGAGCCTCGTGCGGAGTTGTGGTAACATGGTGATGACATGCACAATGTCTAATAAAAAAGCAACCCATCAGAAAGAACTGCCTTTAAGTGATCAAATATAATCCCAGCACACTTCCTCCCACCATGACCCCTATGCCTAGTATGCACACACACATATACATACATACAAACACATACACACACACATATATGCATGCAAACCCAGATATTATATATAACACATTTGCAAAGTCCAAAGCTGTCTCTAAGGACAAATACATGCAGTTCAATTTAAAGCAAATGAATATAGTGAGGAAAATAGACAGAAGGTGCATAATCCATATGACCTGGAGCAGGACAAACAGCAGCACACAAGTGGAGGCAGAGGGGGTGAGACTGTAAGAGCCAGCGGCAAACACAACAGGAGCAGGGGGAGTGGGAAGGAAAGGAGGCCGTCTCCTAGCAGAATCGTCACCTTTGGTCACATCTAAAACTCCATCCCCATCTTTCAAGAATAAACTGAAACTGCACACTTTCACCCAGCTAGACTGTATACTGTAGCTGTGTCAAAAAAACATAAAGCCCTCCAAAAAGGAAAAATTCTTTGTGACCCAAGAGCTGTTACTCTTTTATGATAGATAATCATAATAGTCAACTTAAACAGATCTGGAATTAACCATAACAAAAGCCCCTAGGCACTCCTGTGAGGGATGTTCATGATCAGATTATTTGAAGCAGGAAGACTAGCTGTAAATGTGGGCAGAATCTTCTGAAAGCATCACAGATAAAAGGACAGAAAAGAAGGAAACAGTGCTTTTGCCTGCTTGTTTTCATGCTCACTGGTATGTGCATTCATGGCTATGCATCTTGTAGCTGTGGCATTCCTTCACTGAAATCAAACTCAGCTTCTCCAGTATGATAGCCACTGCTGGACTATCTGGACCATATCCTGTAATCCAGTCCAATAAATCTCCTTTAAATATACATGCATTTTGAAATACATTTATATATTAAATATATATACATATATGCATAAACACATACTAGACATATACATTCTATCTATTCTGTTCTTTAAAGAACTCTAACCGATACAACTCCCCAGGATTGATTTCTGCAACCTGGCCATCTTTGACATAGTTTTCAAGCGTTCAGTAAGTAGGATTACTAGAGTCTAGGTCCACAATGGCAGGTTCAGGCAGGCCTGCAGAGAATGGAGGCGCAGTTGCTTCTCCTGCAGCTGCTGTCCTGCACCAGGAAGTGGTGATCAAAGAACTTCCTTTAAGTGACCACAGGCTAACTTTGAACACTTCAGTATACAGCTTTCCCCTCCTAAAGTGAATCTCACTTCAGGTGCTATCTACACATACTCACCCATCTTTTCTGAAGAACCCTGCCTGACTCTGACACACACCTAAGATAACTTCCCTTATCATCTCAGCTCCGTACCCTGGTTGGCCTGCAGTTCTGGGAACCTACACAATAATATTAGGCTGTGGATTTGCCAAGACTAGTTCTGCCTAGAGCACCATCTATAGAATTGAGTTCTTACTCAATCAGAATGATCTGCTTTGAGCTAGAGAGATCTTCTAAAGCATCACACACACACACACACATCCATCTCGTCCCATAATGCAATACCTTAACATTTTCATACTCTTTGCAGGAACAGGAAGCATTTTCTTTGTGAGCACCAACGTGTCATTGATTTGGTTGCTTTGGGTCACTGGACACTCAGACACCTAAAGCAGTACTAGGCTCCTAATAATTGATCATTAAATGCATGTTGAATTTATGACCCCATTTCTATTCTTCCTGCTCATGGAAATTAAACTGCACAGAACACAAAAAACATTTTACCCTAACCATTTGCAATGGCTTTCACTATATGACTGTTATTCAGAACATAATGTTTTTGCAGGCCTTTATGGATGCAGTTTAATCAACAACTATCCCCTTCTCCATTCTCTATTCTAGAAACAATATTTACAGTTAAGAGTACTAGGCTCCACTGAACTTCAACCCAAGACTTCTGTCTTGCTTCCCCTGACTCATCTGAATGCACATGTCCTTCCAAATTTACTCATTAAACTTAAATCCCAACATGATGATGCTACAAGCTGGAGACATTAGGTTGTGAATGCATAAGGAAGGTGGACTATTCATGATGAGAATAATAAGATTATAAATATGTTAAAAGGAACAAGCTAGGCCACGTTGGCTTTTATTCCCTCTCTCAAAACATATGGTAACAGTGGTAGTAAACCGGCCTCCATTGAGGAAGTTCTTAGAAGCAGACACCTGACTTGACATATAGACGGGATGAAAGTAGTTTCATCTTTAAAATCCTCATTATCTATAACTTTGCAACAGTAAATTTATAACGTTAATAAAGTAGCCAGTCCAAGGCATTTTGTTATACTACAATGGAGAACGACATCTAACTTTCATTCTTCAAATCTCAGCCAAGTTTCCCCTGAAAAGCAAGCTGTTCTTGGTAGTTGTCTGCCATCGGTTATCTTGTTCCATCCTTTAACTCTACATTTCCGCACTATTTTACAACATAGTTACATAATTATCCCTTACTTATTTGGTTCCCTTCTCTCATTTGAAAACACTTTAAACCAGGGAGTGGTGGCACATGCCTTTAATCCCAGTACTTGGGAGGCAGAGGCAGGCGATTTCTGAGTTCAAGGCCAGCTTGGTCTACAGAGTGAGCTCCAAGACAGCCAGGGCTACACGGAGAAACCCTGTCTCAAAACACCACCCCCCCCCAAAAAAAAAGTAAAAGAAAACACTTTGGGTTTACCCTTGCATTTACTTAAGAGCATGTGTGGAAATCAGAAAGAATGGATTTCAACTGTACAAATGTAGATTAAATTTTATGTTAAAATTTTAAATATACTCTTTTTTTTTTCTGGAGATTTCAATGACTCTGAACTGTGACTTGAGAATACTGGCAACATGTTAAGATGCTAAAACACTATAGGTTTACATTTCTGCAGTACAAATTTCATTTTGAATAAGTTACATAATTAAATACTTGTCACATGTAATTTCAAATATAAAACAGATATTTTAAACTCAGTAAAGCATTTGGATAAGTAAATATTATGTAATTGGGAAGGTCTGGGCATGACTCACTTCTTTGTAAGGTTACCTTGCTTAATATTTCAAGATTTGCCTATAAACTGAGCCTGAAACCGACTTTGAACCTACTAACACCAACACATTAAGTCATGTGTCCTGAACTTCACAACAAAAAATAATAGGAATTTTGTATTATAAAGATATAAATTTGGGGATTCTATTAAGACGGTCCTCCATTCCCTAACCTAACCTCCCATCCGTTGGATGGGCATCTGGGTGCACATTTTCCCCAAATGATGGTAGATTTGCACTGGGCTTCATAAAGTCTCCCTTAGGCCAGGAACACATTTCAGACATAATTATGGGAGCAGTCTGCGGCAGTGGAAAAAAGTTAATGGAACCACATGGAAATAAAGCCATGTCATTGGTGTCATTACCAGTACGCTCTAACCAGCAGGGCTAACCTCAATGTAAATAACAGGCAAAAATAGCACAACGTTCCATCTCTTAGACAGATCAGGGTCTCTGGAAATATGCAGTGACATGGAAACACCTGAGAGTCATAGTTTTTGGGCCAAAAGAAGGCACATATGGGCTTCTTTCTTTTCTTGTTTTTTTTTTCCTTTATTGCTTGCTTTTTTGTTTTTGTACATGTACATGGGCCAAGAAAATATTCAAACAACTATAAAAGGGGAGGAGGGGATGAGCTTCACTAGACAACACTGAAATACTATCTACCCATCTCCCAGAATTCTCAAAGGTCAAATCACTTTGAAAATATGCTTGTAGCTCAATGTGCTTGAGATTATATGTGTTGAGGCATATGTGGGTAGCATGGATATGTTATTATCTTTCCCCCTAACTTAATGTTAGAAAAGTTATATATGCACAAATTTCAGATGACAAATGTTTGATTCATTTTGCATTTACTCTACGGGCAATATAACAGAATATAAACAATATAGTGTGTTTTATATGGCTTTTCTTTTTATTCCCCTCAGAGAAATTTCTAGTTGGCTTAAAAATCAATCAGACTAGTCCATCTTTTTCTACTTATTTTAAATTTAACTATGTCATTGCTTCTAAACTCTAGTCATTTAGCATTATCATTGGTGAACATTTTTAGATTAAAATGAAGATTTTTTTTGACTCTTCAAAAAACAACAGAGAAAAAGTGAGGTACAAACCATAAATGAAATGATTTGTAAGATCTATAAAGTAAAAAGGATTTCTTTTTCTTTTTTCTTTTCTTCCACCAACATAATATTCTATTATTTGTCTGAGAATGTCAAAGAATGCATCTTTATCACATTTTTAAACTTTTCATTGATCTTATGTGAATTTCATATCATGCACCCCAATCCCACACATCTCCTTATCTCTCCATATCTTCCCTGTGCTTGCAGCATCCTCCCCCAAAGAACACAAACATATAAAACCATCCTGCCATGGAATCTGTGGTATGCCATAGAATATATCCTTCTGCCAAAGGAGTTTTTCTTGCAAATGTTCATTGCGGAGAGTCATTGGTCTGGTTCGAGGCCTCTGGCTTCGGCTAAACTATCAATACTGGACCCTCACTGGAACTCCTCTCAGATCCCCTGCTGTTGCCCTGTGTCATGAAGACCCTGAAGCTTTGCTTCAGCAGTACTGGCTTCTTTATGAGTTCCAGCAGTTCATACATGGGGTAGATGTTGGGGAAGCCAATTTAAAGCCCAGGATCTGGGCCTGAGTGGTAGCTGAGTTGGTCAACCTGACTGCTCTCCCTTACTCACATCATCACGGATATCTTTCCCACATCCATGCCACCTGTGCCAGCTCTCCAACACTGACCAGGCTCAGGGCAGACACGGCTCCGCTCCTCTTATGTTCTCAAGGCTGGGTCTCCTATGTGCAAGGCATCAGAGTCAGCTCTACTGTGCTGCTCAGGGAAGGAGCACTTTTCTCCCAAGTGCTGCAGCTGGCAAGGGACAGGGCTTTATTATAATTTTAAAGGACACTCTTCAATATCTTCCTGCCTAGATTGCTTTTCTTTTTTCTTTCTTTCTTTCTTCCTTTCTTTCTTTCTTTCTTTCTTTCTTTCTTTTTTTTTTTTTTTTTTGTGGCGGGAGGGGGGGTATCATAGAAACCTTCGGTGTCTCTCATTCTTATTTATGAGTCTGCAGTCATTAATGCCACTGTAAAAGAAACTTCCATTCCCATAACACGAAAAGACATGGCCATCAACATGGTCTCCTGCAGCAGCCCTGACCACAGCCATCAATGTGGCCTCTAGTGGCAGCATTACCATTGCACTGACTGTTCTGATAAGTTCCAGGAGTCACAAACTAACACAGTGCACATCCAATAGAAAGAATGCAAGATGCTACCACTCATGGTCTTGAAGCTGAAGTGCTCAGACATGATTTAAGGACCAAAATACTTGCTTTAACAAAAAAGACAAAACATAAACACATTATCATTTATATAGAGACCGTTTTCAAGCACTCAGAGGTAAAGTATAAATGAGTAACAACTTTAAGGAAGAAAATTATGCAAAGCTCTACGTGACTAGTCTATCCATTCACCCTGTGACTACACAATTTCACTTCTGGAAATTCATTTAGTAAATACTTTACTTATACTAATGCCTTTATGTTGTTAATCACTGCTGGCTACAATAAAAACTGAGAGAAACTAATATAAGTAGGGCAACATTAAATTATAGTATATTCATATCATGAGAATTCCTCATCAATGATAAAACCAATAAGCAAACATATAATGATATAGAAAAATCTCGAAGAAATAAGAGACAAAAGAAAGATGTTGGGTATACAGTGAGTACCTCAGTTTCTGAGTAAAAGTGAA
Organism: Mastomys coucha; assembly: GCF_008632895.1. NCBI lineage: Eukaryota > Metazoa > Chordata > Mammalia > Rodentia > Muridae > Mastomys > Mastomys coucha. Next base: position 105,358,316 of record NW_022196912.1, read on the forward strand.
GAAATGAGGAAAATATTTGTTTATATAAACGTAACTTATTCATGGAAGCATACTGGGAAAAATAGAGTGAAACTGATTAGCAAAACTAGGGCTAGAAGTGGAATTTTTCAAGGTATCTTCCAATGTACCTTATTAGTTTCCAGTCATTAAGTCAATGATTGAAGTTTACAGTCTATGAAGTTGCTAAAGCATACAGATTAGGAAATTTCATTTCTGTTATTTAATTATTCTAATAAGTTTTAATTAACACTCAGGAAATAAAAAGAAAATAGTAAAGTCATTACTCAGCCCTGGTTTGTTGAAGAGAACAAGGAAGGCAAGGCCATGCAATAACGACAGACTTAATGATTTAATTGTTTTACCAATGACAAATATTATGTTACTATAAAAATTATTTGTGCATTGTAGATTATGGGCATGCAAATCAACTGAAAAATCTAACGAAGTTGAAGAAGAAGACTATAGGGACAATTCAATTTTAGAAAAAAAGGGGCTGAGCACCTAAGGTTTTGGTTATATAGCGTCAAGTATACCACAAAGTTAAGCTACAAAAGAAAAGTAAACATTATAAATATAAATAATGCCACTAAGTATTGCTCTTAAAAAGGCAAACAAGCACCTGCTGATATCACAATGATGCTGCAAAGTAAAACAAAAGCATGGCTTCAGTAGGGTGGATCTGTGGAGGGAAAGCCAGAAGAGGCTTCAAACATTGGGAGGGACAAGAACTGTTCACCAAAAGTTCTTGGAACACATCAGAGTTATTTTATTATCATTTGTATTTAAATGATGAAACATTTAAAATCATGAAGTGATTAAATAAAAGGAGTTGGGGGTAAAACAAAACAGACCTCTGTGTGTGTGTGTGTGTGTGTGTGTGTGTGTGTGTGTGTGTGTCTGTGTGTGTCTGTGTGTGCGCTGGCACACATAGGAGGTTAGGGGACCCTTCAGAATGCACCAGAGACCTGGGAGGTGAGAGACTCTCAGGACTCAAAGGTAGGGTCCTTGGATGAAACACCTGACAGTAGGGAGAGGGAACTTGTAGATCCCACCTCCAGTAGAAAGATAGTGAGGAATGGGGTTGCCATGCCAGAGTCAAAACTCTGACTCATAATTGTTCCTGTTTGAAAGAACTGCAGGGATGTAAACAGAGAGAAGCCTGAGGAAAAGAAGGTCCAGCCACAGGCCCGAAATGGGATCTATCTCAAGGGGAGGCCCCAAAGCCTGACACTATTACTGGGGCTATGGAGTACTCACAAAAAGGGACCTAACATGACTGCCCTCTGAAAGGCCCAACAAGCAGCTGAAAGAGTCAGATGCAGACATTTGCACCAAACCAATGGACAGAAGCTGGTTGACCCCTGTGGTTAAATTAAGGAAAAGCTGGAAGAAGCTGAGGAGGAGGGCGACCCTGTAGGAGGACCAGCAGTCTCAATTATCCTGGACCCCCGAGATCTCTCAGACACTGGGTCACCAACCAGGCAGCATACACCAGCTGATGAGGCCCCCCAACACATATACAGCAGAAGACTGCTGGGTCTGGGTTCAGTCAGAGAAGATGCACCTAACCCTCAAGAGATTGGAGGCCCCAGAGAGTTTAGAGGTCTGGTAGGGTGGGGGATGGGAGAGTGGGGACATCCTTGTGGAGAGAGAGGGGGTGAGAGGAGGTATGAAATGTGGGAAGGGAATAAAATCTGGAGTGTAAAAAAAGTAAATAGAAAGAAGGAATATATTTTAAAAATGCATGTGTGTAATAAAAGACAGAAAAGATTTTTAAGTTAGAAGATTAGAAATATAAAGATTGGAAAATGAATGAACTTATTACTTGGATCAATACCCTGTTCTTGAAACCTAGAAAAATGCTATTAGTTCTTAATAAAACAGACCATTATAATCCCTATTTGCTTAAATATATCATTCAATTTTTCAACCATAGTTTCAGGTTAAAAAAAAAAAAACCTGGGCCTGGAGGTGTGGCTTAGGGGCTGACCACTTATCAAGCAGTCCCTGCATTTGATCCTCAGTTGTGCAAAGCACTACCATACCAAAGGATGACATTCTCTGAAAGTCTCAAGTATTTAATGACATTTGATCTTGGCAATTTTATCTCTGTTAGAATAAAATACCTTAATTACCAAAAGTAATCTGAAGAAACATGAACATAATACAGTTTAGATATCTTAACAATATCAGCACTATTCTATGTAGCAACACATTCTGAATTGGAGCCGACAGCACTGAATTAAACTGGGTCCAGCAAGAGAGCTCAGTGGATCCAACTATACCTGGAAAGAAAAATTTTCAAATCCCTCAAGGTATAAGACTGTGATCAATCAGTCACACATACACACTATAGAACCACTACATACAGTAGTCATAGAGTCATGGCTTATAGATAAATGCACTGAATAATAATTACAGAAGATATTTTATCCATAATATTCATTATAAATCATTTCTCTCATATTTAATAAGACTAGATTTCAAAGTGATACAGAAGAAAAATTTTGTATAAAAAGCTGTGAAAGTGGATGGACAAAATATTGAAGATACAAGTAAAATTGGAAGGAAAATATTAAAAGGCTGAAAAAGAAAGAAAAAAAAGACGATCTTTCTTTCCTTCGATGACAAAATGACTTCAAAATAATATAGTTTATTTTTTTATCATTATGTTATCATTACTGTTGCTCCTGGATACTTTCCAGCTTGGGATCTCTGTGGCACTTGCTTACAGAGCCTCCCCTCCTACACCAGCTGCTCACTCCATCTTCTGCTGATGTGACTCTGCTTTGAGAGAGCCCCCTCCTGTTCTTTTTTCCACTCCACAGATTCTTTAAGAAATATCCTGTGGTCAAAGAGGTCATATGGAAATCCCCCAAACAACCGAGGCTATTGCTAAGACAGCAGGCTGCTCTCCACAGACTGACACCCTGGCCTCACTGCAGAAGACAGCACCCACTCAGTGCACTGAACATGGAGTTGTCTATCTGGTGTTTCAGTAGAACCTTCACTCCTACGTTCTAGTGTCTTTGGTATGGGAAGGTACTTTTCCAGCTACCCAAAGTGAAACATGCACACAAACGCAGCCACAAGCCCTGTGAGCTACACTGTTGTCCTACCTGCAAGGTATGCTAGGACAGTGGCAGTACAAAGCCTGTGGAATAATCAAGCAGTGTTGGATTTGACTTAACCTCTACTTCCTGAGGTGGCATGTTGGCAGACTGTGTACCTGACTACCTGGGTGACCAAGAACAAGACTAGGTAGTCCAGAGACCTAGGATTAAACCAAATACTACTCATCTTTTAAAAAATAAAGTAAAATGAATAAAAAATATATATAGTGATGAAATGACTCCTAATGATATTCTGCTACACTCCTAGAACAGTGACTTATTCAGACATCTCTAGAGAAGCTTCCTCCTTCAGTATAGGGAAACAAATACAGAGACCCACAGCTGGACATTACACAAAGAGGGAGAGACAGACATTGTTATGCACAGCCCTAACCAGGATGTCTCCCTCAAGTTCCTTCCCTCAGAACTCAGGGAACCCCGTGGAAGAGGAAGCAGAAAGAGTATAAGAGCCCAAGGGGATGGAGGAAACCAGGGGTACAAGGCCCTGGAAGTCAGTATGAGCAAAGTTCATATGAATTCACAGAGGCTGGAGCAGCAAGCACAGAGCTAACAGGGATCTATCTATATTATGGCTTTTAGTTTAGTGCTTTATGGGACTCCTGGAGGTGTGAACAAGTGAGTCTCTGATTCGGACGTCCCTAAGGTTCTTTTCCTTTTGTTGCATTGCCTTGTCCAGTTTTGATGGGTTGGGTTTTGCTAGTCTATCTCATATTATTAGCCCATAGAAGTCTGTTTCTTTTCTAATGAGAGACAAGAAAGGGAGTGGATCTGGATGGGAGGGGAGGTAGGGTGGAACTGGGAGGAGTAGAGGGAGGAGAAGCTGTATATTGTATATTATATAAGAAAAGAATCTATTTAAATAAAATGGAAAAAAAACTTTGTAACAAAAAATACAATTTAGAAATACTTGATCTTCTCTTATGAAGATAATGCAAATGTTACATTTTCAGGAAATTTTAATTTTTATACAAATGAAACAATTTTAATATTTATTGCTCTTAAACATTTTTATATAAAGAGAGAAAGAATTATCTAAGATCTGGCTAATGCTCAAACACTATTTATCCTTTACTGGGTATCTCCCTTAAACTCTTCAGACTAATGCCCAAGGTGTTTGAAGATCTAGATCCAGAATACAACGGGCCTAAGTTAAGCCCAGCAGTCCTCCTTGAGCCACATGCAAGCCTGTCCATCCATCCAGGCTGCACACAGGCAAATGGCGCAGCCCTTACTCTTTCCTCTCAATGCCCTTTTTGAGCTAGATAATTATTACTTAAACTTTAAAATTCAAATATAATGTAATTTCTTCAAAAAATTTTAAATCCCTAGTACCAGATAGCTTTTCTCTATAATTATCCAGAAATCTATTTAAAATAACAGCATTCAGTACACTACTTAGGAATCATTACTTTAGATGTCTCAGCCCCTACCTGTTATTTAAATATTTTAATATAATTTTAAATTAAAATATAATTACATTACTTCCTCTTTCTCTTCCTCCCTGTAAGCCTGTGTCAAATACCCACTCATTCTACACAGTAGTCAGCTCTGAAACCATAGAGAAACAATAAAAACAAACTCAGAAGTCTACATTTATGAATTTATATATTTATATATATATATGTTACAAAACTAAATGAAGAAAAAGAGACCTTGTCTGAGTTTAGTAGACTAAACAAGAAAAAACCCTCAAGATTAGACATCCATCTTTTTATAAACCTTATTAAAGTAGAAAGAATACCAAAAAGTGATCTAATACACAGTTTTATACATTTTCATTAAGTACTTATCTGTATATAACTGTGTATCTCATGAGATTTTGCATCTTCAATTGCAAGGATACACTAAGAATTAAATCAGTATACAATAAACAGTAACATGATAACAATCAGGTTGGCATTTATTAATCTTGGCAAGGAACCAGCCCAGTGCTACGAGGTAGAAATCAAAATTTAGATATTAAAATCACTTTTTAAATATTAAAATCATTTTACATATTGAAATGTATATGGCTGTTTAGTCTGTATGCACATCTATGCACCCTATGTATGCCTGGTGCCTGTGAAGATCAAAAGAGGGAGGGTATCAGATCTGCTAGAGTTACAGATAGTTGTGTGCTCATATATGGGTGTTAGGAAGAAAACCCAGGTCCTCTGGAAGAAAGGACAGTATTCTTAATTGTTAACCCATACAGCCAGTTTCTTAAAGGGGAACAGTCACTCAAATTTGTAAAGGCCAAAATAAGAAATTTGTAATTCAAGAAACACTATGTTAAATAACAGTACTACCAAGAAACTAAAACCATACAGTGTGGTGCTAAAGTCCAGAGCACACCAAACATTACTGTGCTCACACGTATTATTAAGACTTATAACCATACATTATCTTTTACAATAAAACTCCGAGATCTGCACACATTGGCAAAGGCAACTCAGAAGGAGGGTAACAATGGAACAGCTATATTCACCTTCTCCAGGGTGAGGGATGTAGATTGGGCCAGATGGGCAGGAAAAATACTGCAGAGGCATCAAAAGCATAGGGCCAGGACTGCCATGCTCAGAGGTGACGGCTATACACAGGCCCTCTGACTTACAGGACTGAGAGAGAAGGTCTCAATTTAGGCCAGAGTCTGAGACACTAACTAGCCTGAGACACTAACTAGTTTAAGCACACAGAGGCTGAAGGGGCGATGGCTGTGGCTCCAGAACAAGGTGACAGAGGTATTTGTTGAATCTTCCACAAAGGGCTGAAGCAGCTTCACTTCATTCCGGCTTGCATGAAACTGTGTCTCCACCAGACTCAATTATTTAACAGGATTTAAGCATTTGCATTCCATTTCGGGTCAGGCTTTTCTCTCCTGCTTGTTCATTCAGTGAGCACTCCAACTCAAAGGGAGACACTTAGCAGGAATCATGGCAGTGACAGTGACATAGCAACAGCTGGCATCTGTGAGTACGCACTGTGCTCTAGTCACAGTGCTAAGGGGGGTTATGCATTTCCTTATTTAATCTTCATCCACTTATGCAGACTATTCCTTCCTTTCTTTCACAGGAGAGGGAACAGGCAGAGAGAAACTTCCTTACACAATAGGAAGTTAGCAAAGATGGCTTCTAACCCAGTCCTGACTTCAGTACCCATGCTCTCTCTGTTATGTCAAATTACCTGAATTTAAGTGTTTTCTTTGTATGATATAGTAATTTCAATTCTAGGGTTTGCATCTCTAGTCATGATGAAGGACACTAATAGAATTCTTCAGAGCAAATATTAAGGGGGTCATGTAAGCTGTCCAAATTTACTTGAGTTTTTCTAAATATAAGTAATGAATTTCACAATGGCATTAGTGATTATCAGAATAAGTGTTGGGCCCTGTTTGGCCCTGGTTTAGGCCTCAAACTGTCTCAGTCACTTCCATACTGGAGTGACTCAGCATGACCTGCTTAAGCCTGCCTCTTCCTAGCTCCTGCTGACATAGAGTAACTTTGTTGGCTCTGTCAGTCACCCTATACCCTTCATCAACTTCAACTTTCCCCTCCCCCTTAGTCATCTCACCTCAGCAGAAAACTCCACCTCCTCTCTCAGCCCTTTATAAAGAAAAGATCAATACAATAAAACTGAGTTTCTGCTTTTGACAGACTCCAGGCTTGGGGTGGTTATTCTCCTGACCTCAGGAGATCAGAGCCCCTCCACTCACCATCCTGCTCATCCCCAAGAGGCTCTCATGGGACCAGGCGCTCACACTCTTGTTCGTGCTCCCTCTCTCCCTTTTTTTGTCTCTCTCTCTCTCTCTCTCTCTCTCTCTCTCTCTCTCCTTCTCTGTCTGACTCTCTCTCCCCCTCTTTCTCTGTCTCTCTGTCTCTCTGTCTGTCTGTCTGTCTGTCTGTCTCTCTCTCTCTCACTCTCTCTCTCTCTCTTTCAATCTCTCTCTCAATCTCTCTTCCCCCCAGCAGAGAGCCTGGCAAATAAGCAGTCTTAGTGAGGGAAAAAGGGCAAATTTAGGCAAAAATCAAGACACAAAGGCTTTAAAAACTAAATTATTAGAACCATTTTTGTTTTATTAAGAGTATGAGAGCTCATTGAGCCTTAATATGAGGTTCAAGCCTAGTCTTTTTTTTTTTTTTTTTTGGTCTGGTTTTTTGAGACAGGGTTTCTCTGTGTAGCCCTAGCTGTCCTGGAACTCATTCTGTAGACCAGGCTGGCCTCAAACTCAGAAATTCACCTGCCTCTGCCTCCCAAGTGCTGGGATTAAAGGCGTGTGCCACCACAGCCCTGCTTGAGCCTAGTCTTATTGTAACTTGCTAAGCTGTGTTCCATTGACATCCCTAGAAGGCCTGCTCTTTCCTTGCAGAAGCAGAGGAGGAGTGAATCTGGTGTAGAGGGAGGGTGTGTGTTGGGAGAACTAGGTGGAGTGAGGGAGAGGAAACTGTGGTTGGAACGTAATGTATAAAAGAAGAATAAAAAAATATGTGAGAGCTATAAGGACATTTGCATATGATGTAGTTTGTAGCTTAAACAAAACAAAACAAAACAAAAAAACCTGAAAATCAGAGTATACAACTAAATCTAGCCAGACAGATCAAAGACTCAAGACATACAATAGTCAAATGGTTCTATCTTATGTCATTGGAAATCATTCTATTCCTTGAACAAATATTTCCAATAGATGGGCTAGTGCTTTCACATGCAATAAACAATATAATAAACTCCAGGGGGAATAAAATGATGCTAAGTACTAGGCCAGTTATGACATGGAAGAGACTTTGAAAATAATGACTATCTGGATTAAAACTCAACCCTATTATTAATTTAGCACATGTTTATAAGCCGTCTATTCAAAACCATACAAGGAAGGCCAGGGTGTACTGAAATTAATTGCTTATGTGACCAATGCCATGAGTAAGACAGAAAGTGCCAAGTCCATGCAAAAGAACTTTGCATTTCTGCATATTCCTTTGCTAAAGGAAATGTGTGCTGTATTTTGGTTAAAGCGTTACTAAAAGGAAATGTGTGCTGTATTTTGGTTAAAGCGTTACCTCTGTAGTAGGTTTCAAGGGTTTGAAACCCACTTCAGTTGATTGCAAGGTAACCTGAGGACATCAATGAGCTTCTGTGCTGTGGTTATTTTATCTACACAAGGGGTGGACAGCACCAACGGAGAGGTATTTCATTAGACAGAAATGGAACTATACAGAACATAGCACAGAGGGCAAAACATGAAGATCACCTTAAAGAGCAATGAATATATGCTCAGGAACTTCACTGCAGATGGATAATGGAATTTCTATTAACTACATAAAGTAAAAATAGAGAAAAGAAACTTTATAAAATAAAATCAGCTACGGATCTTGTAGAACTGGAATCCAGGTACGATGAGCAGAAAAATAATTAAGAAAAATGAGCAAATAAAAATGAAGCTATCTAAGTATCTGCCTTAGTTAGGACTTCATTGCATTGAGGAAGCACCATGATAAAACAGCAAGTTGGGGAGGAGAGGGTTGCTCTGACTTCCACTTCCACTGCTCACAGCCAGAGCAGGGCAGGATCCTGGAGGCAGGAGCTGATGCGTAGGCCGTGGAGGATGCTGCCTACTGGCTTCCTTCACACAGCTTGCTCAGCCTGCTTTTGTCTGGAGCCCAGAAGAACCAGCCCAGGGAGATCATGACCCACAATGGACTGGGCCCTCCCCCAAGATCCCTAACTGAGAAAATGCCTCACAGGTGAACCTCATGGAGGCAGCTCCTCAGCTGAGGCTTCTTTCTCTCAGAGGACTCCAGCTTGTGTCAAGTTAACACACAAAAGCAGCCAGGACAACCAACCCCTTGTCAACTTGACACACTAACATCACTATTCAGCCACAATCCTTCCTTTCTTATTCATCCCCAAGATCTCACCTTTAAAACATAAATAACTTTTAAAAGTCCCACACTCTTTACAAACTCAAACTTAAAATTTCAGTCCCTTTAAAACAGCCAATCTCTTAAAATTCAAAGTCCTTTGAAATTCAAACTCTCTCAGATATGGTCTCTGGTAAAATACTTTCTTCAAGATGTTAAATAAAAACTAGGACATAGTTGCAATCAAGTCAAAGCAAATTTAAACTCCATCCACCCACTGACCCAGAACCCCTCCAAAGGAGGTGAGTCACATCTTTAGCTCTGTTCTCTGTAGCACAGACAGTTTGGCTTCAAGGCTCCAGCTGGTTCCAAGCCACTGCTGCTGCTGTTCTTGCTGGTCATACTATGGTACTGACATCTCCAACAAGCTGGGGTCTTGCATTGCAACTGGGCTGTACTTTCCCCAATAGCCTTGTACAGCCTTTCTTCATGGTGCCAAGCCTCAACTTCTCTTCATGATCCCTTCCGTCCTCCCTGGGCCTTCAACTGAGGCGGCACCTTCACCAGTGGCCTCTCCTGGCCTCTCACAAGGAAAAGCCTCAGCTGCTTTCCATGACCCTTTGATGCCTTCAAAACCAAAATCACCTGCGTGGCTCTTGCACATTTCTAAGTCTGGCTGCCAGCACAAGGTATAACATGACTGCTTCTAGAACACAGCTTCTCTGTGCTCTCAGAAAACACTTTCCAGGAGATTTCACCACAGTGATGGTGGTCCTTCTTAATTTCTTTGCTCCAGCTAACCAGAATCAAGTGTTCTAGTAACACAAAGGTCTCACTTCAGTAGTTCTGGTATCTTGTTAATCACAGCTGACTCTTTAGCCCCAGCTAACCAGAGCTACAGACTCTTAACTCAAAATGGCCCTGATAGAATGTTTACTCTTCCCTCTGAAATTGCACAAGGCAGGTCTTCCTCTCTGCACTGCTCACAATATTCTTTTCTTCCAAGTTCTTACAGAACATCCTACTGAAGTCTCAACACTCAATGGCTTTTCTAGCCCAAAGGTCCAAAGTCCTTCCATAATCTTCCCTAAAACATGGGGATTTGGCACAGCAATACCCCACTATGCTGATACCAACTTCTGTCTAGTTAGGATTTTATTACTGTGATTATTGCCATGACCATGGCAACTATTCTAAATATTTAATTGAGGGTGGCTTACAGTTTTAGAGCTTTAGTCCATTGTCATCATGGCAGGGAACATGGTAGCATGCAGACAGTCACAGTGCTAGAGAAGGAGCTGAAAGTTCTACACCTTGAGCCAAAGGCAGTCAGGAAAAGACTGGCTTCCACACTGGGACTAGCTTGAGCATCATGAGACCTCAAAGCCCACCTCCACAGTGACACACTTCCCCCAACAAGTAGGAGTTGCCACACCTATTCAAACAAGTGTTACTCCTTCTGGGCCAAGCATTTAAATGCATGAATCTATGGATATCAAACCTATCCAAAACCACCACAGTACCTAAAATGGTAAACCATTGGCAAAAAGAACTCCAAAAGATGGAGAGAAAACTCGTCTGTACAAATGACAATTTGGCTAAGGAAAGATAACATTAGCAAAGGCCATTAAGATAATATACTTTTAAAATGTTGACAGAATATAATTGTCAGTCTTCTCTTTTCTATGAAGACAAATTACCAGTTAACAATGAAGGCATAATATAGACATTACACAGCAGAAGAATTTTTTTATTCCTTAAGAATAGGACTGAGGATGTAAGTCAGTGTTAGAGCATAAGACAACAAGAGCAAGGAAACTGGCAATGAGTGTGTTTCAGTGGTAAAGAAATGGGTCATAATAATTACTTCATAGTGTGCGGTAGGCAGGGTGAGGTGGGTGTGCACGGGAGGAGATACTGAACAAGTGTTTGCTTTAAGCCTGGCCTGGATGGGTTTGAGGCTTACTGTGGAAATGGTAGTGTTCTAATACTGAGCTATGTTCTCAGCTCAGGGAAATATAAAGGTCACCTACTCAAATTATATAGACATTTCCAAAGCATAAATTTAAAAAAAAAATCAAAGAAAATGACAAACAAGTTAAAAATACACACAAATAGCAACATGAGAACGTTACATTTACAGGTTCAGCATAATGGTGATATCTAAAAACTTTGGGAAGGCTATCAATACATACCACTAACATCATTCAAACAAGGCGAACGCCACAACCTTCAAAATCTGGGTGATGCATAGGGATGTCCCATTTCTGCATATTATAATGTTTGAAACATTACATAGTAAATTCTTAAGAGATCAAATTAAGTTACTAGCCATCATAGTAAGAAATGCTCAGTTAGCTAGAAAGTAAATCACTTACCATGTTTATTTTCCAAAGTCAAACATGGTATGCTCGGTGAATAACAGGCTAAAATGGGAATTCTGTGCACTAATTCATTTCAACTCATTTCTGTTTGATTTGTCTAAAATTCTGATTGGGTCAACTTTAAGATTAAAAACTATATATATTAAAGCCTAAAATGTCATTGGTCAACTTTATGATTAAAAACTATATATATTAAAGCCTAAAATGTCATTTTCTTACTGCAAAGGCAGTTAGCTGTGGTCAAAGGAACACTATGAATGAAAGAGCAATTATTATGCTGACCTTCTGCAAGGCTAGAACTTCAGTGACTATGGAGAGAATAAACTGTAATCAGCACTTGAACCAAGAACATTTCAATCTTCATAGCTCTTCCTTCCCATCCTTTGTATCTGACCCATTATCCTTATATCTCATAGGTAATATCCCTTGGAATGTATTAGGGTGGCTGACCATGAGCTGACACCAACTGAAGGTCAAGTATGTGGGTTGGAGAGATATCTGAGCCCTATAACAATGACCGGACTACTAAGGGGGGTGAAATGCACATCCCACAGTTCCACCAATCCCCAGAGAGAGTTATCTCATGAAATAGTCTACTAACTGTGTGATCCCTAACAGACAGGAAGACAGGAGGAGAACTGAATCCTAGTCTGTGAACTTCACGGGCACCCTTGTTTCTCAAATGGCAACTCTGAATCTGCTGGACTGTATTTTCTGCCTTGAGTTTGAAGATCTCTAACCTCAGCATTTTTCACTGGTAACTCAAGTCTTACGCTGTTAGTTTCTTTTTCCATTTACCAGCATGTGAAAATCATGCCTCTGTCCTTTTGTAATGACTCATATGGTACAGCACGTTGTTTACTAACTTCTAAACAATTCCTGTTGGTGACCACTCTGAGATCCCCAAGAAGGGGAAGGCTAAAATTAGAGCTTTGGGCTTCATTCCTTTCAGAGGCAGGTATGTGCAGGCTCCGACCTCTCATCTTTCCATTGGCTCATGTCTTGCAAAGCAGTAGGGGAAGGGCCAAAGTCAGGGGAATGGAATTGCTTGCCCAACTTGTAAAATTGAAACCGACAGGTACAAAGGAGTAAAAGGAAACCAGGAGCACGTGGATTACTGTGGGGAGCTGCTTAGGGATTTATGCAGCTAGAAATAGCTGTGGATTAAAGGGGGTCTGCGTGTTTCCTCCTGCCTTTTGTTGGCTTCTTTTTTCATTTAGACAAAAATACGGCATCTTCAGAAGTTTTTATTTTTCATTCCAGGGCACCTCCAAGCTTTCCTATCTGCTGCCAGCCTCATTTATTCAAGGTATAAAACATTTTCGCAACTCCAAAACAATGCTTTATGCTTTGTGGTCAAGGAGTATACAGTGTTCTAGCATAAACTCATATTTAAGTAAGAAAAACATATGTGCCAGGATGTGAAGCAGGGAAAAGCACAGCAGAACGCCACACAGATCAGCACAGGGAGCACTCAGCAAACATCTGCTGCACTGAGTGAAGAGGAAAGATAAGTCAGTGTTCTTCTACAAATGACCAGATGACAAATCCTGTAGGCATTACAGGCTCTCCCCTCTCCTTTTCAGCTATTGCACTGTACAAAGCCAGAAGCACTCTGGGGACCATACTCAGCCCATCCTAAAAATAGAATGCCAAGATTTCAGAGGATCCTGCATTTTATTCTTGAAATTTATGAGTGGAATATATACAATTGAATTGGAGAGGGTTATTAGAAATATAAACAATTAAATGCATCAATAATGTAGTTAAAACTAGTAATTAAGTGTATATAGTTTTTCTATTAAAAACTCTTTGCCTAATATCAGGACAATGTTAATCAAGTAAAACCAAGATACCCTGAAAACACATTGGTTTGAGCTAAATTTTATAACAATTTAAAGATAAGGGCATCTATACTTAGAATAGCGGCTACGCAACGCTTCTCTGAGACGTGTGAACGTGTGTATGCTTCTGCACAGATTGCGAAGCTTTCATCAGATTGTCACAGGGTCAGCGACTCAAAAGCAGTGGCTGAAGCTAACTAAGATTAATACTTCCTAAGAGTTACCTTTTAAAAAAAACTGCAATTAAAACAAATTTCCATTTTATACACCCAAAATATATAATTTTTCTCCAAAAAATTATTAGATTAATTCCCTCATTGAGACCAACTTCAGATGGGCCTGTATTATTCTCAAACAACCATCAAACACTACAGAACTAGACAAATGTAACAAAATAGGATGCAAATATCACATAAAACTTTAATCTCTGCACAGAATCTCATTGCTGTTGCTGCTATTGATGCTGCTAGCACACTGTAAGGCTCACTGTAAATGTCCTACTAATGTCTGGTGGGCTAATTAGTGAATGAATAGTGCATTAAATTGCTATCATTTGTTGTAGACTAGATGTAGTAAGCTACATTTGAATCCCACATAAGGGAAGAATTTAGAAGTTGTATAATTCAAGAATACAATGGTAAATGTAAAAGGATTTTAAAAGGGGTTAGAACTTTGAAAGTATTCATTAACATCAAAAACAGTCACTTCTCACCCAAATACTTAGCATTAGACAGAATACAAATAGAGCATAATTCCACTCAGGTATAGAAATAAAGTCCTACAGCAGAGGTTGCGCTTGAGTTCCTGTAAGTTTCCCCCAGTGCTGGCTGTCAGTATGTCTAAACCTGTTCAAAAATCTCAGTTCAGCCACTTTCAAGGCAGTTTAGTTCCCTGGAGCATGTGAACTAGAAAAAGCTTAGACAGCAAGGATAAGAAGTTTAGTGAATGCTACACATACAGGTTACAGAACTATCTGGTGGTTTGACAAATCCACCCAATCCCGGAAAGGGAACTTGCCCTTTCAATAGCAAGTACATGGTTTTGGTCATGAGCTTAAGACTTTATGTGAAAGCTAGATCAATGTATCTTTCTCCTTAAAGGATCAATGCTATGAGAAGACTTTCCTCTCTATCTCAGAAGGCATCATACATAACTATGTATCAATAGCTTTGTATTGTACACACTAAGGGTACATTTTCCTTACTTGTAATGACAAAAATCATTAGAGATGGTAACAAGCATTAAATCACAAAAAGCAATCAATACCATTTAACATATATATATATGATGTAATCATATCAAGATGTAAACTGGCATATTTATATCCTTTCCAAGTGTGGACAGACAGGAACAGCATTATGTAAAATATATTTGTTCCATGAGGAAAGTGACTAGATTTATCTGATAATAGATTTTCAAATTCCAATACATACTCATCAATAAATTTCTTTGAGATGGAAATATCTGTGCTAGGAGACTAAAAATGAGATTTTAGAGATAAGTTATTAAAATGTAGGTAAAATACTTACATATAAAGAAGGGTTTCCACATGTGCAATGATGTAAGGCTCATTCTTAGGAAAACCCTCAGGTGCTTGTGAAGGTTTCTACAAAACTTTTAGTCCTCCTTGATTGTAAGAGCCTTAAGGTTAACTTACTTAAAAATATGAGGTTTTGTAACTTTCAACACACATATTTCTAATATACTACATTTTCAGTAATAACACACAAATTAGTTATCCTAGTAACAACACAGTTTTGGTTTTTTTTTGTAGAAGCATCTGCCTAAAATATAATATATTGTGTTCTAATTGTATAATTTACTATTCATTGGATTAATCAAAAAACTTCATATCAAAATAAACTACGTTGTAAAGAAATATCAAGTAGATAAAATATAGCATACTAATATTTTCTTTTAGGGCACGGGAAAAGAGGTTAGTGCCAAGCGTATGTAGGCAGTCTTCTCTAGACCCAACCTCCAGCTCGGTGTCCCCCAGGGCCTTTCCTTTAAATCCCAACCTAGATAAATGCCATTTCATATAATTATTATCGACACTATAATCAGTCCCTTCTGTTTTGTTCACAGTGATGAAAGCAAGGGGATCCATGGACAGTGATCAGAGACATCAAGTTTAAGTGTTAATTATTATTAACTATCACTTCAACATTCAAACACTTTCAAAACTATAGGGACACTTTTATTACATGGCTTTAGGTTGTAAGGGAAAATTAAGACCCAACAATTAAGAGCAATTCATTGTAAAATTTTCAATTGTGATTTTGGAAACACTATAGAATTCTTCAAGTAATTATAAATGAATGTTTTACTAAAATTACATACCATGAAAGTGTGATATAGTATCTGGTATATAACTTTTCTACAGGCTATAGAGTTTACACTTAGCAAGGAGGAACATTCATTAGGCTACTCCTTCTGCCTATTGTCTTTAAATGAAATTTTAAATGTTGCTGTAATCCACAAATTATAAGCTATGAAGAAATATCCCAAAGTCAGTATTTGGAAGAATCTGAGCCATGTGATAAATGCCACAGGTCACAATAGAATCTTCCTTATTAAAGTAATACATGTATTCATTGTAAATTACAAGGAGAAAAAACCCAGGTCTGTGAGTCAATAAAAAATACTGCTGTTATATTAGCATAATTTATTCTCATGGGAGGATATACGGAAGTTTTCACTAGACAATGACTGGCCAATATAAGGAAGACTGGTTACCTACAGACAAAAAGACAAAGCAATGACTAACTCTAGAATCACAGAACAGTCACTTTTTCTGCTCAAGCCAATCTATTATGAACAGGAGGAAATGATTCTATAAACACTGTAAAAGAATCATTCATAAAATGCTTTGACTGGTCTTCTATTTTTCATAATGAGAAAATATAAGAAGCAAATGTTTATAAAAAAAAACTTAAGATATTCCAACCTGTTTAGGCAGAGTTAAATTGAGTGCATTTTGAAGTGCAGAAGTACATATACGCAAAGATTATCTTGCTATTTTTATCAAAACCATCTAGAATCTAAATGCCCAAAGAATCTAATGCCCAACAATCTTAGTGACCACCTGCTTTGATAAGACCTGGGAGGCTTCACCCAGTGCAATATACACATACTTCTTTAACATACCAATGCAGACTTGTGCACACTCACATGCACACAAATATGAAATATTCTGACTTTGAAAACATAAAGAGGTGAGTGTGTGTGTGTGCATGTAATGAAAAACTTAAGAGAATCAACATTTCAATAATTATCAAAACTTGCTTTCAGGGTGGAAGGGAGCCATGCTGAATTTTCAGAGAAGAGCAAAAAGGATCCATTTGCTGTTCAACTTTAAAGCATGAAAAGAGCAAAATATATTCAAAATCAGAGGCCACAGAGAGACCTGCATACAACAAACCATGTTCAGCCATCTCCATTCTGCACATGGAAGACCATGTTACCACTAGCACTTTCTATTTGCAATAGGGGTGCTGATGGAGCCAGTCACTGAAGCTCTAGAAGGCTCATCTCCGATTTCAAATTGTAAAGACAACTGATAAAGTCTGGGACAACGTGTGGTGTGTCTTGTTCCCTAAGTACACAGAGTCCTAGCCTCATTTGTTTATAGAATTTAACTTCAAAGAATTGTCATACTGGGTCCTGCAAGGCAAGCTGATAGAGGCAGAGGGACAGTTGGTAGACAAAACAGGATCCTAGGGAGTCACTTCTGTCTGACTTCAATTTTCACAGATGTGGGACCTGAGGCATAAGACAAGGGTAGTTTCTATGTTGTGCAAGTTCAGAAGTGACCTTCACTAACAACAGTCCCGGAGCAGTATTCATTTGTAAAATCTTAACTAGTGCACACTAGATTTCCATCTCAGGTGTGTAAAGACAAATAAAGAAGAAATCTTGGGACTAGGAGTTTGCAGTAGAAAGAGAATTCACAAAAGTTAATGTCTTACAACTAGAATTTAACTTGCATTAACAAAGGAGTTTTCTAAAACCCAAGTCTCTGGGACTGAAGAATAACTGAGAGATTTGAAGCTATCTTTGTCTGATTACAAAGTTCATATTCTTAGAAAATGTGTTATTTGACTCTACTATATATACTCTTATACTATATATACTCTTACAGAATCATCTTTTTTGAGGTTGGTGTGTTGGTACATGCCTGAAATCCCAGAACTTTGATGGCTGAGGCAGGGAGACTCCCATGAGTCCAAGGTTAGGCTGAGCTCGTACTAAGTATTAGCCCAAACAGGACTGTGTAATATGATTCTATCTACAAATAATTTTAAATAAATAAAAATTAGCATTTTCTATAATTTATAAATTATCTATATAAAAAGCGTCAGCAAGTATGTTACAGTAACAAAGTCAGAAAAATAACAAAAAGAAATATGACCACCACTCAGCATATATAACTTTACATATAGCCCTACATAATGTACTGTTTCATTTAATGTATTTTAATATTTTATAAATGGAACATAATACATATATTCTTTAACTTGTTAGTCAAATCATGTTATATTACTGAGACTGTTGTTGGTAAAATAAATGCCTATAGATAAAATTTTATTTTTTAACAGTTTCTAAATGTATTGTTCTATAAAAATACCATTATTCTAATCTGTGGATGGAGAAGAATATGAGGGAGCAATGAGTGGATGGATGGATGGATAGATGACAGATGGATAAAAGATAGATGGATAGATAGATAGATAGATAGATAGATAGATAGATAGATAGATAGATAGATAGATAGATAGGCAGGCAGGCAGGCAGGCAGGCAGACAGACAGACAGACAGACAGACAGACAGACAGATAGACAGACAGACATTGCAATAACACATGGTGAGTATGTACCTCAGTGTATCTCCTGGTTCAAACATGCAAGAGCTTCTCTCTTAGCTGCACATTTTCAAATCAAACTGCTAATCACACACCAAGCATACATTCAGCTTTATAAATGATCCTGAGTTATTCCCCACTGTACTTACTTCTAAAGATGCTCTAAAAATTAAGCAAAGTTCTGTTGCTTTACTCCTCACTATGTTGTTATATACTTTGTTAAAAAGAAAATATCTGATAGTGTTAAAAGAAACACATCTGGTTTCTTTCACTGCTTTCTTCCAAAGGGATAATACACTTTGATATAAGAGCTTTACTATGTTAAAGTTTCACTTGTAAAATTTTACCCATCAGCACTTAGGTATTAAAAAAAAATCATATAATTCTCCTCCTTAAAGCATAAAAGATGCCCCAGTGGAGCTATACTTAAGTCAACATTCCTAGTACAAGTTCCCTTGATTCAATTGCTAGCCTCTGCTAGTTCTTCAGCCTATTTTATCTGGTTAGGTCATTTTCTACATCCCCTCCTGCCAGCTCTGTTTCATCCTGCATAAACTATTATGCTTTTCAGCCTTGCAATAAGGCTTATAGTTTCTGTATGTCTTGCACCCTGGTGCACTTAGGATGAGGAAGCTGGGTTCCAACTACAGTTTGCTGCTTTTGTCACGAGAAAGCATCTTGTGCAGCCCAGGTTAACCTTCAACTTGCTATATAGCAAAGGATGTCCTTAAATTTGTCATCTTCCTATCTACACCTCTTCAGTATGTTGAGTTCAGGAAGCACAGGCATGTACCACCAACATTCAGTTTATGTGGTGCTAGGCAACAAGACCAGGGCCTTGAGTGTGCTAGGCAAGCACCCTACCAATTGACTTATATCTCTAACCCAGGAGCTCCAACTATGAACTCCATCTACAATTGGACTACAGATCTTATGAAGTTGAGGGTGAAATCTACGCAATCATAATGTGTATTTCTTGGCCATCTCAATGTCTACTGCTAGTTTGGTCCTTAATAAACATAATAAATGACCCAAGTTTAAATAAATGTTCCCATGGGATGGATCCAATCTTGGTGAATTCCTAAACCATAGCAATCAATCTGGACAACTGCAGGTGTACCAAGATAAAAAGCTGTATACAGAAGCCTCTGAGGTCAAAGAGCCTCATGTCTAACATGGGAGTCCTTGAACCACATAGAGCCTCGGGAATATATGAGACATCAATAATCTACACAGTTGTAATCTGTAGGAAGAGCAAAATAAATCAGATGAGATGTTAGTCACAGAGAGTCCTATGTAGTGTTCGTGAGTTTGGATTGTGTTGTACAGTAGATGGGAACAACTGCAAGACTTTAAGGTTAAGCTAGTCATGATATTGGTGTTTCTGAGTAACTCTTTAGGATGCTTGACAAAGGAAAACAAATAATTGAGAAATATAGTTTCTTGTAGAAGTCTGTGATGACAAATCAGACCTTGAATCAAATATACTCTTATAAATAAATAATTGTATATATACAAACACATACATACATATACAACCATACATATACACATATTTTAAAATCTGATGAAATGGCTGTGATGGCAATATAGACATTTCACATAGATACAAGTAGGAAAACAGATCAGTAAAGCAGTAATTTTTAATTGTTCATTTTCAGTGTTCCATGATTTGTGAGTTGTAGCCTAGTGATTTTTCCAGACTATGTAAGTGACAACTAACATTATCCCAGCAGTAGTCAAACAGTCACTTCTTCTCAAATTCTAGTTCAGAAAAGGCAACCTCAGAATCTGAACCATCTCCTCTTCTCTCTTCTCTTCTGCTTTTTTCCCTCCCCCAACCCTATCGTTTTACATTCTCCTATGAGGTTGCTTAAATACTTTTCCATTTCCTCAGGTACCATGTTGGTACCTGATACCTCGATTATCACAAAAACATTTTAGCAATTTCTTTAATTATATCTTCTTTCTACTATAGTATATCTCCTGACATAGACATCATGATAATTTGATGGGATCATTTTTAACATTTTTCTTTCTTGGATTGGTTGGTTTCCCACTGTTTAGTTTATCAATGTGAACATATCACATCTATGCAAGGCCATTAATATAGGACCTAGCTTTAGGGCTATCAGGCTTCCAAACTCACCAACAAACATGCTTTCTCTTTGTGGAAGCCAATTGCTTATGAATAATCCTTTTACTTGGCTTGCTCTTTCTAGCCACCTATTGCCTGCTTTTCGTCAGTCTTAAAGAAATATGCCTAGCTTCATCTCATTCATCTCTGATCACAACTCTAACCTGTCAATGAAAATTCATTACAGTGTTCTCCTTGGAGCCAATACTCAATTACAGACAAGGCACTTGTTAATTGAATTTCCCTTTGACTTTGACCTAGAATAGACTCGACACACTGAATTCTGATGCAGAGACATTACAAAATGGTTTACATCACGACACGCTTCTGCATTACATTTTCCCCAAACCCTACCACTCTCAGGGAAAATAAAATGGCAATACCACAGTGAGGCTCTCTAGGGTCATCCATGAGGATCTGAACATGGTTCTTATACTGTATTGTTCTATATTACTATACAATCTTTGAGAAATATTAAGGAGTTTAAAATAGTAACAACCATTCTTGATTGTTATATTGAGAGAATGCAATGCGATACAATGCCTTAAATGCTATACAAAATGCCTTAAATTAACTAATTCAAACATTTAAATGAGTCTTCTCTGTGAGTCAGGCAGCATCTTGGGTAAGCAGCTCCATTAGTGAGTAAAGAAAATTTAGGCTGGGCCTTGACTCTGCTCCTACTTCTTACTGATTCTTTGTCCACTTGGTTTCTGAAATCGCATGTGGTTGTATATCACCTTTCTGGATGTGACTATACAGATTGGGAACTACATTTACGCACAAAAGTCAGTGACTGTTAGATACGTACTTGAAATGGTAAAAGTTATGTTACTAATGTTCAAATAACTAAAAGCCTACTTCCTAGATGGAGAGATGGTTCAGTACATAATGCAATATAACCATGACTTTCTGAGTTCAGGTTCTCAGAGCCTATGTAAAAGCCAGGCATGTTATCACATGTCTATAATCTCAGTGTTCTGAGGGCATTTATAGGGATGACCTTCAGCTTGCTGCTCAGTGAGGATGGGGGAAATGATGAGCTACAGGTTAAGAGAAAGATACTTCCTTAAAAAATAAAGTAAATGGTAATTAAACAAGATATTAGATGTCAACCTCTGGCTTCTTTCTGTATGCAAATACACATAAATAGGGACCCAGATGGACACACACACATATAGGCATGCATGTACACATATACATACCATATCTTGTGCTACTATCGCATCCCGTTCCTGAGGAACACAGGTTGTCTCATACAGTCTATGTAGGTACCACCTAAGGACACTACTTATCTTGACTGGTCCACTCATGTCAACTCTCATTCCAAAATGCCTCTCATGTCCATGCTGTTATTCTTAAACTTGCTGCTTCTCTGGGTGACTTTTTCCCATTATGAGAAGCACCAAAACAAAACAAACAAACAAAAAAAGGCTCTTCATTTTATATGCCAAAAATACAGGAACACTCATCCCTAATCTGTCACAGGAAATCACTTAAGTTCTTTTTCAAGTCCAGTGGCTGCTTACCATTCTACTGTCACCAAGATCATTCTGGATTTATAGCTAGGACTGGATTCTATATTCCTAGCTTGTGTAAACCCTGAAACTCTAAATGACACTACACTGTTTACCAAGGTCTTTCTTAATCATGGTAGGCAGAAAGAAGTCTCCTCAAGTATACTCATATTCTCATCCCTAGACTGTGAAATGTAGGATCGCATGAAAGGGGGAATTAACATGCAACATGGAACTGAGTCTGTGAGCCAGGAGATCTCAACAAAGGGATTCCTCTGGATTACCCAGATGTACCCCAGGGTATCAGAAGGGTCAATAAGTAGCTGACAAAAGGAGAGGAGTCTGAGAAGAAGATATAAGGAGAGAGCCAGGCCTTCAGATGGTGCCACATCAAAAGGATTCAAAGCATCTCATTTTCTAAACTTTTATCCTCATTTCTAGGTTCCCTAAGGCTAAACACTATTCTTAATCCTTTGCCTCCTATGGTACTCATGGCAAACATTCCCTGCATATTGTCTCATACATGAAGAAAATTAAGAAATATTTTCTAAACATATAAATATATAATCCTGATAGGAACTATGTATACATAAAAAGTTAATCTCTGTGTTACTATTTTTACCTTCTTTGTAATGGGCTACACAGAATCCCCCAGAATATACTAAGTCCTATTTCTTGAACCTTGGCATTGCTATCTATCTAACATGGACACCTCTCTGCCACTGTGACTGAGAAACTTCAAATGAAGATATAAGAATATAATATAATAAGTTAATATAGTATAATATAAATGTACCATAGATGCTATGACCTATGAAAAAGAGAAGACAAAGTACTAATGAAAGTGGGGAGTAGAGGGCTGTAGACACAAGTCTAGGATGACAGCCAGTGGCCATCATAAGGTAAAAGAAAGGAGGGCCCAGTGCTGTGTGGTTTGCAGGAGTCGAAGAGGCTCAGTACCCTGGTCCAGAGTTCTCTCCTCCACATCACGTTTGAACAAAGCCTCACTAAATGTGTAAAACTAAATACACAAACCTTATATTTCCTTGAAGCACCATGATCTCTAAGTGCTTCAAGTCATGTAAATCACTCCCTTTTGTATGTCAAGATAATCAGGTCTCTAAAATTTTGTAGTTCTGGACTTGTAAACCTACTGATATTTTTTTTTCTGATTTTGCCAAAATCAGTCAGTTTCATTTTTTACTGGTGTCTACTAGACTAAACATAAAACACTAAAGGAATGCTCTCCCAGATAGCCAGGGTACGTGTGGTACTATCCCCCAGGTTGTTCCATGCTCACCTTTTCAGTAATGCCTAATCTTAAAAAGCTGCCTCTTTCCCATCCCTCTGCTTACCTTTCTTCATACTGTGCAACAATTTTTACACTATCTGATATACATACTTTTTTCTTCTGCTTTTACAATGAAATGATGAATCTCAAAAGCTACAGTTTCAGAATGATAGAAATTCAATGAATATTAATTGAATCAATCGCTGAATTTAAGGAAATGCATAGTATTCATCTTTTTATTACTCTTATGAGACTGAAGGTTCCACATACAGATTAATAAAAGCAGTAGATACAAACATTTGAAATGCTAGTGCTGAATTCAACCAAGACACAGAGCTTCAATTTCAGTAGAGAATTTTCACTGTTACTGAAGTAAGAAATTTAATGTAAAGCCACTTGGATATTAAAAAGATACAGAAATCATTTTCTCTTCATTTTAGTTGATTGCAAACCTATGAAAGTAATGTAAGAAAAATAGTATGAAATGCAGTGCCCTAACTTTATCAATGTATGGTTATTGTCCAGGCTAAAAATTAAACAGTAGCACATCCACAGTAAAGGGTGCTAAGATATAAAATGACTCAGAGAATCAAATCTATATTTAAATAACAGCAGAAATCATTTACACTCACACAGCTAAAATATTTGATTATGAAGTTATTATATAAAAATAACTCAAACAATCCTTATTCTGACAGACTTCAAGCATGGTTCAGGATGAACCATAATGAACTCAGATGACTACAGATTAAACAACTCTACGTAATCGTTGACACATGGGATACATTACCAGATGAAAATGGCTATAGCCATAAACTCCAATGTTCCCCAGAGAAGAAGAAATTGATTATATACAATCCTACTAAAGATTGCAGGAGAAAAGTAAATGTAAGGTCCAAACCACCGGAATTCTCCTCAGCAATGCGTGTGGAGTGAACTCATTGTATGATAGTCAAGAGACAATAAACTCTTACATGTCCATCTAAAATGTACTTCTTATTGGCATTCATTAATTCCATAAAATCATATCCATGGGCCACCTACAGTTTCTAATACAATCTCCCTAACATAAACACACCACTGGGTTCATATTTCTGGCTTGCATGCCTTAGAGGCAGTTGATCATCTTTTCTTCACAATGACCAACCTTTTTCATCTCATGGAGTAGGGGGAAGAGAGAGAGAGACAGAGAGACAGAAAGACAGAGAGACAGACAGAGAGATGGACAGAGAGAGCAAGTACTCTAGTTTGTTTTGCGGTTTTCAGGTAAGAAGAGTTGACTATTGCTACTAAATGCTGTCAGAACTAAAGAATGGACAGTGGAATTCAGCATAGTCTGTCCAAAAATAACAGCAAGTGACACAAAATGAAGTCCGTTCTTGTAAAAGTGACTTTCCCATGCAGTAAGATGAAGGACACTTACAGCGACCTGAAGAAGGATGCTCTCTTCTAAACGTCTAGCTAAATGATGGTGGTCATTAAAACCACTAGCCTTCATTGTTATTCATTCTGGAAAATATTTCAATGATGGATTTTTTGCTTTACTATTATTTAATTTGAGCATATATTTTGATAGAGCACACTTCCTTCTAACACATCTTTTATAAATGTGGTAGGCATTTATTGCTGCTCAGTGGAAGAGGCCAGAGTACAGTGCAATGAACACATCTAATTAAGTATAGGATGCAGCTTCACCTTTCTTTTCTATCAGATAAAATGCACAATTTAGAAGTAAGAAGAACCAAACCTGAGATTAAGAATAAACTTTTATTAATCAATTCTCATGACTATAACAAGGTGGGAGCATCGCCCAGTAAATTCTAGTAATAGGTGAAGACCACTACATTGAGCACACAGAGAACAGTATGTTGGTGATTATTTTTACTCATCCATTAATTTCTTCCACGACTGTAAAACCTTAGAACTACTGAGTCAAACAGACATTTCAAGTGACTTACTTAAATTTACCCAGCTACAGACCGAGTCAAATTTTCTTCCTCAACAACATCCTTTTTTTCTCTCTCTGAACCCTCATTTCTCTGAAACCTTCCCTGGCTAAGCTTTTAAAACCCTCTTAAAGATGATGGGGTTCCACACAGAACTTTCCTTTCACTCCAGACTTAACTTCTACACAATACTAAATATGGCTTGAACAAGATTCATCTGTAAACATGTCCCAGTTTGGCCACCCATGAATAATTTAGTCATTTTCTGACCTTATTCAAAATGCTAATAGTCTTCTATTATCTTAATAGAAGATATGATAGAGCAGAAAAGCAAAGCAATCTGAGATCCATCATATAAAACTAAGGGGGTTTTCCACTCTGATCTAACCTAAAAGCCAAAATGCATGAGCTTTGGAGCCAGAGAAGTACAGAGCTCCATCACAGTCAACTAATAGTCTTGAGAATTTACTCCAAGGACTTGGGGTATTACACAAGGGCTATCCACGCACATCGTGTTCTCAATTTATTCCTCTCTCACTACAACACACATAGAAGAACTTCTGAGTTCCTCTGGAAATCTGCAAATAGATAGTAATAGGCTCTACCCACCAACCATGTGCAAACACAGTCACACCATATACCCTCTCATAGCTGGGCTCTTGTGTTAAATTATATGTATATCATTCTCTATTATAACTAGAGACTTTTAGTCACATTTCTAAATGAAGGTTTAAATTACTACTCTAGCCATTAAAAAAAAGGTACAGTGGTTCACCTGTGTTCATATTTAACACTTTACAGTTATAGCATGGTATAAAGTATAAGTACCTTCTCAACTAAGCACCTACCAGACCTTCCAATTTTATTGACGACCATTTTCCCCTACCTTCTGCTTAACTCACAACAACCAGTGCTGCCTTGGCATCATCTCTCAAATTTGACTGTGAGCCCAGACAAAAATCCTGAGTGTCCTAGTTAGTGGTTGCCAACCTGACACAAGCTAGGATCATCTGGGAAAAGGAACCACAATTGAGACAATGCCTCCATTAGATTGGCTAGTAAGCAAGAATGTAGGGTATTTTCTTGGTTAGCAACTGATACAGGTATGTCTAGGGGTAGTGCTAGCCCCTGGGCTGTATAAGATGTTGAACAAGCCATAGAGAAGAAGCCAGCACATAGCATTCCTCCACAATCATGATTTCATTTCCTACCTCCAGGTCTGGGACTTAAACTACAGATCTTCCTTCTTCTGGTGATGGACTATAAAATGTAAAATGAAAAAAATAAAACAAAACAAAACACAAAACACCTTCTCTCCCCATTTTTTGTCATTTTGATTACCACCATGAAGGAAAGCAAACTAGGACACAGAGAACGCCATTATTCCTTTTCTCTAGAAATTTGATAAAGAATAAAATGTTCACTATGAATAAATACATGCTTGCTGAGCTAAAATTCAAATTTTAAAGCATATTTTCAAACTATTAATAACAGTTAATAAAGTACATTCTCAGACCTGCTGTGAATAGTATAAAGTATTAGTAACTGGTGGGTCTGATTGTTCCGGCAGCATGTGTATAGTAGAGGATTGCAAATTTGATCTTCAATAGGAGGAGAGGACCTCGGCCCTGTGAAGGTTCTGTGCCCCAGTGTAGGGGAATGCCAGGACCAATAAGTGGGGTGGTAGGCATGGGGAGGGGGGAGGCAACAGGGGTTTGTTCTTGTTGTTTTTGTTTGTTTGTTTGTTTGTTGTTTGGAGGGGAAACTGGGAAAGGAAAAATTTACGTGTAAATAAAGAAAATATCAAAAAAAAAAATTAGTATTGAGAGGTCCGAATAGGGCCTTTCCTCCCTAAGCAACACGGTTCACCCTAGGAGTGAAAGATGCGTATTATAAATAATTCAAATAGTCATGTTACAGAAACTTTGCAATATAATTTAATTCCAATTAGTAACATGGTTAGGATGAGGAAATACAATGACAAGGAGCCAGGTCCACCTTAAACTTTATCTGAAAACCATGAGGTTTCTATCAGCTCAGAGATATTTAAACAGCAGGTAGACAAGGGCTGATGAGAAAATGGGATTAAAACAAAAGAGACCTCTGGAAAGACTAATAAAGGGAGCCGAGCTTTGTTTAGTGACAAAGTTTACAATTACTGAAAAATGAGTAATGTCTAACATAGGGTTTGTGACTAGGATTCCTTACTAGTCCAGAAACCACAGAAAATTCAGTGACTTAAAAAATGAGGAAAGGACAGAGGTCTGAAACAAAACTTGAAAGAAATGTTTCATTCATCAAGATCATGAAATGCTTTGAAATTGTGAGGGATGCTTCTGAACCATGAAGTATAAAACACTGCTTTAGAACCTTCCTCAGTTGCATAACCTCAAAGGAATGCCATGTGGCGCCATGGCTTCTGGTGTGTCAGCTCTGGTACCAATGGTGGGGCCTGGCCTCAGGGGAGATAGCAGTGTTGCTGGATTAGTACCAGAGTCCAGTGGACATCACAAAAGATGCCTGGCCCAGCTCAAACGCCGCAGTAAATATGAAGTACACTCTAGCCTGAGCAAGAAACTGACAATCATATCCACAACGCACGGATGCTCAGCAGTAAGCACCTAAAACTGCACTGCTAGGAACTGACAATTCAGCCAGACAGGAGAAGTGTGTCCAAAGGAAACACTGCAAACAAGCAGGGCTGGAATTTGCCTCACGCTAGATACACAATGTAACTTGCATTCCCTAAATGTGAATATCTATTCAGGTCATTAAAAATTCCTTGTCATCATGGCAAATGGATGTGCAGCAGTGCATTAAATACTCTAATGAATGTAGTCAACAAAGGACACGGAGGCAGATGTCCTGTGACCAACTCAGTGTTCTCATTCGTTTTGTCAATTATGAATATTTCACTTGATATCAAAAGAGTAAGACCAACAACCATGTATCTTTCTAGCAGCAATTTCTTAGACATGGGATGCTGAGCCAAACAGTCCTTTCATTTATGAATTGACAGAAGTAAATACAGGGGAAATGTGAATGGAGTGTCTGAGAATGCCTACGTCACTACAGTTTGATATAACATTAGCTGCCAAAATCTCCTCTAACCTACTTATCTCCTTACATACCTTTTACTCTGCATCCCTGTTTAGTTTTCTCTGTCTTTATTGATTGATTTAATGTGTGTGTATGTCTGTGCATGCATATGTGTGACTGCATGTGTGTCACGACATGTGTGGAAGTCAGAGGTCAGAACCCAAGAGGGAATTCTCTCTCTTGTCACTTTTTTTTCTTTTAGATATTTTCTTTATTTACGTGTAAATTTCTCCATTCCCAGTTTCCCCTCCAAAAAACAAAGAAACAAACAAAAACAACAAAAACAAACCCCTGTTGCCTCCCACTTCCCCATGCCTGCCAGCCTGCCCTCTCCCACTTTCTGGCCCTGGCATTCCCCTATACTGGGGCACAGAACTTTCACAGGGCCGAGCTCCTCTCCTCCTATTGATGATTGAATTTGCAATCCTCTACTATACACATGCTGCCTGAACAATCAGACCCCTCCATGTGCAGTCTTTGGTTGGTGGTTGAGACCCTGGGAGCTCTGAGGGTACTAGTTAGTTCATATTGTTGTTTGTCCTAAGGGGCTGCAAACCCCTCAGCTCCATTGGTCCTTTCTCCAACTCCTTCACTGGGGACCCTGTACTCAGTCACCTTTAAGGTCCTGGGAATAACCTTGGCTATCAGGTCTGTACACAATCAGCTCTCTCCCTGCTGGGACATCGCCCAGCTCTTCAGATTATTTTCTCTGCAGGAATTTACACTCCTATTCCGCAAACCTCTCACTTGAGGCCTGGCATTCTGTTGAGTACAGAACATAAAATACTCTGAAACTTTTTTCTCGAAACTTAAAGAACAGTGTTTTCAAAGCTGTGATTTTCCTCTGAGTCTTTAAGTACTATTTTCTTTTTCTTGAACTACAGCATTTTCAAAGTAAGCTCTATATTGATTTTCACTCCTCTACTGATCCTTAAATAAAGAAATAGCTATCAAAACTCCTTTTGCACTTTACTATTGCAGGGTTGCACAACAGGATACTGGGCAATATCTGAAAACATTTCTGACTGGCATGTCAGGACAGAGGAGGTGTGCTACTGGCATCTATGGAGTAGATGTAAGGGATGTTGATAAACAGCCTATAACACACAGCATAGCCTGACCTCTAAAAGAAGTACACTTCCAGAATATCAATGGTTACAGAGATTGAGAAACCTCTAAAAGAGGGACTAGTGGTATTCCTTGCTCAAGACAAGTTTACAACATTTCAATTAAGAGAGTACAGCTCTACAGAGAAAGTTTTACCCATAATTCCATAGCACACTTCTTTTTTTTTTTTTTACTATTTTCTCTTCTCTTTTTTTTCAAAGAAGAAAATTTATTAACAAGAGTAAATACACATATTCCTAAAATTATAGATAGTTGCAAAGAATTAAAGATTAAATGAGCTATTAGGGAAATGACTGCTTTTGCACTTCCACTTTTCCTCTCAGACAATTTCAAGTCATAGAGAAGAAAATAGGATTACAGTTCTTCCATTCAATAGAACTCTGTTTAAATAGACAATAGTGCTTTCTTTCTTTTTTTTTTATTACATGTTTTCTTAATTTACAATATCTCCTTTCCCAGGTTCCCCTCCAAAAAAATAAAGAAAAGAAAAGAAAATGAAATAAAATAAAATAAACAAAAACTAAAACAATCCCCTATTCCCTCCCCCCTCCCCCTGTTCACCATCCCACCCCCTCCTGCTTACTAGCCCTGGCATTCCCCTACACTAAGGCATAGAACCTTCACAGGGCCAAGGGCCTCTCCTCCCATTGATGACCAGCTTGGCCATCCTCTGCTATATGCATGCTGTTGGAGCCATGAGTCCCCCCATGTGTATTCTTTGGTTGGAGTTTTAGTCCCTGGGAGCTCTGAGGGTACTAGTTAGTTCATATTGTTGTTCATCCTAAGGGGCTGCAAACCCTTCTGAACCTTCAGTCCTTTCTCTAGCTCCTTCATTGGGGACCCTATAATCAATCCAATGGATGGCTGTGAGCATCTACTTTGTATTAGTCGGGTACTGTCAGAGCCTCTCAGGAGACAGCTATATCAGGCTCCTGTCATCCAGCACTTGCTGGCATCCACAATAGTGTCTAGATTTGATGATTGAATATGGGGAGGATTCCCAGGTGGAGCAGTTTCTGAATTGTCCTTCCTTCAGTCTCTGCTCTATAGTTAGTCTCTTCAACTCCTTCCATGGGTATTTCGTTCCCCCTTTTAAGAAGGAACAAAGTATCCATACTTGGGTCTTTCTTCTTCTTGAGTTTCTTATGGATTATGGTTTGCACTTTGTATATTCCGATCTAGGCTAATATCCACTTATCAGAGAATGCATATCATGTGTGTTCTTTTGTGATTGGGTTACCTCACTCAGGATGATATTCTCCAGGTCCATCCATTTCCCCAAAAATTTCATAAATTCATTGTTTTTAATAGCTGAGTAGTACTCCATTGTGTAGATGTACCACATTTTCTGTATCCATTCCTCTGTTGATTGACATCTGGGTTGTTCCAGTTTCTGGCTATTATAAATAAGGCTGCTATGAACATAGTGGAGCATGTGTCCTTATTATATATTGGAGCATCTTCTGGTTATATGCCCAGGACTGGTATAACTGGGCCTTCTGGTAGTACTATGTCCAATTTCTAGAGGAACCAACAAATGGGGTACAGACCTAAACAAAGAATTTTCAACTGTCGAATACTAAATGGCTGAGAAGCACCTAAAGAAATGTTCAACATCCTTAGTCATCAGGGAAATGCAAATCAAAACAAGCCTGAGATTCCACCTCACACCAGTCAGAATGGCTAGGATAAAAAACTCAGGTGACAGCAGATATTGGCGAGGTTGTGGGTGGAGAAAGAGGAACACTCTTTGCTCTTCATTGCTGGTGGAATTGCAAGGTGGTACATAGCATACTTCTTAGACCTTCTAGAGTATAGATATATTCTACAATACTCAAACTCAATAATTCTAAGATTCTCCTAGAGTTTAAGACAGAGAATAGGGACTGAATATTAACATGGTCCCAATCACTTCATTCCTTGTGTCTTGATGAATTACTTGCTGAATACTGTTACTTCCATTCCAATCAGACATATATACGGCTCCTTCAAAAAGCAATTCTGAGCTTCTAGAGCAGCAGTTCCTAACCTGTGGGTCATAAACCCATGGGGGTTGTATATTAGAGATTTTATAGACAATTCATTACAGCAGCAAAATTACAGTTACTAAGTACCAAAACCTAATTTTATGGTGGGAGGGGCACACCAGACTATGAGAAACTGTTTTGATGGGTCACAGCCTGAGGTAGGTTGGGAACCAGAGTTCTAGAGTAAGATAGTGGGTTCTTCATAGCATGGCAGATCACAAGAGTGACAATGACAAAGAACAGATGCTGCTCCAAAGACAGCAGGATTAGAAGGGCATAAGAGGGCCCCAGGATGGTGAAAGGACAGCAGAAACATATAAAGAAATAAAAGGACAGCACAAATGGCTCCAGCTGTGACTTCCCAGAGATGAAGGGCGGAGAACAGCAGCCATCTATAGAAAGTAGTCTGTTTAATTGTCAGTACACTATGGGCTAAGCCCTCAAGAGTGGATTGCTTATTAAGACCCCCCAAAAGAACTGGAAGAGACATCCAAACTAACAAAGATGTATAAAATACAACATAGAAACACAAGAAATTTGAAAAAAACAAAGCAAAACCATGTCTCTTAAATATAGATTAATTCTTCAATATTTAAATCTAAAGATATTAATATAAATGAAATGCTAGACAAAGAATTCAATAATAAAATTGTAAGACTAGCCACTGACTTAAAGAACTGAACAGGCAAAGTAATGAAATAAGGAAATTCTAGACATAGGTAAGAAAATCAGCAGCATAAAAGAAAAAGCCGGCAACGTGAGGACATGTTCAGCAAGAAAGTGTAGATTTAAAATGAGGGAAATGTTAATACAATTAATGAATCAAACAAACAAACCATAGTAGAAGGCATTATCAACAAGAAAGAAAATTAGGTCAAGACTTTGGAAATGCTACCTTCAAACACCAAAAAAGAAAAGTTCGATAAATAAGCATTAGTATAACATTGAATAATTCTGGGAGTTGACAAAGATAGCAAGTCAAATAATCTATAGGTACAGAACAAATATGAAATGAAAATGAAAGATGCATACTCTAGAATTTGAAACTACAGTACAAAAGGCGCAAAGACAAATATATCAAAGCCAGAGAAACATGTAAAAGACCTGCAAGAGGGCTGCATACAGGGACAGAGGCTTTAAATACCAGCACTTATCACTTATGAGGCAGAGATAGGCAAATCTTTGTGAGTTCAAGGCCAGCCTAGTCTACATAGTGAGTTCAAAGACAGCCAGGGTTATATAGAGAGACACTGCCTCAAAAGACTTGTAAAAACTTAAGTGGCAACAAAAATTATTCTATACAACAAAGTTCTAATTTGGAACTGAAATAGAGAAAAAGTCAGTTCAAGACAAGGACACACACACGAACACACACAAACACACCAAGTTAGTATCATTAAAGAACATAATTGAAGGAATCCTAAACAGATAGAAAGAAAAATGATAGTCTTAATCCCAGGACTGCAGGGAAGAGTAAATTTTATAAGATGAAGAGATGAGCAAACGAGAACTAGAAAGAAATTCTACACAACCCAACAGACCATCAAACTCACACAAAAAGAAGCAACAGAACAAATCAATCAAAAAATCTGCCAACAAAATTACAGGAATCAGATCTCTCTCAATAATAACCCTAAATATAAATGACCTTAACTCTCTAAAAGATTTAGACTGGATGGATAGATAACAAAACCAGATCCAACAGTCTATCATCAACAAGAAGTACAACTCACTAGAAAGAGGCAGACTGAAAGTAAATAGACGAGAGTCAAGATACCAAGCAATTGGAAGCCAAAATACCCCAAAAGCAACACTTATCAGAAATCAGAAATAATTTTTTGTATTTTATCTGAACACAGTGTAAAGAGGACTAGAAATGAATCACAGGAAAAAGTATAGAAATAATACCGATAGAGAATGCAAAATACTTTTAAATGGCAGTCACTGAATAATCAGAAACATTTCCAGTATCAAATGAAGATGAAAGTACAACAGAATAGAACCTCTAGAATGGACTTGTAATAAGAAAATATAATAAATAGACGCAAAAACATAAGCACGTGCACTAAGGAAACATATCCAGAGATAAACACATGTCTACACGCATTTGATTTCAAATGAATTTGCCCAAAACCTACACTGAAGAGAGTATGTCCAGTGAATGGTTCATTGTAAAAGAACAAAATTAGTCCATTATCACTCACCTTGCATAAAGTTCAAAACACAACAAATACATTAAAATAAAATCTGAAATTTCAAAACTGCACCTGGATGCATAGGGTGGTTCCAGCTTCTCCACTCTGGCCTTCCTCAGCCTCCCCATGCAGCTGTGGTCCACCCAGCTGGGGGTCACTATGCTAGGATTGGTGTGGATGGTGCTGAGGACTGTGACCTAGTGTTGATGGTGGCTGCATCAGATGGGGATAATTCTGTAGGTATGGCTCTCCCCAGTCAATTCCTGCAAAGAGGTGTTGGTGTGGAAGACCAAAGACACTGACATAGTGCCACATGGCAACAGACTGTGTGACATATTTTTGAGGTGGTTAAGGAGATGGATGTGTATGATTTTGTCCATGAGGACCCCACTTTGTGCTGGTCTCCATCCCAGTTCCAGTCATAGATAAGATGGTTTTGCCTATCTAGCTGCCTTCTTCAAATAAGATCCACAACTACAGGCTATTTGGTCTTGACAGCAAAGGTAGAGATTGTGATCA
This sequence comes from Mastomys coucha, assembly GCF_008632895.1. Classification (NCBI taxonomy): domain Eukaryota; kingdom Metazoa; phylum Chordata; class Mammalia; order Rodentia; family Muridae; genus Mastomys; species Mastomys coucha. The sequence goes on from NW_022196912.1 coordinate 105,392,232, forward strand.
TGAGGTAGCTAAGTGGTTTACCAACTATCTGAAGATGCAAACCAACAGGTAGGTTGTGTTTGATAGCACCATTAGGACAACAGAAAACCTCTCCCCTTCTGAGAACTACTCTCAGAATTCTGAGGTAGCCTACCCAGAGTGCAGACCTATTTACATTACTTCTGAAGCCTCCCTGGGTTTGTCTCAATGCTCCTAGGTAGTAGATGGAAAGGGTGCTGAGCTGCCTCAGGTGCATCTAGACTTCCGTGGGCCCAGGCAGTAAAGAGCAACTGGAAACACTGAAGAGAATCTGCCTGTTTGATTCTTCAATAAGAGTGTAAATCAGTCACCCCACTTTGGAAGACATATTATTCAGTGGGGAAAAAAAAACAAAAACAAAAACAAAACAAAACAAACAACCAAAAAAATCCTAGAAGCTTGAGAGCCAGCGACCCTCGCTGTGTATATGACAGTGGACGGCAGATGGATTCACCTGAGTGGTATGCCTCTAAGTCCTAGGAGATACCTTGCTGAATTGTTAGTGCTAGACACAATTGTTGTCTATATGGAAACAAATCTCTTAGTTTTTATTTTTCCATCAAAGGTGTGTGTGCCCTGAGTTAATTTAAGAAAAGTACCATGGGTGGTGTGGAAATATGAGGGTATATACATTTTAGATAATGAGGTCCTCTAAGTAAATGAAATTAGCCGTACAATTCTGAACATTACAACAGCTATTACATTTTTCTAATTCTTACCTGTAATATTGTCGACTAAGTTTGGACTCAACTTTTAAAACCTGCCAACTCTTTTTTTTTTTAATGTTTATCCTTTATGCAGGAATGTTGTTTGAGAAGAAGTAGGAAAACGAGTTATCATGTGCCGAATATCTTATGTGCTAATGTGCTCACAATGCCTGTTACTTAATGTTGACCTGGCTATGGAGCGCTGCTGAGTCTTTATTCATTGTTGTCTTTGTTTTATCATTATAGAACTATAGTTATGCTTAAATGTACAAATTAGTCCACAGATCATGGAGTTATTTTGTTCACAGACAGTGTCTTTATATTTCATTCTGACTCTATTAAGACATATAAATTTTAATTGTAATTGTCAATTTCTTCAATTCTACAAGAGAATAAAATTTAAAAGAGAATGAGATGTTCAGAAGGAATAAGAAGAAATCACGAGCACATTTTTAAAGGTTCATATTTATCTTTCATAACAAAAAAAGATGAACTAGTTTGCTGCAGCAAAAACTCATGAGACTGACAAAGTTAGCCCACTTACAATAGCATAGTTTCTCTATCGTTAATAATTGTGAATCTCTTCCAAAAGAGTGAACAAACAAAACAAGAACAACAACAAATCTGCTACAGGAGAGCAAAGGTAAAATGGTTCAAGATACAGGCATAGGCTGGAATTTTCTGAAAACAGTTTCAATTCTTCAGGCAATAATACCAAAAATGGACAAATTGGTTTGCATAAAATTAGAAAGTATCTGTGGAGCAAAGGAACCATGGAGAAGAGATACCCTACAGAGCGAGGGACCATCTTTCTCAGCTATGTAGCTAGCAGTGGGTTTAGATTCGGAACATAGAACTAATAGAAAGAGAAAAGCACGCAACCCACAAACTATCCAATCAGACCTTCTGCCCCTGCTTACATCGGCAAGGTTTTTCACTGGCTCCACTGACCCAAAAAAATTATCAGATTCTTAGAAGTCTTATTTATAATAGCCAGAACCTGGAAACAACCCAGATGTCCCTCAACAGAGGAGTGGATACAGA
>NW_022196912.1:105394285-105402626 GCF_008632895.1 Mastomys coucha
TCCCAGGGTCTCAACTACCAACCAAGGACTGCACATGGAGGGGTCTGATTGTTCTGGCAGCATGTGTAAAGTAGAGGATTGCAATTTGATCAATAGGAGGAGAGGACCTTGGCCCTGTGAAAGTTCTGTGCCCCAGTGTAGGGGAATGCCAGGGCCAATAAGTGGGAGAGGGTGGGGTGGCAGGCATGGGGAGGGGGGAGGCAACAGGGGTTTGTTTTTGTTGGTTTTGTTTGTTTCTTTGTTTTTTGGAGGGGAAACTGGGAATGGAGAAATGTACATGTAAATAAAGAAAATATCTAATAAAAAAAATACAAAAAAAAAGTGAACATGGAAGATTTACTCAGAATGAAATCAATTAACAACCTCATTTTCAGAAGATTATAGATGGGGTAGTACAAATTTAGGTTGTACTGACCCGGTTCATTAAAAAAAAAAAAAAAAAAAAAAAACAATGGGAACCCACTTGATATTATTTATGATTTACTAGAAACTTGCTTACATTTTACTTTAGTCTTGTTTTTACTTATTCAAATGAAGTGTTTCCTGTGTTCTCTCAAAAAAAAATTTAATTTCCCAAAGGCAAAGTAGCATTTCTGTTTCATTATGCTATGTTTAAGACAATTACATATGTAATGAATATTTAATAGATGTAATGCTTATAAGATGACAGAATAAACAGATCAACTTCTACTTCTACTTCAGTAGCAAACTACTAATTCAAGTTAGAAATACACAGATAATGTTCTCTAGGTTCCCTGGGGTAAATAGCATTCATGTGGATATTTATCAACATGATTATTTATTATTGTGCATCTATCATATGATCTTCATGGAGAACAACTGAGTTAAATGTATAGAATACAGCAGAGGAGAAACCCTCAAACTAACCAATTAGGTTAGTGAACCTTCTTTCTACATCATTCCAAGAAAATATTAAATATAACAGCAACATGCACTAGAAATAAAGAGTACCTTGTAAACAAATGCTAGAGGCTTCATGGTTGCTCATATGATATTTATGGGACTAATAGTGGGATCCCAACACAATAATAATCAGGATCTCTTGGCAATTAGGCTCAAAATTCTACATTATTAGGGGGCTTCAGATACTATGCATATTAACTTTGGAAGAAAAATGACTGCATTTCTCCCTGCAAAGCAATTTTCCAAGTCGTATCTGAAGAGTTTTTCATTAGTAAACATTAATTAACATAGACTTCTAAGTTTCTTTATTAAATAGAACAATGTAGTATTGTTGCCTAATTGCTGGTTGGTATAAGGAAAGTATTATTTCACAATACTTGTCTCTTTCATATTGTATCTGTGTGTGTAAGTGTGTGGGTGTGGGTGTATATGTGTGTGTGTGTTCAATGTTACTTATGTGTTTAAGTTACATATAAGATAAGTCTCACAGAGGGTCATGGTCAAAACTATGTGAAAGCTGTCACTTTATAGGAAATAGAGGAAACTCATAGGCAGCATTAGGTATGAGGATGTTGTTTCTTGCCCCCAGAAGCAAGTAATGTTAGTGGTCAACTATGGCTATATCCTATACAGATCTGGCCCAACACATCAAAAGGGACCTGGCTATTTGACAAGCCCTCTAATAATTATTTACCAATGTTGATTTACTTTGCAATACATAATGTGGTCAGATAAAATATATCTACATTGACTCTAGTGCCCAAGAGAAGGAACTGAAGGCCCTGAGAAACACTGTTTTAGTTTTATTTGGCAGAAGGTCAGGAAATTAGTGGAAAGGAGGAATATTTTATCCTGAGTGAGGTAAGTCAGTCACAAAAGAACACACATGATATGTACTCACTGATAAATGGATATTAGGAAAAAAGCTGGAATAACCACGATACAATTCACAGACCACATGAAGCTAAAGAAGAAGGAAGATCAAAGTGTGGATGCTTCAGTTCTACTTAGAAGGAACAAAATAATCATAGGAGGTAGAGGGTGGGAGGGACTTGAGAGTGAGAGAGGAGGTGGGAGGGAAGAGGTGGGTCAGGATCAGGTGTGGGAAGAGACTGAGGAGATGTAGAGGATCAGGCAATTGAATAGAGATGTGTAGCAGTGGGGGATGGGGAACTGGGTAGCCAGCAGAAAGTCCTAGATGCCAGAAAAGCAAGAGGCTCCCAGGACCCAACTGGAATGACATTAGCTGAAGTACCCAATAAAGGGGAGAAAGAACATGTAGAGACCATATCCAGAGGTTCGGCAAGGTCCCTGGTTGAGGGATAGGGCCAAAATTTTTAACCCAGAATTACTCTGATCCAAAGGAAATGCAGGGACAAAGAGTAGAGTAGAGACTAAAGGAAAGGTCATCCAGAGACTGCTCAACCTAGGGATCCATCCTATCTGCAGACACCAAACCCAGACACTATTGCTGATTCCAAGAGGTGCTTGCTGACAGGAGCCTGATAGAGCTGTCACCTGAGAGGCTCTGCCAGAGCCTGACCAATATAGATGCAGGTGCTTGCAGCCAACCAGACTGAGCACAGGGACCCCAATGGCGGAATTAGGGGAAGGACTGAAGGAGCTGAAGGAAGAACAACAATATCAACCAACTAGATGCCACAAAGCTCCCAAAGACTGAAGCACCAACCAAAGAGTATACATGGAGGGACCCTTGGCTCCAGATGCATATGTAGCAGATGGAGGCTGGATGCCCCAGCATAGGGGAATGCTAGGGTGGGGAGGGGGTGGGTGGGTGGGTGGAAGAGCACTCTCATAGAAGAAGGGGGGAGGGGATAGATGGTTTGAGAAGGGGAAACTGGGAAGGGAGATAACATTTAAAATGTAAATTAAGAAAATAACCAAAATAGAAAGAAAGAAAGAAAGAAAGAAAGGAAGGATATAGCCAGTGATCAACCAGCTTCATAGATGAGGCAGGAAAACAGGATTTCAGTTTCTAAACCATAGATAGGATGTTAACATGGACAGTTAGCAAGAAAAGGAGTTATTCCTTTATAACTAAGATTTTTAAAAAATGGAATTTTTATTGGAATGTTAGAGTCGTCTTTGAAGCCAATTCTGAAAATGAGAAAGTTTTAAAATCAGATACAATATGAGTTACTTTCCAAGCGAACGTAACATAGAGAAAGGCCAATCCAGACAGCCATGTTCAAACACACATCATTATGAAACTACAAGTAAAAGTTGCTTGTACGTATGGGACTGGGAGGGGAGGAGGGGCAATCAGGGTGTAAAGTAAGTGAATGAATGAAGAAAGAAGGAAAAAAGAGAGAGAAAGAAAGAGAGAAGCCTGTTGAAAACCCAAGGAGAAACTAGTTAATTCTCCAAAAGATCGCCACTGAAATGTGAGAACTGATGAGTTTAAAGCAATCTCTATAAAGTCAAGGATCCTCAATAATTTCTTCATAAATCCAAGAAACCTCTGTCTCCCATTTAATTTCTTGCTGCAACATGAGTTACAAGCTGCATTTCATCAATTTTCCTGAAAGCGGGGGGGCAGTCACAGGCCAATATATTAGAATACAGGGTAGAATACAGCAGGGCTGAGAGCAGGGGTGGAGCACAGCAGTGCTGAGAGCAGAACTGGGAGCACAGCAGGGCTGAGAGCAGGGGTGGAGCAAAGCAGGACTGAGAGCAGGGGTGGAGTACAGAAGAATTGAGAGCAGGGTGGAGGACAACAGGACTGAGAGCAGGGGTGGAGCACAGCAGGGCTGAGAGCAGAACTGGGAACATGGGTAGAACATACATTGAAGACTAAAGAGACAGGCCCTCTCCAGTTTTTACCCTCCAATGTGAGAGTTCTTTCCTCTCAATCATAAGGTTTTTCAGATATTAAATGGACAAAGTTCTAAAGTGCCTAAGAAAATTTAAAATTTACATACAGTATACCTAAATCTAATGGGCAATTTGTGAATAGCATTCTTCTTCTCCTCCGCCCCCCCTCCCAGGAACATAGATCAACTTTCCTTGGGGTAATTCAAGGCTTATATAATTAGGGGGAGGGAGGTACAAACATTCAGGATGGGCTAAGGTCATTGGCTGAAGGCTTAGGATCCCATAATGTCTCATTAGCATGAGGAAGCATTTCAAGGCTCTCGGGTGCTGGCTGAACAGGGTCTTACCTAGAGAAAGGAAGTTGGACCTGTAATTTAACTAAAACAATGTGACATTCTTCAGGAAGCGTTGTGGGGATTTTTGAACTCCCCAGACATTGTAAGAGGAGGAAAAGCCCTGCCAATGAAGATCCTCCATATTGTGCTGAGCCCCAGACAGCTCTTAACTCCATGGTAGACTTTAACCTTAATTAGCAGAGTTTTCCCAAACTTCTGACCTCCACAGGGACCAGGAACACACAGGTTGAACAGATACATCAGCTAGTATATGCTGCCTGGTTGGTGGCTCAGTGTTTGAGAGATCTGAGGAGTCCAGAGACTGCTGTTGAGACTGCTAGTCTTTCCATGGGGTCCCCCTCCTCCCATTCTTAAAGTAATAAGAAAATCAAATCCAAATTTGACATTTTAAAAGACATCAGGACTATTACTTATAATGAGCTTCTTAATTCCTTTCCTCTACTCAATTTCTAATGCCTCACTCCACTCCACTCCCCTTTTTACCAGCTCTAGGTCCACTGGAATCCACTGGTACAGACCTCATTTAGAGATCTTTTAGCCTAAAAGATCTGGTGTAAACTAAATTCATCTAAATACATCAACAGAATATTCAGTCAAGGTCTACTATTCTCAACTTGCTCATTTCTAGGAGTAAACTGAAGTTGTGTGTGTGTGTGTGTGTGTGTGTGTGTGTGTGTGTATGTCTGTCTGTCTGTACATGTGTACACGTCTGTGTGTGTATGTGGAGGCCAGAGGACAACCTGAGAGATCATTCCTTAGGAGCTATCAACCTTTCTTGCAACTTTATTTTACTGAGATTATAATATAATTACATCATTTTCCGCTTCCCTTTCCTCCTTCCAATCCTTCCACATCGCCTTCCTTGATGTCTTTCAAATTCATACCCTCTTTTTATTATATTGTTGTTATATGTCTCTTCCTGAACATCTAAATACAACCTGCTCAGTCTCTACCATGTTACTTCTATATATGTTTTAAGGGCTATTTGATACTGGATAACCCATTAGTTCTTCTCTTGCTCTCAGCAATTGTTACTTATCAACAAAGGGTTGAGGACCTGTGGGCTTTTGTTCTGTCTACTTTGAGTGCCTACTTGTGTTTTTTGCAAGAAAGGATCTCATTGTCCTGGACTTAGCCAATTTAGTTAGACCAGCCTTCCCACTCCACAGGGATACAATTGTCTCTGCCTCCCTTATGCTGGGACTGCAAATGTACATTACTACAACTGGCATTCTACTTAGGACACAGGTACTGTGACTCAAACTCAAGTCTTCAGGTTGCCCTGTTGTACTTTACCACTGAACCACAGAAAACAGGACAGGATTTGCTTTCTCTTTATTTTCCTTTAAAATTTGATTTTTTTAAAAAAATAGTTTATTGTTGTTATTGTTTTATTTTGTGGACTTGGTTTCTTCCCTCAAAAGGTTAAAATCTGTAGCCTTACATTTTGTGGCCATAGAAAATGTAGATAAAAACCTCAAAGAAATATCCCAAAGAAGTTCCACTAAACATGTGATTATATAGTCCCTATTAGAACTTGATGACAAGCATGTAAAATGCTCACTGGGCGGTGAGGGGGTGACAAGGAATTTCAAAATCTTCAGAGTGAGGCAGAGAGAAGTCACATGTCAACAAGAGCAAGAACACTTTTCTAATCCAATGGACTACTCAGTGACATGCTCTGATATTTAGTAACACTAAAACGTAACTTACACAGCGTCTTTTGAAGTCAACCAAGTTTGTCCCTGAAACAGGTGACCCCAGGCCACTGTTTACACTTTACGTTTCTGAAAGCAGTCATCAAAGCAGAGTGCTTTAGATTGATAATTTGAATCTCACAAGACCATGGGAAAAAAATTAAAAGTTAATTGGATTTTAATTCACCTAGAACAAATTTTAAAAAGATAATCTGTCATTTCTGATCTGACATTGCTTATGGGCATAGCAACTCTAGACGAATTATGGAAGAGGTTATGTAAAATGATAGAGGCAGGAAATTGGTTCTGAATCTTCCTGGGTTCTGCATCAACATTCTCTCGTTGTTACATGCAAGCTTTATTGCCCTGTTCATATTTATGCTTGTCAGCAAGTTTCCCATGGCTATATTCAAAAGGCATCTGTTCACTCACACTCCCCAATGACTACATCTATCAAAGCCAATGTCTGGCCCAGGGACATGATCTGATTTCTAGAAGAGCTGCCAGCTTTGTTCCTTTAAGAAGCTCACAGTACATCTGTTGGGCCTAGGCAGCTTGGGCATTTATTCATTTAGTTTAGTTAGTTAGTTAGTTAGTTAGTTAGTTGGTTCGTTAGTTTAAATTAACTATTACTATATTTCAGCATTAACACTTCAAGGTAGAACAATTACTTCTGAGTGTAGCTAGCCTTGAAGGAATAATTAGTGCAGTATTCTATCATTCCTCCAGCAACTGAGTATCTCCACTATCCTAAACCTACAGACTCCTCCCTAGAAGCTTATGAAAAGGCTCAATAAATGTGGTATCCATGTGAGCAAATGAGTAAGAGGTGATGAGGAATTTGGAACAGGAGGGTTGGTGACACAGCTTAGCCAAATGCACTTGCCTAGTGCAGGGTAAGCCCAGGGTTCTACTGCCAGCAAGCAAGGTAGTGGGGAAAGAGGATCTACACAGACACAAACGTCTGACAGAGCTCACTTGGGTGTTCCTTCAAGAGCTAGTCTCCTGTAGGAACATCGGGGGCAAAGTCGGTTTAGCCATAAGCTTTTCAATCCTTCTATAATGATTCAACTTCCAAAACCATGACATAGGATACAGAATACTTTTGACTAGGATAAAAAATAAGCAAAATGAACCACAAAGGCATCATTTCAGTTAATTGATTCACACGAACATGAAGAATAAAAAGGAATTTAGAGACATGTTCACCAACATAAAAGAAAGAATGTTGTGGTAGGCATATAAAGGATTTCCAAAGATGGAGGAACTGATAAATTTAACTTTCTTTTAAGGTACAGGAAGGTCACAGCAATTTTAAGTTGGAGAAGGCAAGCTAGAGACAAAGTTAGAAAGATTTAGTAAAAATTTTGCTCTAAGCATGAAGCAAGTTGAAACCCTTAAAAATTGCCTATCACTATGCTAAAATAATTAGTCTTAATGTGCAGCTCAACTTACCCCTACTATTTGCTTATGGTTTCTGCTTCTCCTTTGGAGTATGTTTCCTGATGACAAGGGCCTAACATACTGAGTGCACCACAAGTATCTGATACACAACATGGGATGTGTATGTTTCAGGATACAGGAAAAAAAAAATCATGGCAGGACTACCATGCTTCCTGGTCACCTACCAGTGCTGAGCACTGCAGGGTCCCCATTCCAGCAGGTCAAGAGCTCTCCACCATTAGACTCTGACATTATTATAATAAGGAAAATAAAAAGTACTTGCCAAATTTAGTAATTATCATGTCACTACTGGAATATAAAAAAGACATTTGTACTTTAACCAGAGTGAAAAGTTACCACCAATCAGTTAGCTACACCAGAAGCTGGTACTCAATTGAGCATTTTACTAACATTTGCTTTTAATTCTTATAAAGCCATTCTGAATAACGACACCACTTGTTTCCAAAGTCACATGTGCAATTAGATGACAAATGTGAAGAAGTTGTACTTTCTCACTATCTCAGATATTGTAATAAGTTCTGATGACCTGTGTCCCTCATTAGTGGCTTGAGAGAGTATGCTACTGGATGCAGCACAACCCTAAACCTTCCTGCATCCCAAGCTCTTTGAACAGTGAAGTTCTTGGAGCCAAATACCTTGTGCTAATGGCATATTTAACACAGAATGAATATTGAAGAGGGGTAGTAAATGCTTGTAAGTGAATGGATAGGTCATTTATGCACACTAAAAATGACCAAGATTATAACATCTACAACCTTTCCATTTATTTTTTCCCTTCATCGTTTCTTTAACTGTATACTTTAAATGTACAAGACTCAGAACAGAATCTGACCTTTATACATAGAAAGGCTGAAATAATGGGACAGGGTATACAACACTCCAAACATTACACTTAAAAGTTTCCAGTTTGTGGTACAACTACTCTGGAAATCAGTTTGGCGGTTTCTCTGGAAATTGGACATAGTACTACCGGAGGACCCAGCTATACCACTCCTGAGCATATACCCAAAATATACTGCAACATGTAAGAAGGACACATGCTCCACCATGTTCATAGCAGCCTTA
>NW_022196912.1:105403433-105407842 GCF_008632895.1 Mastomys coucha
TTTTGGAGGGGAAACTAGGAATGGAGAAATTTACATGTAAATAAAGAAAATATCTAATAAAAAAAGTTCCCAGTTTGTACACAATGCAGGATTATCTTGACAACTTTCCTCACTTCTTGTATTATATTAATGCAATAAAAAATAAAGATGCATTAACTAACAGCCCTTTGGTAACTTAATCTACCAAAGATCCATGTGTAGATACCAGACCTCATGATTGCAGTGATAAATGTACAAAAATTATAACTCACAAAAACACAGCCTTGCACAATGTTGGTGGGAAATAATTAAAGTGGCTATTATGGAAACCATTTTGAAGTTTCCTCCAAATATTAAAAACAGAATTAATCCATGATTGCTGCAATTCCAATAGGAAGAATATATCCATAGGAAATAAGTATGCTGAAGGAACACGTGAACTCTAATGCTCACTGAAGCACTATTCACGATAGGAAAAAGTGTTTGTCAATAAATAAGGACATGAATTAAAAACACACATCCCTAGAACATTATGCACCCATATAAGAGAATGAAGTCCTGGTATTTGTGACTACATGGATAGAACTGGATATTGCTATGAAAGACACATATCAGATGATCTTACTCATACGGAAAAGTTACTTTCACTTTTCTGAAGTTGAAAACAGAAAGGTAGTTACCTATATGGTGGGGAAGGAAGGGCTATGTGAGATGGATTGATCAGAAGTTATAAGGAACAAGAAGCTATGCTGTGCTCTGCTGTTGAATACCACAGTAAATATAGCCAATACTTATATGTTACAAATTTCCAGAACACAAGTGTTCCAAGTATTTTCATAATAAAGTTACTGGGACAATACGGCCTATGTAATATATAGGTATAGGCAGGCATATAGTTCAGGCTAAGCAGCAACTGAAAAGAGCTCGAAGCACTAGTGTGTTGTACAGAGAGCTTCAGTTACACACTGACTGGAGCTTCTTATCTGTGTGCACTGGGCTAACACACTTGATACTCCCACCTGGAGAAGACTGGATTTTCATTATCCATGTGTTATTCATGGAAGGAAATGAAGGGTTAGGGTTGTCAGAGAGCATTCACACAAGAAGGGGTACAACTGAGTCAGCTTTCCTAGCAACTTCTTGACACTGGCCTGTGTCCATGGCATATCACCTTCCACTCTAGTCTTCTAAATTATCGATTTTACCTTGAAGATTTGGTCTACTCAACAGCTTTGTCTGTTACTTCTTTCCTCAAAATATAAATACATATCCTGTCTGGTGACTGAATCCTATCAGTCTATAGACCCTTCAGTATATGAGCCAGAGCATTAAACACTAAGCAAGAATTCAGGAAGGGCCACTCACTCTATCAGAAGTTACCTCCCTGCAACTGATCTTGGTCACTAAATGAAACAGAATATGGGACTGAATACTGAGCTAGTTAGTTTTATTTTTAAAAAAGTAGTAAGTGAATCAAGTCTGACTATTCAAAAATTTTTAAAAAGATCTCATACCAGAAAAAGCAATAGCAACTCACAGCATCTCTTTTTCTTAATTTCCAACTTTGGTACAGCATCATTTTCGTGTATTCAAAACCAAAGTACTTACTGGCTGGCTATGCTATTGCTGACCCAATGCTAGATCTCAGAGGCATCATTAATAAATCTGAAGTATATTGCAAAGGTATAGAGTCTTTGAACAATCACAAAGGGAACAAAAAGCTATTCTACTAATGGCTCAACTATCTTAATTGAAGCTGAAGCATGTGATAGGCCCTAAATGAAACTCCACCTTTAAGACTATCAACGACAAACCATAAAAATTAATTTGAAGAAAGATACTAATTTGCCCCAAATGTTTCATACATGTAATATAAATCCAAGTATACTGTGACAGCCAGATGTCAGTACCCCTAATAAATAAGGGAAATTATAACTTTTATCTTTAAAGCAGAACTTTTCTAGCCTTCAGTTATGTGTACTAAATAATGCATTTTCCCCAAAATGCTATATGCTCTATGAATTCACAAATTTCAGTAATGTTGCCTCTTGATATCAATGAATAAGATTTGAAAAGTGATCAACAAAGTGTAAGTGTTAAGAAGCACTCGTGAGGATGTGTAAAGTTTACCAATGGAGGACAGCATCTCCATCATCACACAGAAGGGACACATGAGAAACAGTATCCTCCTTTTCATCAGATCTCTGCAGAGGCAGGAGCTGTCTGGAGGTCAAAGGAATGTGGTTTTCAAATGCTATAGATCTAGTTGGTTTTCAAACATAAGCATCTTGACATCTTCAGTATGAGTAGGATATATAGCAGTGCATTTCAGATTACCCTAGCATCAGAGGACTTCCATTCACACAGTCTGCTGATTCAATACACACACACACACACACACACACACACACACACACACACACCACCCACACCACCCACAGGTACTGAATATGTAAGAATACTAGTTTAATTACTCTGTGTCATAGAAAATGGCTGACATATATGTTCCTTCAGGGAGATCAAATCATTCATATTCAGCATAGAAAATATTAAACCATACTTTGAAATGAGAATTTTAAAATCTACAGTAAAATTTCTAAGCAATGTACATGTAATATATAAGAAACATTATAGTAAAGTCTTTGCTGAACTTGTTACCATACCCTAGTTAGGATATTTTGTAGCATAACTATATATATTGTTTTTATATGTGAGTTAAAGTAATTTTTTTTTTTTTTTTTTTTTTTTTTTTTTTTTTTTTTTTTTTTTTTTTTTTGGTTTTTCAAGACAGGGTTTCTCTGTGTAGCCCTGGCTGTCCTGTATCTCAGTCTGTAGACCAGGATGACCTCGAACTCAGAAATCTACCTGCCTCTGCCTCCCAAGTGCTGGGATAAAGGCGTGCACTACCACTGCCTGGCAATAAAGTGATTTTTTAAAAAACAAACAGAAAGAGGTCACCAACTAGGCTGGTGTACTTAGCCAGCTTGCCTCAAAAATCTCCTATATCTGCCTCGCAAACCTGGGATGACAGGTTTGGCTCTTCTGTGGATGCTGGAATCTGAACGTCAGGTACCATTCTTTTATGACAAGCCCTTTACTCACTGAACCATCCTTCAGTCTCTGAGTTGATATCCTTATATTTCCTTAATCAACATCTATATGTATCTATACAAAAAACCCAATCTTTAAATCCGTTGTGACTACAGGCATTGCAAGAGTCCAGAAGGTCATAGTCACTCACTACCTTTTCCATTCAAAAGGAAAAAGTTGTAGGTATGGCCTCAAATTTGATAGTGTGCTGTTTCAAGGAGAATACGCAGTGCTGCAATTAAAAAAAGGGGGGGGGAATACAAGGTATCTAACTATATTCTGTAACTTACAATGCATCTTTTGTTAATATGCAATTATTAGATAGGAAATAAGATATTCTTCAAAAAACCTGAAAGCAGGAAATAAAACATTAAAGACAACCTGAGTCAAAAATAAACACATGCCCCATGAAAGCAAGAGAAACTAAAGGAGAGCAGTCTATGCATTACTACTGAGCGTCTGAAAATGACCCAGCGCAACTGAGGACCACACTCTGCTCCCTAGGCACATGCAGCGAGCTGCACCTGAGCTGCAACCTCATTTCTATACGTTTTCATGGTCCTGTACAGTCTTGATCGGTAGACGATGGCCCCAAGGCTTTCTGGTAGCAAACATCACTAAGGAATGACAAGAGTTCAGATCTAACATGACCATTTGAAGGGCTTGAAAATAATTGGAGTGATAAATTCTAAAATAATAACAACATTAGGGAGTTCAACAAGGTAAGTAAACAGGGCGGAAGCTAAGAAAGTCCTGTAAGTGGGATGTGAGGAAGCTCTAGCTGCAGGGCAGGTCACAAGGCGGAGAGCAATGAGACAATGCTGGATGGATGATCACCTGTAAGACCCTGCACTGAGCAACTCAACGCAAGCCATCTCAGAACTGCTTGCCTTCATTTTGCAAATAGAAACAAGGCAATGTTTAGTGTTAAGACATATTTTCAAAAAAAATTATCATAAGTAGGGAGCTGCACTCAAGACAGTAAAATGATTGCCACCCAAGAAGTAGCAGAAGAGAGGAAAATCTGTCACCAGGGGTGAGTACCACCCTAAAACCAAGGCTGTATGCTCTGAGACTAGGAAGCTCTCTCCTATAGTAAATGTAGGATTTTATACTCTTGATCACCCTCCCTCCAGCAGTATGATTGCTGGGCCGTTCAACAGTGCAATGTAATGAGACTAAAAACAAAGAAGGCTGACTTTAACAAGACACCAATGAAAAATCATTCTGACAGCACAAGGGTCTGAGGTACAGAGGAGAGTTAGAGTCTACAACCCTGCAGTAGCCTCACTCTACTGTAGCACACACACACACACCACACACACACACACACACACACA
>NW_022196912.1:105407966-105408248 GCF_008632895.1 Mastomys coucha
ACCACACACACACACACACACACACACACACACTCACACAACCAAGAGTGAATCTGAGGTCACTTCAGCATCAAAAGCTGTCTCAATGAGATTTCTGTCTTTTACAAAGGTCAGGGTTACATTCTTTTAATTTTAGTGATTAAAAAACCCTGTGTGAAATGAAGAAATTTAGAATTTAGACACCAAGATGTTTAGTATAAGAATTACTTAAGTGGGACTTTCTAGTGAGAGCTGCCATCTTCTCTCCGGTGAGTTCCTAAGCCGGGAACAGTCAGCAGGGAG
>NW_022196912.1:105408259-105410880 GCF_008632895.1 Mastomys coucha
AAAAAAAAAAAAAAAAAAAAAAAAAAAAAAAAAAGAATTACTTAAGTATCAGATACTTGAAGAAATTTGTCCCATCCTTAAGTGTTTTAGAGAATACCTCTAGGTAACACTAGTACATCACAGACTGTGCTGTTCCACATCGCTGAAAATCAGCTAGGTGTGTGGCATAACACTGAAATTCACCCATAAATTTAAAACAAATAAGGTGCATTTCTTTTAAGCACCAATAATCCAAACAACTATACCACATTCTAGGTTAAAGAAAAGAAGATGCAATTAATGTGTGATGGCCAGGAGACATGGAAGTTAATTAACTTGGGAGAAAAGCCATAACACAGAAAGTGAAAGGGAAAAGAGGAGACTTTAGTTGTAATTGGCTCTCAGCTTCAGTGTCCATTCCTTTACTGTTAGTCTCTAGAGCAGTGCTTCTCAACCTTCCTAGTGCTGCGACCCTTTAATACAGTTCCTCATGTTGTGGTGACTCCACTCCAAACATTAAATTATTTTTGTTGCTATTTTATAACTATAATTTTGCTATTGTCATGAATCATAATGTAAATACCTGATATGCAGGATATATGATATGCAGTCCCTGTGAAACAGGTGATTAACCTCCAAAGGGGTGTCAATACACAGGTAGAGAACAGTTGCTTCAGAACCTCACTAGGGCTTTAGTCACATTCCTGCTTCCATGCATACCCTTTTAACCTAAATCACAACAATTATAAGAAAGCTTTCCAATCCCATAAAATTAGGGAGGAGACAATTTACCAGTGAAGCATAAAGAACATGTGATAGACCATAAGAATCAGAGTCACTGTCTGAACAATTCTCTTAACTCCCTAACCTCATGCTGGAACTGATAGAGACAGGCAGGTGGGGAAAGATCCTATCATTAGACACTTTAAAACTAAGTGAGAGGATAGAAAGCAAGATGAGTAAGAAAATGCATCTTTCTCTGTTGAACTTATAGTGAGCCCAAACTCAAAAACAGACAGGTATCAGACAAAGAAAGAGAGAGAGGAAGAGAAAGAAAGAAAGAAAGAAAGGAAGAAAGAAAGAAAGAAAGAAAGAAAGGGGGGGGAGGAGGGAGGGGGGGAGGAGGGAGGGAGGAAGGAAGGCAACATCTGTACCAGTGCAAGTAGGAAGAAATGGTGGCACAGACTGAGCAGCGTGGAGAGTCACTGTATCAGCTGACACACTGGAATTAGGAGACTGGGAAGAGAGGGAATCACTCCCAAATCGTAACAGCAGACAATACTGCTGCAGCAGGAAAATGTGAGGGCTTTTTTCAAATAGCAACTACTAGGACATAAACATGAGGAGAAGCACAGGCCCCTGTGGTGTGAACCTCACTACTCTGTGTGCTTGCTGATAAGCAGCAGCCAGGGTCAGGAGGCCAGAAGAAAAACCCAAGTGATCTTTGAAAACAATGCAATCCTGTGGTGAGGAGACAAATAGTAGAGTTAAGAAGCCTCTCTCAGCCTACAGGACCAGCTGAACGTGCTCTGTTTGTACATCTAACTCAGACTCACAGACCGTGTCCAAGACAGAATAGAACAGCTCTTACGATTCATGAGAATCACAGAAAGACTTAATTCTAGGAAAATGTATTGGCCTCTGGACACATGCCCCTCTCTCAATCAAAGCTGTGGTTCTCTGAGAAGTGCCCAGAGTCCCCAGTCCACAGTAAGAACTAATCTCGCAGAATGAACCCCTCCAGGACAACAGTACCCCACAGTAATTCTACAAAACTGATACTACAAAAGCTTGCTGAAGTACCTTGCATAAATCCATAAAAACTACTTAAGATGTTAAAACAATAACAGTAAACAAAGACCAACATATTTAAATGGAGAGCATACAAGACAGTTTTTCAGAAGATACCCAAATAAACATAAAAGCACAACAAGCATGAGTCCCAGAAAGAAACAAAAGCTAGCTAAGAGATTAAGTACTGAGTAAGAACAAAACTCCTACAGATGGCAAAGGAGCATAGCTCTTTTGTCCTGAGGGAGAATTAAAATGCAGGCAGTCATCAGGGAACTAGAGCTTCTAAATTTAGCTATATCATACTACATTCTGAAGGTAGAAAGGTGGATTAAAATCCCTTTAATAATACTAATAAATTGAGAAATACGATGAGGCAGAATAAAATAAGAAAGTTTACACTTAAAGAAATAGGCACTCGGGAGATAAATAAAGCACTCAGCAAGAGGACCTAAGTTCAAATCTTAAAACTCAAATTAAAAATGCAGGGAATGGCCATTTTCTCACTGGTGAGTTTCTGAGACCTGAGCAGCCAGCCAGGACCCACAGGCCCCACTAGTCCCAGGGGAGCCACAGGGCTGCAGAGACAGGATCCTCTCAGCATCCTAGTGACAGAGGAGGATCACCATCCTTCTCTGCCCCTTCCCTGCAAGTGGAGGGCCTACCTCCAGGGAACACCTTAAGCCAGAGACTCCTGCTAGAGCCTCCATTCTCTCTCTGGTGAGTTTCTAAGACTGGAGCAGCCAGCTTGGAGAAACAGGCCCCACTAGTCACATGGGACTTCCAGGGTGGCAGGGACAGGACAAGCTCTAGCCAGAGACACTAAGAACATCTAACACCAAAAAGCAAAA
>NW_022196912.1:105415403-105423536 GCF_008632895.1 Mastomys coucha
TTTGGAGGGGAAACTGGGAATGGAAAAATTTACATGTAAATAAAGAAAATATCTAATAATAAAAAAAATGCAGGGAATGAAGGCAAATCCTTTTAACTTTGCTGCTGGGGGAACAAAAACTGAGAGATAACTGGGGTTCACTAGCTAACCAGGCAACACTAATTGGTGGGCCTCAAGTCAGTGAGGGACTGTGTAAAAAAAAAAAAACAATAAAACAAAAAACAGGGGCTGGTGAGGCACAAAGTTGCTTTCCATGAAGCTTGACCTGAGATCAAGCCTGGGGTTCAAATGGCAGGAGGAGAGAGTTAGCTTTCAAAAGATGTCCTCAGGTACATGTGAATGCCATGTGTGCATGGAAGGACACATACATGTGCAAAGACATAGCACACAGAAATATATACAATCATACAAAGAATTGTATATGTACAATCCCAGCAAGCACTGGAAAAACAATATACATGCACACACACACACACACACACACACACACACACACACACACACACACACAGAGACAAAGATAATAGAGACAGGGAGACAGAGACAGAAAAACAAAGACAAAAATGGAGAGACACCAGTAAATATCTTCAACAAAATTATAGAAGAAAACTTCCCTAACCTAAAAAAAGACATGCCCATGAACATAGAAGAAGCCTACAGAACTCCACATACTTTGGACCAGAAGAGAAATTCCTCCCACCACATTATAGTCAAAACACCAAATGCACAAAACACAGAAAGAATATTAAAAGCAGTAAGGTAAAAAGGTCAAGTAAGATATAAAGGCAGAACCTATCAGAATTACACCAGACTTCTCACCAGAAACTATGAAAGCTAGAAGATCCTGGACAAATAACATACAGACCCTAAGAGAACACAAATGCCAACCCAGGCTACTATACCCAGAGAAATTTTCAATTACCATAGGTGAAGAAACCAAAGTATTCCATGACAAAACCGAATTTACACAATATCTTTCAACAAATCGAGCTCTTCAAAGGATAATAAATGGAAAACTCCAACACAAGGAGGGAAACTACATCCTAGAAAAAGCAAGAAAGTAATCTTCCAACAAAACTAAAAGAAGATAGCCACATGGACAGAATTCCAATCATAACAACAAAAATAACAGGAAACAATAATTACTTTTCCTTAATATTAATCAATATCAATGGACTCAATTCTCCAATAAAAAGATATAGACTATCAGATTGGGTACATAAACAGGACCCAACATTTTGTTGGATACAGGAAACCCACCTCAGTGACAAAGACAGACACTACCTCAGAATAAAAGGCTGGAAAACAATTTTCCAAGCAAACGGTCCCAGGAAACAAGCTGGAGTAGCCATTCGAAAATCAAATAAAATCGACTTTCAACCTAAAGTGATCAAAAAAGGGTAAGGAGGGACACTTCATATTCATCAAAGGTATGATCTACCAAGATGAACTCTCAATTCTGAACCTCTATGCTCCAAATGCAAGGAGATCTACATTCGTAAAAGAAACTTTACTAAAGCTCAAGCACAAATTGTACTGCACACAATAGTGGGAGACTTCAACACCCAACTCTCTGCAATGGACAGATCACAGAAACAGAAACTAAACAAGGACACAGTGAGAGTAACAGAAGTTATGAAACAGATGGATTTAACAGATATCTACAGAACATTTTATCCTAAAACAAAAAGATATACCTTCTTCTCACCACCTCATGATACCTTTTCCAAAGCTGACAATAAAATCGGTCACAAAATAGGCTCAACAGATACAAGAAGATTGAAATAATTCCTTGTATCCTATCAGATCACCATGGACTAAGGCTGCTCCTCAAAAACAACATAAACAATAGAAAGCCCACATACACGTGGAAGCTTAACAACACTCTACTCAATGATAATTTGGTCAAGGAAGAAATAAAGAAAGAAATTAAAGACTTTCTAGAATTTAATGAAAATGAAGCCACAACATATTCAAACTTATGGGACACAATGAAAGCATTCCTAGGAGGAATATTCATAGCTCTACGCACCTCCAAAAATAAACTGGAGAGAATATACACCAGCTATTTGACAGCACATCTGAAAGCACTAGAACAAAAAGAAGCAAATTCACCCAAGAGGAGTCAAAGGCAGGAAATAATCAAACTCAGGGCAGAAATCAACCCAATGGAAAAAAAAGGAACTATATAAAGAATCAACCAAACCCAGAGCTGGATCTTTGAGAAAATCAAAAAAAATAGAAAAACTCTTAGCCAGATTAACTAGAGGGCACAGAGACAGTATCCTAATTAAATAAATCAGAAATGAAAAGGGAAACATAACAACAGAAACTCAGGAAATCCAAAAAAATCATGAGATCTTGTTATAAAAGCCTATACTCAAAAAAAACTGAATAAACCTGGATGAAATGGACAGTTTTTTCACAAATACCAGGTACCAAAGTTAAATCAAGATCAGATAAATGATCTAAACAGCCCCATATCTGCTAACGAAACATCAACAGTCATTAATAGTTTCCTAACCAAAAAAAGCCACCAGTAGGGTTTAGTGCAGAGTTTTATCAGACCTTCAAAGAAGACCTAATACCAAAACTCCTCAAACTATTACAAAAAATAGAAACAGAATACACTCTACCCAATTCGTTCTATGAAGCCACAATTACTCTGATACCTAAATCACACTAAGACCTAACAAAAAATGAAAAGTTCAGACCAATTTCCCTTATGAATATCAAGGCAAAAATACACAATAAAATTCTTGCAACCCAAATCCAAGAACACATCAAAATAATCACCCATCATGATCAAGTAGGCTTCATCCCAGGGAAGCAGGGATGGTCCAATATACAGAAATTCATCAACATAATTCACTATATAAACAAACTAAAAGAAAAAAACCATATGATCATCTCATTAGATGCTGAGAAAGCATTTGACAAAATTTTTCATGATAAAAGTCTTGGAAAGATCAAGAATTCAAGGCCCATACCGAAACATAGTAAAAGCAATATACAGCAAACCAGTAGCCAACGTCAAACTAAATGGAGAGAAACTTGAAGCAATCCCACTAAAATCAAGGACTAGACAAGGCTGCCCACTTTCTACCTACCTATTCAATATTGTACTTGAAGTCCTAGCCAGAGCAAGTACACAACAAAAGGAAATCAAAGGTATACAAATTGAAAAGGAAGAACTCAATTATCAAATCATCATTTCTGGGAAGACCCAGAAATGAACCTACACACCAATGGTCACTTGAACTTTGACAAAGGAGCTAAAATAATCCAGTGGAAAAAAGACAGCATTTTCAGCAAATGGTGCTGGGTCAACTCGCAGTTAGCATGTAGAAGAATGCAAATCGATCCATTTTCATCTCCTTGTAAAAAGCTCAAGTCCAAATGGATCAGGGACCTACACATAAAACCAGACACACCGAAACTAATAGAAAAGAAAGTGGGGAAGAGCCTCAAGCACCTGGGCACAGGGGAAATTTTCCTCAAGAGAACACCAATAGCTTATGCTCTAAGATCAAGAATTGACAAATGGGACCTCATAAAATTACAAAGCTTCTGTAAGACAAAGGACACTATCAATAGGACAAAACGGCAACCATCAGACTTGGTGAAAAGATGTTTACCAATTCTATATCTGATAGAGGGCTAATATCCAATGTATACAAAGAACTCAAGGAGGTGGACTCGAGAGAACCAAAGAATCCTATTTAAAAAATGGAATACAGAGTGCTCTGCTTCTCCTGCTTGCCTGCCCACTTGCCTTGTGGGACTAAGCAACTGCTGGATCCTTGGACTTCCATTCACAGCTGCTGACGAACATTGTTGGGAGTTGATTGTTGAGAGTTGGACTACAGACTGTAACTCATTAATAAATTCCTTTGGAGGAAGCTCCAATCCCAGGCACTCTGATACACCCGGGACCAGAGGTGAGCAGGAACCAACATCTGTCCCAAAATTGGAAGTAACTGGGACCAGCGGAACTAGGCATACAGGAACTCCACCAGCCCAGTGACTTGGGTTCCTTCCGGTCTCTCTGGGCTGGGGTCCAGAGCAGACCTAGGGCACAAGCTCTGCAGCCAGTCCCACCCAGAGGAAGCTCCACTCCCAGGTGCTCTGACACACCCAGGATCGGAGATAAGCAGGAACCAACATCTGTCCCAACACTGGGAGTAACTGGGACCAATGGGACCAGGCACTTAGGAACTCCACCAGCCTAGTGACTCTGGTTCCTTCCAGTCTGTCTGGGTTAGTGTTCTGAGCAGACCTTGGGCACAAGCTCTGCAGCCAGTCCCACAACACACAGAGAAAGCCAAAATTCCAGGTGATCTAACAAGCCCAGAATCTCAGGATCCCAGAATCACAGGATCACAGAGGCAGCTTGATTCTGAGGAGTTCTGACATAACCAGGATCACAGGAAGGACAGGCTCCAATCAGATTTAGCAAGGGTAGGTAGCACTAGAGTTAACCAGATGCCAGGGGGCAAGCATAAGAAAATAAACAACACAAACCAAGGTCACTTACCATCATGAGAACCCAATTCTCCTACCATAGCAAGTCCTGGACACACTATCACACCGGAAAAGCAAGATTCAGATCTAAAATCACTTACCATGATGATGATACAGGACCTTAAGAAGGACATAAATAGCACCCTCAAAGAAATACAGGAGAACACAGGTAAAGAGCTAGAAGCTATTAACGAGGAAACACAAAAATCCCTTAAAGAGCTACAGGAAGACACAATCAAACAGGTGAAGGAAATGAGCAAAACCATCCAGAATCTAAAAATGGAAATAGAAACAATAAAGAAATCAAAAAGAGAGACAACCCTGGAGATACAAAACCTAGGAAAGAAATCAGGAGCCATAGATGCAAACATCACCAACAGAATGCAAGAGATAGAAGAGGGAATCTCAGGGGCAGAAGACACCTTAGAAAACATTGACATAACAGTCAAAGAAAATGCAAAAAGCAAAAAGCCCCTAACCCAAAACATCCAGGAAATCCAGGACGCAATCAGAAGACCAAACCTGAGGATAATAGGTATAGAAGAGAGTGAAGACTCCCAATGTAATGGGCCAGTAAATATCTTCAACAAAATTATAGAAGAAAACTTCCCTAACCTAAAGAAAGAGATGCCCATACAAGAAGCCTACAGAACTCCAAATAGACTGGACCAGAAAAGAAATTCCTCCTGTCACATAATAATCAAAACACCAAATGCACTAAAAAAAGAAAGAATTTTAAAAGCAGTAAGGGAAAAAAGGCAAGTAACATATAAAGGCAGGCCTATCAGAATTACGGCAAATTTCTCACCAGAGACTATGAAAGCTAGAAGATCTTGGGCAGATGTCATACAGACCCTACAAGAACACAAATGCCAGCCCAGGCTATTATACCCAGCAAAACTATCAATTGCCATTGATGGAGAAAACAAGATATTCCACGACAAAACAAAATTTACATAATATCTTTCAACAAATCCAGCCCTACAAAGGATAATAGATGGAAAACATCAACATAAGGAGCAAAACTACACCCTAGAAGAAGCAAGAAGGAAATCTTTCAACAAATCCACACAAACCTAATTCTACCTTTTACAACAAAAACAACAGGAAGTGACAATTACTTTTTCTTAATATATTAATTTGAAAATTAATATGACCAACATATCCTAATCTATTGAAATCCTATAATATGAGGAATTAGAAATTTGCTGTTTGTTATCCAATGGTCACTCTAATTTGGTAATTGACGAAATAAGTCCAACATTGTACAATCTATATACACTATCAGCTTGTATGTTTGTAACAGTGTCTGGCTGTGTACAACATAAGGGTCTTGAAATCTTGCTTCTCCTATCTCAGCCTGTCTATTAGTAGTATTGTTTATTTCATGTTTTTACACTATACTATGGTTTTCAGAACAGCTTATATATTTCAAAAGTACTTATATACACAAAAGAAACATAGACGATTAACTAGGGTGGTGGCTTGTAAGAGAACAACAAAGTGAAGCTGAATACTTTGCTTGACATTTGTAACTCTTGTATCAAGTTTGAAGAAGAGGACTTTATAAGTTACTCATTCTCTGAGATGAATGCTTTTCCAAATTATCACAGCTAATGAACCAAATTCTTACCCTCACCTAATGTCTGGGCCACCCTCCAAGCAGAAACATTGTTCATTGAAACAGTTGGCAAATGACTTTATGGATAGACCATCTTAATACCTATACCATTTCTTAAATGAATGCAACCTGATCTCTGTGGGCTGAGAATGAAGTCACTCACTCACTCAAAGTCAAATAGCTTTCACCATAGCAGGAAGTCTGTATCCAAAAGTCAAGACTACAATTCATTTCTTAGTGCAGCAGAACTATCAACTCTTAGCTTAGCTACAATGGAGGTAAAATCCGTTGGTGATATGAGGGTCATTGCAATACAGCCTTATTACAATGAAACCCAATGTCTAAAAATTGTTCTTATATTGGGCCTGTACCACAGTAAGAGCCAAGATTTTAAACTCTACTAAGTACAAAACAAACAAAAAGACTTTATATATTCATGTTCATTTAAGAAAATACTAGTAGTGATGCATTATTTTTAAGTATACAGCTAATATGTTTGGAGTTATTTAAAATTTATATTGAGAGAAATGTATTTTCACTATTGCTGTAGTGAGCATCTGCATAAGACTGTTAAATTGATTGTTGTTTTATATCAAACAAGTTTTATAATACTTATTTTCATTGTTATAATATTTTATAAATTTTAAGGAATATGACAAAAAAGATATTGTAGGTATTGAAATGGGGATCTATGGGAGGATTAGTGGTACAAAAGGGAAACAAGAATGATTCAATTCTATTTAATTAAAATATGCTTTTAAATGTTAACAAATTCAGATAAATTGAAATCATGTAACTTTTCTCATCATACTGCAATAAAAGTTTAGAAAAAAATGGGGTACAGAAGTAAACAAAGAATTCTCAACTGATGAATACCAAATGGCTGAGAAACACCTAAAGAAGTGTTCAACATCCTTAGTTATCAGGGAAATGCAAATCAAAACAACTCTGAGATTCCATGTCACACCAGTCAGAATGGCTAAGATCAAAAACTCAGGTGGCAGCAGATTCTGGAGAGGTTGTGGTGAAAGAGGAACACTCCTTCATTGCTGGTGGGATTGCAAGCTGGTACAACCCCTCTAGAAATCAGTTTGGCAGTTCATCCGGAAATTGGACATAGTACTTACCAGAGGACCCAGCTACACCACTCCTGGGCATATACCCAGAAGATGCTCCAACATGTAATGACACATGCTCCACTATGTTCATAGCAACCTTATTTATAATAGCCAGAAACTGGAAACAACCCAGATATCCCTCAACAGAAGAATGGATACAGAAATTGTGGTACATCTACACAATGAAGTACTACTCAGTTATTAAAAACAATGAATTTATGAAATTCTTGGGGAAATGGATGGATCTGGAGAATATTATCCTGAGTGAGGTAACCCAATCACAAAAGAACACACATGGTATGTACTCTCTGATAAGTGGATATTAGCTCAGAAGCTTGGAATACCCAAAATACAGTCCACAAACCACAAGAAACTCAAGAAGAAGGAAGACCAAAATGGATACTTCGTTCCTTCTTAAAAGGGGGATCAAAATACCCAGGAAAGGAGTTTCCCAGGCAAACTATAGAGCAAAGACTAAAGGAAGGACAATCCAGAAACTGTTCCACCTGAGAATTCTTCTCATATTTAATCATCAAATCCAGACACTATTGTGGATGCCATCAAGTATTGACTGACAGAATCCTCATATAGTTGTCTCCTGAGAGGCTCACAGCCATCCATTGGACTGAGCACAGGGTCCTCAATGAAGGAGCTAGAGAAAGGATCAAAGGAGCTGAAGGGTTTGCAGTCCCATAGGATGAACAACAATATGTACTAACTATATAGCTACCGCAGAGCTCCCAGGGACTAAACCACCAACCAAAGATTACACTTGGTGGGACTCATGGCTCCAGCAGCATATATATAGCAGAGGACAGCCTAATCGGTCATCAGTAGGAGGAGAGGCCCTTGGTCCTCTGAAGGTTCTAT
>NW_022196912.1:105423606-105423737 GCF_008632895.1 Mastomys coucha
GGTGAGGGAACAGGGTTTGGTTTGGTTTGGTTTGGTTTTTCTTTCCTTTCTTTTTCTTTCTTTTTTGTTCAGGGGGGAAACCGAGAGAGGAGATATTATTTGACATGTAAATAAAGAAAATATTTAATAAA
>NW_022196912.1:105423747-105435299 GCF_008632895.1 Mastomys coucha
AAAAAAGAGAGACAGTGGTGGAAAAGAGGAGAAGAGGAGGAGGAAGAGGAGGAGAAGAGAACTGAAATTCACAGTACTTCAAATAAAAGTGGACAGTAAGTGATAAATTCTGAAGAACTAAAAAGTGTTGAGTCCTAGGAGCTCATTCACATGCAGCAAAGACAGAGAAAGCACTTGTCAAAAACAGCATTAAAAGCAAATGTGTCCCATGCAGGAAAGACTGAGAGGTCACTGCAGTTCCAGAGAAAGAAAACAGAGGAACCATCAGACTCCTCTTGGAATGCAATAACTGCTAAGAATCTTAAGACACGATTTCTCAGATAATACATTTGTCTGAAATGTGAGAGCTTAACAAAGAAAAAAAACACTAAGAATATCACATTAAAACCACAAAACACTACTAAACAAGTTATAATCTTAAAGGCTTGGATAGACAGCGATAAGACATAAAAGGAATCTAGTCTGTGAGGAGATTTTCGTCTTCTTTGAAATGACTTCCAAGGGACAACTGCAATATTTAGTCTTAAAAAGTACAACAAAGTGTAAAAGTGAGACTCCATCACCAACATCAATCATCCTGAGCCTTCTCACAGGAGGATAGCTCTGCCCCTTCACTGACACACAACACAAACTGACACACAAGGCCACAAGATTACCTACAGCCAATAAGATGAGGATTGGTAAGCTCTGGACTGACAATGTTCACCCTGAAGCTGCTCACGCCTGCCTGATAGCTATGGATACAGGCAGTTATTCCTAGTCAGCTGGTGATGTGGCCAATTAGAGTCCTTCTCTTAACAAACCAATTATAGACCTTTCTAGGCAAATCACAAAGGAAGAATGTACTACCCACAAACTCTTATTACTGGTAAATAAAAAAATTCTTGAAAAAATTATTTATACAGCAAAATGGACACCAGGGAAAGTATAGGTCATATAGAATGGATATCACCTAGAATTAAAAAAAAAAAAAAAACCTGGTCTTACTAAGTACTAAAATGTTAACACAAAATTAGCTTAAGATTCTTTTTTGAAATATAAAACAAAGGAAAAAATCTAAATATCTGAGAATATTAGAGGAACAAAAGAGAAAATACAAAGACTGCCATCAAATCTACTCAGATTATAGAAGCTAAAGGTAGAAAGTAAGAGGAGTCATCAGAAAGAGCTCAAAAATCAATCCTAGCCATGACTGGAGCCACTTTTTACAAATGAAGTAAACTTCCCATCTAAAGGGTGCTTTATAGTAACAAATAAAACACTGGTTGTTCTTTATAAAACAAAATCTGATGTTACAGAAATTAAATTGATGAGAAAAAAAACACAGCACACATCAAATACACAAAAGCATGTGGCATTATAAACATCAAAGAAACTTACACTGGCTTTAGCATGCTCAAGTTTGAGAAACTTGAATATACAAGCCACGAAGACCAATAATAATGGGCCTGCATGTACTAAACAAGAAGGGGTCAAACAGGGTAAGCAGACTGTGGGAATGATGACATACATGCTAACACTCTTAGTACAGAGGTTAAATGCAGCATTATCAGAAACATACACCTTGAGCAATCAAAGCTACAGTAGCTTTAATTATTAAGAAATGCAGGAGACACCTACCCACTAGTTTCAAACCCTTCCCTCTAAAGGACTGCACCCTAGACTGAGCAATGCCTTTAATCCAGTAAGACGTAGAAGGTTCCTGCTTATGTCTTGTAAAAACTAAGGTAGTGGAGTGAAGTCCATTTAGTTTTTGCTTTTGTTCCAACTTCATTGAAATTTGACTCTAGAAATTAAGTCATTGCTAGTTCTGACACAGAAAACCTCCAAATGAAGACAAAAAAATTAACATGAATTGATTTCTATAGCGTCCCTTTTTTATTTTTATGTTTATTGCAACATTGCTGATAGATGGCCCAGAGAGGTTGCTCAGTGGTTAAGAGCAAGAGCTGCTCTTGTAGAGTCCCCAAGGTCAGTTCCCAGCACTCATATCAGCCTCTCCTCAAAGACAAAAAAACATGGGGGTTACAATGGCAAAGTTTTTAAATGTGACTGTCTGATAGGAACTGGCACAAATGACAGTCCAAGCCACCAACTTGCACAGAAGGAGTCACAACCCTAAAAACAAGATGCTTCTGCAAGGACATCTGCCCACCGACTCTATATCCCTTTGGGCTGACGCCACTCTTTTTTTTTTATTATTAAATAATTTTATTTATTTACATCCCACATGTTGCTCCCCTTCCCAGTCCCCATCTCACAGAGTTCTTTACCCCATCCCCCATCCTCTTTGCCTCTGAGAGGGTGGTCCCCGACCTCTCCACTCATCCCCAGTTCAAACACCCCTAGCATCCCCCTTCCCTGGGGTATCAAGTCTCTATAGAATTAGGCACATCCTCTCTCATTGAGGCCAGACAAGGCAGTCAGTCCTTCTCTACATATGTGCCAGGGGCCACAGACCAGCACATGTATGTCCATTGTTTGGTGGTTTAGTCTCTGAAAGCTCTAAGGGGTTCTAGTTAATTGATAACAGATTTGTTCCTGTCAAAAACAAATGCAGAGGCAAAAACGGAGCAGAGTCTGAAGGAAAAGAAATCTAGTAACCGGCCAAACTTGGGATCCATCCCATGGGCAGGAACCAAACCCTGACACCATTACTGATGCCATGTTGTGCTTGCAGACAGGAGCCTAGCATGGCTGTCCTCTGAGAGGCTCTACCAGCAGCTGACTGAGACAGATGCAGGTACTTATATCCAAACATTGGACTGAGGACAGGTGCCCCTATGGAAGAGTTAGGGGAAGGATTGAAGGACCTGAGGGGACAGCAACCCCATAGGTCTCCCCATACACCACTCTTAGTAGTAGTAATTGTGGCTAAGGAGGAATGTGGCTAAGTGCAGTACACAGGTCCAGCTCTAGAAAGATTCACTTGCCTGAACTTCTTTGCACACATTCATGAACAGCTATGACGCACGCATTCTGTTGGACTGTTCTGCTATTTCCCAGAGATCTGTCTCTCCCTATCTACCCCTGCACCAACTTCTTTACTCATTCATCCGTCACTGAGCATGTAGATTGTTTCCCTATACTGGCTGCCTATAGTGAACAGTGCTGTAAAGAACCAGCCCAGGTCTGTCTCAAGACACCAACCTCACTTAAGTCAGAAAGAGACACAAAAACCAGTCCATCTGAGTCACATTTTCATTCTCCTCATTGAAATCTTCTGGAAAGCCCTTATTCTGATAGAAAGGCTGTACACATTTACTACCCCACTGATAGTTCACATAGATTTCCCCCCCTTTTTTTAAACCTCCTGAGCAATAGTTGTTACATCTTGCCCTTTGGCAACAGGAATTTTAATGTGTAGTATGATGCCTGTGCTTTAATATACATTCATAGCCTTGAGCACCTTCCAAGGTGCATTCTGAGTACTTCCAGACCTTCTTTGTTATGGAAGCTACTGATGCTCTCTGCTCATCTGAACTGGACTGAGTGTAGAGTGAGTTGTGTGAGTTCCTCACATGTGTAAGTGACTAAAGGCCTTACTAGCCATGGAGCTCTCACTGAGCATAGCAGGAAGACCTTTCACATAACACCTTTAGTTTTCCTCACTGTGTAATTGGCTCTCTCGTACTCAATTTTTTTTAAGTCTATCATTTTGGCAATAGAGTCAAAAACAACTGTTACAAGGTAAATGGGAAGAAACCCTTTGTTTATTTTCTCCTAAAAGTTTTTTAGTATTTTAATCCTCTTTGGGTTAATTTTTGAGTACCACATAAAGACAAGATCTACAACAAATTCCTTTCCTCATAGTGCATTCTCAGTGTCCTTGATAAAGTTGACTTTTTAGACTGGGGGGGGGGCGCTCTTTCTCCCTCTCCTCTTGCTGGAAATGAAACCTAGGAGCTTGTGTATAACAAGAAAACCACTAGGCTACATTTCTAGCCTTGGACTCCCCATTACAGTCTAAAAATTATGAGTATTTACGAAAGGGCCCTGTTGTTTTGATTATAATTGTTTTGTAACCTAGTTTAAAATCAGGAAAGGTGAATCTCCTATTTTTGTCTACTCCAATGTACACAGATTAGAAAAATGGTATGAATAAAACATTCACATCACTCAAATTCATCTAGAGATTGCATGAAATCATCATCAAAATTGTGACATATCTCACAGAAACAGAAAAAAAAAAAGAGTTTGAAACCACAAAAGACCTTAACTAATCCCACCAGTCTTGAGAAGAACCCAAAGGCCTCATGGTACCTTAAATATGAAAGCAAATTATGACAAGAAATCATAAATTATAAGGATCCTGAGCTATGGACAGCTTAGAGGAGACAAATCACCTTTATCTGCAAAATGACAACTGGGAATTTTAAAGTTGGAGCTGTAAAAATGGCTCACCCAATAAGATGCTTGCCTTCCAAGCATGAGTTCTTGGCTTCAGTCCTGAGAACCGGTAAAACAGTACAGTGTAATTGTACACATTTTGTAATCCCACAGAGGGTAAAAATGGTGGCAGCCTAATTGCAAAAATACATATCTTCAATATCTATTAAAATCTGAGAGATGCTGGAATATTTGATAAACAAGAGTTTAAAAACAATTAGGTTAAGACAAATGTACAGCTATGAGATCAGTGCTACTCTGTTTATGTGAGGTATCAACTCAGAAAAGCTGCTGCCTGTCTTCGGCTGTCCAGACTTCGGTGCTTCCTTTCATCATAGAGATTTTTCCTTCTTTACAAAAAGTCTCTTGATGCATCTGGAAAGCACAGCAATCTAACACTGGTTTACTGAGTCTCCAGGTTCTTCCAGTTCCTGCTACTAAAATATCTACTGATAAAACGTATCTACAGCAATCGGAAGAAAATGACTGCAGTGCATGATCTTCAGTTTCACTGGAGTTAGGAAAAGGTCAGGGGACCAAATGTTAAGGGCCATTGAATCTGCAAGAGGGCACCAAGCTGACTTACGAGAGAGGAGAGCTTCTAACACCTATCGCAGTTGTTCTTCACTCACAGGCGTGGGTACACATTCCCAACCCAGCCTTTAATTCAGTCTTATAGAGATCTGTAACTACTCTGAAAAACACTATAAACCTTAAATTATTGAAAATGTTTCTTCATGGGTAAGAGATTCTACATTGTTTAATCTTTAAATCACTTTGATTCAATAATAGTTACCTTGAGCTATAAGAGGATTTGAGTTTTTCTTTTCTTACTTTTAAGTTCTATTAAGCCAAGGAATCCTTACTTAAACCAGTATGTCATTAGAGAATAACTACATCATTTGGTTGCTCTGTAGGAAGGATATGATAAGCAATCACATCAGACACAGGCCCACACAGAGCACAGACAATGATTTCCAGCATTCCATCACCATATTAGCAAAGGAAGCAAACTTACAAGGCTAAATGTTTCCTGCAAAGAAATAAAAACAAGAAACTGAAAAAATGTAATATTTTAAGCAGCTCACAACTTTTTTATTTAAATATAGAGAATGAGAATTATAGATTATTTCCCTATGGTTACATGGCTTTGAATTTGGTTGGCTGTCTTCTTTGCTTGTTTATGACTGAGCATCATATATAGGCTGGTTGGCCTTGAATTTACAGAGATCCTTCTTAGTTCTGCCTCTAGAATACTGGAATTACAGATCTGGACCACCAGATCTGGCTAGGCTTTATACTGTAAGAAAGCTGCCAGAGCTATCAGAGGCTCAACAAATGTTGAGGTTTCTGACAACTTCTCTATGAGTTCTATATGGCTCATCATTAATGAAATATCATAACAAGGACACCTAGAAAAGAACATTAAACCTAAGACCGATTCAGTCATTCTTAAATTTTATACCATGAGCCACATCCATCACACTGAAGGCTGAAACAGGACCCATAGTGTTTCCTCTTCTTCATAGGCAAATCAAAGTTAAAACTCCTTTACGTGTCAAAGACAAGCTATGAAGAATAAACAGATTTAATCATGCAACCCACTAATAAAAGACCAGAGAGGGTATAGCTCTGTGAACAATTCTATATGAAATTCACTGTGTTTTCTGCCAGCTGGGGAAACTGGATGTTTTATTTTAATGAGCCACGGAGAAGGGCTTACTCATTACAGAAGACGTTTTATGGTTTACTGTTCACAAATCACTGACCTGTTAATTGTAATGCCTACATATAGTCATCTGTTTTCTAGTTTTTGTTTTGAGAGGGAGAAAGATCAGAGAGGGCAGGTGGGAGAGAATTTTATATCTTCAAAATTATCCTCACATATCAAAACTGACAGGCCTCTGAAATTTAAAAACACCTTTCACAGTTCCAATTTGGTAAAAATAAAACCAGATTTACAATAAAGAGGTGACGCATATAAATTCTGACTTGAAATTTGGCACTCAATTACAAATTATAGATTATATACTAATTTTTGAAAATTCCAAAAGAACACATAAGGTCCCTATCAGATGCAATGTAAGTGAATTTATATAATTTATTACAAGCAAACCCAATCTAGGAAGAATGTTTTAAATACCTTCAATCTACTTATCAGAGAGTGCATACCATGTGTGTTCTTTTGGGATTGGGTTACTCACTCAAGATGATATTTTCTAGTTCTGTTCATTTGCCTACGAACTTCATGAAGTCATCGTTTTTAATAGCTGAGTAGTACTCCATTGTGTAAATTATCAATAACTTCAAAAATACTTAGAATGTAGACTGAGTTGACAGAAAAGTTAAAAAAAAAAAAAAAAGAAAAAAGAAAGAATTGCTAATACCAGAGTCAGTACATTAAAAATACTTATCCAAATTTAGTTTCTACATGCAGTCAGGAAGAAAACAAATAAACAAACAAAGAAATCCAGCACACCTGAGTATTTCTAGGTAGGCTGTCAAGCACAAAGGTTTGTGTGAGAACAAGAGGCAAAAAACGAATTTGGAAATTCTGATGTTTTTAAAACTCACCACATTTGCTACTGCTGTTAGCTGCAAACAGTGCTGATTAGTGGTTTCCAAAGAAACATACTTAGGAATTAGATGCCTCTTACACTTTAGAATTACAGACTCCTATAAGAGGCAAAGAAACCCTATGATAATTTAATCTTTATCTTTCAGTTTTTCTTGCCCTATAAAAAGGCAAGAAATGTCAATCCTCTGACTTTAATATGAACAGTTGCTCCATGAAATAGGTTAGAGGGAGGAGGGACAAGAATAAACCACTCAATAGCTGAAACTCTAGCATCGGTTATGGATTCCCACAGGTGACCTGAGAGCCCTATGCTAATTAAAATGAATTAGAACTGCATGCTTTCAGTAGACCAAACTTTCTATCACCTTTTCTTGGATGCCATCACTGGGGATAATCTGTAATCCTGCTGTGCAATAAAATCAACTCAGAACCTGCAATCAGATAAAAGATCATCTGTCAAAAGTACTTCATGCTGCTCAATACAAAATAAACTAACCTCATTTCTTGGAAAAGAAAGACTATAATATGAGCATATAGATTGAAAATATAACAGTGAACTCTCCCTAGATGTGCTATTCTACTGATGCTGGAAGCAAACATGATCCCTAGATGCTACCCATTCTTAAACATCTTTTTAAAAAACATTTAAAAAAAAAAACCTTAAAGATATGTTTGAATTTTCTAGGAGTCCACTATAATATATAACTCATAGTCTAAGAAGTGATAATGTGTTTGTGTCTCTCAATAAAAGACTGTGAGACTTTACCTCCTCTTGCAGAGTTACTTTACTCTACACTAACTTGACTTTTAATATACCAAGATGTTGTCTAAACATCCAGGTCTAGATTTCTCAGCTCTTTAACGGAATCTCAATTTAACAACCCAAAAAAATCTTTGACCTAAGATGTGTCCTGCCTATAAGATGTACAGGGACAAATATGAAGCAGGGACTGAGGGAATACTTAACCAAAGACTGGCCCAAGTTGAAACTCATCCAAAGGGCAAGAACCAATCCCTGAAACTATTAATGATACTCTGTTATACTTGAGGACAGGAGCCTAGCATAACTTCCCTCTGAGAGGCTCCACCCAGCAGCCAATGGAAACAGGATACAGAGACCTATGGCCAAACATTAGACAGACAGAGCACAGGGAGTCTTGTGGAAGAGTTGGGGGAAGAATTGAGGAACCCAAAGGGGATAGGGACTCCACACGAAGACCAACAGAATCAACTAACCTGAACCTTTTGGGGCTCCCAGAGACTGAACTACCAACCAAAGAGCAAACAGAGTAGACCTAACCACTTACCTCCCCAAGGTATATAGCAGATATGCAGTTTGGTCTTCATACACATCCCCTCAACAACTGGAGCCATGGCTATCCCTGATCTGTTGGTTGCCTCTGGATCCTGTTCCCCTAACTAGGCTACCTTGCCTGGTCTTGGTAGGAGAGGATGCCCCTAGTCTTGCAATGACTTGATGTGGCAGGGTGGGCTGATTCCAGGGAGGGGCCTCCCTCTTCAAAGAGAAGGAGAGGGAGGATGAGGGAAGGGCCATGGGGGAAATGGAAAGACTCAAGGGATGGGTACTGTGATTGGGATGTAAAATGAATAAATTAATTAAGAAGAAGAACTAAGCAACAGAATTAACATCTGTCTTTGTAAAACTAATAGAAGGACCCTCACTCACTTAACAAAAACTTTCAAACAATCAAATCTGAGAACACTAAATTTCTTAGAACTCTTTAAAAAGTTTTTAGCCCAAAAGCTCAGAATACCCAAGATTAATTCAGAGACCACAAGGAGCTCAAGAAGATGGAAGATCAAAATGTGGATACTTCAGTCCTTCTTAGAAGGGAAAACAAAAATACAGGAAGGCTCAATGTTCCAGTGTAGGGGAATTCAAGGGTAGGGATGCTAAAGTGGGTAGGTGGGTTGGGGAACACCTCATAGAAGCAGGGTGGGGGAAGGGCTTCTGAGAGGGGGGACCAGGAAAGGGGAAACATTTGAAATATAAATAAAGAAAATATCCAACTTAAAAAAATACTCTTAGGAGGTAGAGGGTAGGAAGGACTTGAGAGGAAGAGAGGAGACAGATGGAGAAATGAGAGGCAGGATCAGGTATGAGAGAAGGGGATAATATACAGAGGGTCAGAAATTTGAACAGAGGTGTGTAGCAATGGGGGATGGGGAGCTGAGGATAGCCCCCAGCAAGTCCCAGATGCCAAGAAAGCAAGAGGCTCCCAGGACCCAACAGGGATGAGATTAGCTGAAATGCCCAACAAAGGGGAGGGAGATCTTGTAGAAACCATATCCAGAGGTTAAGCAAGGTCCCTGGATGAAGGATGGTGGCATCCACTCTTCTCCAAATTTTTAACCCAGAGTTGCTCCTGTCTAAAGGAAATACGGGGACAAAGTGTAGGGCAAAGACTGAAGAAAAGACCATCCAGAGACTGCCCACGTGGGGATCCATCCCATATACAGACACCAAACCCAGACACTATTGTTGAGGCCAAGAAGTGCTTGCTGACAAGAGCCTGTTATAGCTGTCTCCTGAGAGATTCTGCCAGAGCCTGATAAATACAGATGTGGATGCTCACAGCCAACCATTGGACTGAGCACAGGGTCCCCAATGGAGGAATTAGAGAAAGGACTGAAGGAGCTGAAGGGGTTTGCAACCCCATAGGAAGAACAATAATATCAATCAAACAGACCCCCCCAATAGCTCCCAGGGACTAAACCACCAACCAAGGAGTACACATAGAAGGGACTCATGGCTCCAGCCATGTATGTAGCAGAGGACAGCATTGTCTGGCATCAATGGGAGGAGAGACCCATGGTCCTATGAAGGCTTGATGCCCCAGTTTAATAGAATCCCAGGACAGTGAGGTGGAAGTGAGTGGGTGGATAGAGAAACACCCACACAGAAACAGGGAGATAGGGGATGGGATAGGGGGTCCCAGAGGGGAATCATGGAAAGGGGATAACACTTGAAATGTAAATATATAAAATATCCAATAAAAAAGTTTTAACTTCTTTATAATTTCACCTATATAGGTCTATAAAATCTGAATTGCATTAAATAATGTTAAGACAATTAAGAGGAGAAGGGAGAAGAGAAGGGTGAAGATCCTAAATGCAAACAGAATCACAAGATAGAATTTCCTGGACAAGAGTTATTCCAGAAAATTCATTTAAAATATGCTGTGCACTTGACCTCCCCTCAAGTTCACAATCTAAGTAGGAGATAAGCAAGCCTGTCAAGCAAACATGTGTACTACATAAGCAGAACAAGCTGAGGAAAGAAACCTGGAGGGAACATAATCAGAAGACAATGAGACAAATGAGGTTAGATATAAAAAAATAAGGAAAATGGCATTGATTTTACAGCACTTTATACACTATACACATACAAGTTAATCTCAAACTCCAGCTAGGAACACAGAAAATCAACTACATTTAACTTTTAAAACTTTTTGCAAATACACTCCAGAAATGTTACGTCACTAGATGTTTTTACACTACAAACACTTAAAAGGTATAAAGATTTGAGAAACAAACAACACTTGGGTACTGTGTGCACACGCTGATACACAGACATTTGATCAACAAATGTGTGTGTGTGTGTGTGTGTGTTTCCTTTATATATAAAAGAGCCATTATATTGGAAGCCAAGGATATTCTTCTATAAATAGCTGTATGAGAGTTCCTAAATTCTGTCCCTTAAAAATCACACCACTATTTGGGGAAAGGTATGAAGAGGAACAGACAATGAGTGACACCCTGCACTATTAGCTACAAATCACAGTGACCTACAACTGTCCATTCATACCTAGCTCCTGTACCCTCTACTGCATGAGCAAGGTTGTCTTGTAATTGAACTCTTCCTAGCTTTGAAGCACTGGGTATGCTGTTCTCATTGAAGCTTGGTGTTGTACATTACTCTTACCTTTATTGTTGGCAGAAAACAATTTCACAGATATACATACTTGTGACTCAGAAGTATGGGGCCTGCTGAGGAGCTTCATATAGGTTTCTCATAGATGCATTGTGTCCAGGATAAAGTTTTAAAAACAAAAATCAACCTGTGATCATCCTACCATATACCTTTGTGACACACAAATCGTTTTATCACATCTGCGTTTCCAAACTAGCCTCTAAATACTTCAAATATATTGAGAACAAACACGATTATTAATAGCAGCATATGGGATACCTCATTAAATATTTATGACTCTATAGCTTCCCACTCCCTTAACTAGACTCACATTCCTTTATCATGAAAGCATAATGAAATTCAGAACCATGTCCTATAGAATATTCTTAAATATTTTGTTATTTAATGAGAAATGCTAAATAAGACAGGGAAGTTCTCATTCATTATATTCACTGTTAGGAATATAAATTTAAGTATTTATGAGGAGATTTTAGAAGATAAAAATATACTCTTAAAGGAGCAGCCCCTCAGGACAAACAAAATGTGAACTAACTAGTACCCTCAGATCTCCAAGGGACTCAATCACCAACCAAGGATTATACATGGTGGGACTGATTGTTTTGGCAGCATGTGTATAGTAGAGGATTGCAA
>NW_022196912.1:105435356-105447881 GCF_008632895.1 Mastomys coucha
AGGGGAAACTGGGAAAGGAGAAATCATATGACATGTAAATAAAGAAAATATCTAATAAAAAAAGATTGGCAAGAAAAATAAAAAAGAATATCTGTGAAAAAAAGTATTAAGTGCCTTTTTCATCTTTGGATCATAATACAAATTTACCCAAATAGGGGACCATTAAATAATCCTATACTCATTTTATAATCAAGTATAATATGGTTTCTAACCTTCACATATTTAAGGAAAATCATCTCATTTTTACAGCCAATATTAACATAGAAATTCCTTGTTTTAAGTCCATAGACTAACAAATTAGCTATAAACCAACCTTAAGCTCCTGGTCTTTCCAGTACAAGTACAGTAAGTATGCCCTTATTTTCCACCTTTAAATGGGGCAATTTTACTTTAGAAGTTACAAAAGCTAGAAAGGGCAAATAATCCTTAAGAGAAGAGTTAATTCTCTATGGAGTGAAGATTAAGAGCAATCTGAGAGGAGGGAATGCTGCCCATGATCCCTCCAGTTAAACCCCTATCTCTCCAATCATCTAGCATTCATTTTCTAGGGAGGAAGGGCTATGGCTAGAAAGGCAGAAACTGAAGGACAGGTCACTTGTACCTACACCATTAAGAAACTAGAAAGGAAGTATTTGGTGTGGACAGGATGGCAGCAAGAGAAAGAAAGGATGACACTGGGGTACTCTCTTAAAAATAGTCTAGAGCAGTGGTTCTCAACCTTCCATAATGTTGAGACCCTTTCATGCAGCTCCTTGTGCTGTGGTGACTCCCATAACCTAAAATTATCTCGTTGCTACTTTACACCATAATTTTGCTACTGTTATGAATCATAAGGCAATGGGATGTGCCAGATATCTGATAGGTTACACCCAAAAGGATGGACCACAGGCTGAGACCCACTGATCTGGACCTTTACACTTTTATAAAATTCCAACAAGAGAAGAAATAAGTTATTCACTACACCTTCTTCAAGGGTTAATTGCACATCTACAGCATCTAAACAAACTGTAGTTTCAGTAGGTCAGAACAGTTCAACATAAGTTCAACAAAGATTACAGATTCAGCTATGATAATTGAAACTAAATGAGTTTTTGCCATCTTACACTTATTGGTGAGATACTAAATTCTTTCATGGTTTACACCCGGAAATATTTAATAAAAGTTTGCAAATGTGATAAATTGAAATTTATCCTTAAAAAATATTTAAAGGTATTTTGGGATGATAAAAGGAAGTAAGATTTGAAATAAAAACAGATGATCTCTTTGTTAGATACTCAGTGGATAACAAGGCCCTCCCAAAGGTGAACCGTTACCCAGTTAGAAGACTTAAAGGGCAAGAAATTGAGTCTGGATTTTAACATTTGAAAATATATTGAGAGAAACGCAACTAAGCTGAGGGCAGATGTAGGGTGTTGAGCAAGGACAATGTGACAGGACAACTAAACTAAGGGCAGATTTAGAGTGTGAAGCCAGGAGTAAAGGAAAAGGCATGCTAGCTGCAACAGGCTTAGAAAGGCCCAGCCACTGAGCCACAAGGCCAGTTAAAAATGAACTGTGTGAGCCAGTTCCTCAACATCCAGAGGAAGCTCCACTTCCAGGTGCTCTATCACGACCAGTATCATAGGATCAGAGGTGAGGAGGGCTCAACATCTGTCCCAACACTGGAAGCAACTGGGACCAGCAGGACCCAGACACACAGGAACTCCACCAGTCCAGTGACACAGGTTTCTTCCAGTCTGTCTAGGCTGGTGCCCTGAGCAGACCTTGGGAGAAAACTCTGCACAAGTCCCATAATACCCAGAGGAAGCTCTACTCCCAGGCTGTCTAACTGTCCCAGGACCACAGGATCCAGAATCACAGGATCACAGAGACAGCTTGACTCTAAGGAGTTCTGACACAACCAGGATCACAGGAAGGACAGGCTCCAGTCATATTTCTCCAGGGCAGGTAGCACTAGAGATAACCAGATGTTGGGAGACAAGGTCAAGAACAGAAGCAAGAAAAACCAAGGTTACTTGGCATCATCAGAACCCAATTCACCCACCATAGCAAGTCCTGGACACACCATCACACCAGAAAAGCAAGATTCAGATCTAAAATCACTTCTCATGATGATAATACAGGACTTTAAGAAGCACATAAATAACTCCCTCAAAGAAATACAGGAGAACACAGGTAAACAGCTAAAAGCCTTTAAAGAGGAAACACAAAAATCCCTTAAAGAACTAGAGGAAGACACAATCAAACTGGTGAAGGAAATGAACAAAACCATCCAGGACCTAAAATTAGAACTAGAAGCAATTAAAAAATCACAAAGGAAAACAACCCTAGAGTTAGAAAACCAAGGAAAGAGGTCAGGAGTCATCACCAACAGAATACAAGAGACAGAAGAGAGAATCTCAGGGGCAGAAGACACCATAGAAAACACTGACACAAGAGTCAAAGAAAACACAAAAAGCAAAAGCTCCTAACCCAAAACATCCAGAAAATCCAGGACACAATGAGAAGATCATACCTAAGGATAATAGGTATAAAAGAGAGAGAAGACTTCCAACTTAATGGGCCAGCAAATATCTTCAACAAAATTATAGACGAAAACTTCCCTAACCTAAAGAAAGAGATGCCCATGAACATACAAGAAGCCTACAAAACTCTAAATAGACTGGATCAGAAAAGAAATTCCTCATGTCACATAATAATTAAAACACCAAATGCACTAAGCAAAGAAAGGGTTTTAAAAGCAGTAGAGGAAAAAGGTCAAGTAACATATAAAGGCAAGTCTATCAGAATTACACCAGACTTCTCACCAGAGACTATGAAAGCTAGAAGATCCTGGGCAGATGTCATACAGACCCTACGAGAACACAAATGCCAGCCCAGGCTACTATACCCAGCAAAACTCTCAATTACCATAGATGGAGAAAACAAGACATTCTATGACAAATCAAAATTTACACAATATCTATCCACAAATCTAACCCTACAAAGGATAATAGATGGGAAACACCAGCATAAGGAGCAAAACTACACCCTAGAAGTAGCAAGAAGGTAATCTTTCAACAAACCCACACAAACATTAATTCTACCTCTAACAACAAAAATAATAGGAAGTAACAATTACTTTTTCTTAATATCTCTTAATATGAAAATTAATATTACAAACATATCCTAATCAATTGAAATCCAAAAATAAAAGGAATTAGGAATTTGTTGGCTGTCATCCAGTGGTCTCTTTAATCTGGTAATCAGAGAAATAGGTCCAATATTGTACAATCCATATACACTTTCTGCTTGTTTGTACATGACAGTGTCTTGCTGTGTATCACATAATGGTCTTGAAATCTTGCTTCTCCTATCTTAGCATGTTTATTAATAAGATTGTTTATTTGACATTTTTATACTATACTATGGTTTTCAGAACAGCTTGCATATTTCAAAATTATTTATACAACCAAAGGAAACGTAGTCAATTTGGGAGGTGGCATGTAAGAGAACAACAAAGAGAGTGAGACTGAATACTTAGCTTGATATTTATAACTATTGTATCAATGTTGAAGAAGAGGACTTCATGAGTCCCTCTTTCTCTGACATGAATGCTTTTCAAAATCATCACAGCCAATGAACCAGATTCTTACCCTCGTCTAATGTCTGTGCCGCCCTCCAAGGAAAACCATTGTTCATTGAAACAGTTGGTGAATGACTTCATAGACAGACCTTCTTAATACACACACCATTTCTTAAATGAATGTAACCTGTTCTCTGTGGGCTGAGAATGAAGACAATCACTCAAGTCAAATAGCTTTGACCATAGCAGGAAATCTATATCCAAAAATCGTCTATAATTCATTCGTTAGCGCAGCAGAATTGTCAACTCTTAGCTTAGCTACTATGAAGGTAAAATCCTTTGGTGATGTGAGGGTCACTGAAGTATATAGCCTTATTACAATGAACTTCAATGTCTAAAAATTGTTCTTATTTTGGGCTTGTACCACAGTAAGAGCCAAGATATTAAGCTCTACTAAAAACAAAACAAGCA
This sequence comes from Mastomys coucha, assembly GCF_008632895.1. Classification (NCBI taxonomy): domain Eukaryota; kingdom Metazoa; phylum Chordata; class Mammalia; order Rodentia; family Muridae; genus Mastomys; species Mastomys coucha. The sequence continues at coordinate 105,439,393 of NW_022196912.1, forward strand.
AAAAGACTTTATCCATTTATGTTCATTTTAAAAAATACTAGTAGTGGTGTATTATTTTAAAATATATAGTTAATATGTTTGGAGTTATTTAAAATTTATATTGAGAAAAACATATGTATTTTCAGTATTGCTGTAAACAAGCATCTGCATAAGAAGGTTCAATTGACTGTTGTTTTATATCAAACAATTTCTTTAATACTCATTTTTAATGTCATAATATTTTATAAATTTTAAAAAATATGAAAAAATAAAAAAAATTAAAGGTAAAAAAAGAAAGAAAGAAAATATATTAAAATAGAGAGGCTGTAAGTAGCTGTCAGGAGAGGATAAAGAATGTACAGAGAGAGTAGTATCCACATGTTCCAGAAATAGACCTAATGTAATGCCTTTGAGAGAGGAGGTGAGCAAAGCAACAGAATTGAGTTGAGGAAAGAAAGATCCAGAAGGCTGAAGACCACAGAGCTTCTAAACGCTATCTGCAGATCAACACCCACCAGCCATCCCGCCTTGAATAAACCTCAGAGGAAATACATCAATCACAAAAAATGATTACTCAAAGTAACCAGAGCAATGGCTGTGACTACGGATGATACCAACAAGAGGTCGTGCAGTGTGAATATAAGTGTCTGCAGGCACACCTCACACACCAACTGATTGAAGAGCCAGGCCATATGCTATGAGCACTGAATTTCTTGCACAGGTAAAAGTAAAGGCAATAGGATGTCTTCAATAACTACTCAGACATTATGGGTATAAATCATTCTAAAGGAGAACATTTGCACATAGGGATGAAAATCTCAAGCAAGAGCGAGTTATAACATGGACGGAGGCATCTCAGGACAAGAGGAAACAGTATAGAGGGCTCAGACTCCCATCATGATGCCCTCACTGATCTCTTAGAGCCTCCAACTCCTCACACTATCACACTCGGTGTTCAACTTTAGCATGAGTTCCAAGGAACATTCAAATCTGTACAATTATTTAGTAGTTCAGAGAACAAAATATGCACATTTAATATCTACAAAAAAAAATACTTTATTCTTTAACAATGCATAATATGCTCTTTTAAATTTCCATTTCTCCTATTTAAAAACCATTTTGCTCATTAAAAATAAATTTGAATCATTCTTTGCTTTTGGGCAAAAATAGGAATGAACTGTTTTCAAAGTCTTACAAGGCATCAAATAGAGTGCACATTTCTCTAAAAGAGAGGTGACAAATGAACAATCACATAAAAGTCCAACAGGAAGTTATAAATGGTAAAAATTAAATATAACAGATCCAATTCTAAACTCGACAATGTACTTAAATTTAATGCTCAGGCAGTTATTTTAAATTTAGAATATAATTATATACTTAAAAACAATGTTTTCCATAGGCTACATCACTATACCTAACCAAACTAGCGATTTGTGTTTACCTTGTCAAGATAGAAACACATCAAAAAAGCTCATCAGTAATTTAAAGGAAAATTGTGGCAATTAAATAAAAATCATTTTAATGTATCATGAATGTTAATGCTTCAAAGATGTTTAGAATAAGTTAAATAGGGATATCCAAGGATTCTGTGAGATATTTCCCCACAAGCGCTTTGTTTTTCATAATGAAGACAGTTTTCACTATAGTATTTTGTTTTTTCATTAAAAATGACTTTGCTTAGATAATTTTGCACATCAGCCACAAATGAGGACGGCTTGTTGTTTGGCATATTAGGTTAATCACATCACCTAGAGTCTAGAAATGGGGAAGAAAATACTGGGAAGAAAGCACTAGGAGTGTTACAAGGATGGAAGGCTGTTTGTGCCTCAGAGAGGGGATGCCTATACTAGAAACACAAGGAGTGAAAGAAACAGACATGATTCAGAAATATCACCCTGCGTAGAGGAAAAGCTACTGATGGGAGACACTGGGTCAGAAGCTGGGAATTTCAGAAAATTCAATGAAACATGTCAAGCTTTGAAAGACAATTAGTTCACCGTTAATTAAAGACAGGATTTGAGGCAAAGTATTCCCAAAACGCGTCATTATCAGGTACAACTCTGAAATAAGATCAAGAAGTGTGAACAGTGTATGTTCTCAAATAAGAACAGTTATGTAGCACAAGCACATGTTTGACCGAGTACCATAGCCTTTGAGATAGGTTCTCTGTCCATTCTAGAAATGTTTAGCACACAGATACCCAAAGACAATAACTTACCCTGTATTGTGTAGCTCAGAAAACCAGCAGTCCCTCCTTGGCAAAATACTTAAGATGTTGCCATTGTCCCACATTTAAGTTGCTGTTTAGAGCAGTCAGAGAAGAGAGAACCAGGTTCTGAGTTCCCTGCATTACTGTATCCGTACTACTTCTTTAAATTGTATCAACAACCGCTGACATTGTAACTATGGAACATACACCAGGATTTGATATAGGCTTTTGTTAATGAGAAAATTACACTTTAAACCTTGGGTGAACATTTTTAAATCATTGATAATGTACAAACAGAGAGAGAGAGAGAGAGAGAGAGAGAGAGAGAGAGAGAGAGAGCAGAAGCAGAGACAGGGAGAGAAGCAGACCTAACAGTTTTGCCCACCCATGCCCAGGCTCCTGCCTTCTTTACAAAGACTGTTCCTTCTAGTTTCAAATTCTGATTACAGACTTCGAGGACAGCAGGTAGGTTCAAGTGGAGTGTTACATTAGTTATATTTTCACAGTCTCCCTCAGTCAAGAATGTGACCGTATTTTTAAACAAACAGCTGAAAATGTCTACTCTGAGGATAGGCACCGGCTTCTGAGAAGAACCAGGTGAAGAGCCTGACCAAGGAAGAATGGAAGTGGAACTCAAATCCGCAACTATATCCTCCAGTCCTTAGAGATCTTCAGCTTTATGGTCAGTGTCCAGTGCTATAAAGGGCTAAGTGGAAGAAGAGGTGTGTTCCTCAGCAGGTACCAGACAGCACCCCAGAGTTTAATGTTTAAATGCTTGGGCAAAGTGCACCATCCCCATCCCTTCTTAGTTGCTCATGCTGTAAGTCAGTCTTCCTCTGGAAATGAGGAGCTGATTAGCGGGGCTTAAGTCTCTTCTCTCCAGATCAGACCTCTGGTTTCTGCAATTGACATAGGCCACACAATGGGCAGTATTCTAGAAAAGAATAAACCTGGAATAAAAACAAGGGAAACTGGTGGTAGAAAACTGATAAACAGAAGACATGATCTACATCTGCCACACGGCTCCTCTGATGTCAGATATTGGCTCAACATCCCTTTGTTGATTGAACTGGGTTTTGTCCATACCATATACATCATGCTTGCACAGTTTTTATATTGGCAAGATGGATCCTTTTCCCTCTCTGAATCTGTGCTATTCATTCTAGTCATATCACACACGTGTCTAAACAGAGGAGTAAGGGCTAACTGAGGATACTGTTTTGGCTTGATAATAAGACATGTGGTAACATAACTGATTAAAAGGGAAACCAAAGACCCCCCTCTTCTGAAACACAGGATGGACTCAGGAAATAGGAGAGGCAGGCTGTCCACTACAGAAAATCCTACTGCTTTTCTCCACGGCTGCTTTTAGTGAAGTCTGCATGCTTATTTAGCAGAGCTTAGTGTGTTATGGTGTAAAGAATATCTCAGCAGAACTGTGGCATGGCACGGAAGGCCTGGAAAGGAAAGAAACAGAGCAGGATGCCTTCTGGGAATTAATTTCCCCTTCCCTGTCCTCTGCACAAAAGGCAGAAGCATGTCACTTTAGATTGGTGAAAGGAAAGCCCAGTGAAGACAAAAGGCTCTAGCATCATGATCTTTGTGCCCTTCTAGAAAGAAACAAACTGCCCAGCTGGCCCAGGAGCCAAAGCTTAGCAAGTTGGCAGCAGTGCACTGGCAAGAAGCTGAAGGATCTAAGGTTTCACTGCACTAAGTGAATGACCTTTGGTCCCAGTACAGTCTCAAAGGGAAGCAGGGGGAACAAGGAGTGGCTGGCACTCCTACAGAAAGGTAGTCACACTCCAGGGAAGCTACAGAGCAGACTGCCTTGTAGAAGGCAACTGAGTATATATGCAAGCCCAGGAGAGTGAAGCACAGCAGTGGGGAAAGAGGGAAGAAAAAGACCAGCACTGGTTCATGGGAACAATGCCTAGCAAAGACCATACCAGAAAAAAATCCACATGGATAAAGAGCTTCACTGTGGTAAAGGAATGAGGTACCCAGCACTGCCACACAGAGGCACAAGTTGCCTCCCCTGGCACCGGGAAGGTTAACTAAGAGATGCTCTCCAAGCCCAGGCATCCTGGAAGAGAAGGCTTTACATTTTAACCTACATCCAACACTTAGCTTACTTCTACCTGCTCCACACCATCCCTGACAGGATCTCATTTTTGTAACTGTTCAAAGCAAAAGGCTTTTTTTAAATCACCTTTGAGTTTGCTCTTTCTCCCAACCATGCTAATCCTGCTCCCTTACTCTAGGCAAGTTGCTCCTTAAACAGGCAAGACAGCCACTGTGTTACAATCTTTGCACTGACGCTTCTGTCTGTCTGATAGGCACTCATATATCCTCTCAGATATCCTCATGGATTGTTGCGTTTTATTCTTCGGCCTAATCACTCTCTATATACATCCTACTCTGATCTCATTAAAGAGGCAATCTGCAACCACCTAATATCACAAAGCAACAGTCTAATACACTCAATACAGCTGCTTTTAAATTCTGTGTTCACCCGATGCAGTGTAAGCAGCAGGACTGCAGATTTCTATTCATCTCCAGTTCTAAAATTAGAACAGAACTTTACTAGACACTCATCACGTGGTGACTAAACAGTGACCTGATGCCCTATACGCACGAATCAGCTGTGACATCACTCGTGCTCCTGTGCTGTGGCCTCTTAGCTTACTATCCTCATCACCCTCCCTCAGGCTCAGTTACTGGAATATGATGTCCAATGAGAATCAAGCAAAAACCATGATGTTTGTAGTATAAGAGCCAATAATGGTTACAGAGTACTTTCTTTTATAAAGTTAATGTATAGCTGTGGATCTGGCACTGGCGCCTTCCCAGGGAAACATTATCAACTGCTCTGAATACAGGAAATAAAACCCAAAACTGCTGGGAAAGTCTCCAGGGCTGATAATGCTCTGGGATTCAAACTCAAACTTTAGGCTTTATGACTTCACAGCAATAACTGTTAACTTCATTCTGAGGCTTGGCCATTTCCAACAGTCGGTGGGATACCTGAGAGCAACTGCATGCTAGCTGGTGAATTCGACTACAGTAAGAACTACTTTACAAAAAGGCACAACCAAAAGCTCTAAGGAGTAGAGTAACACAAACACATGATGGAAAGTGTTCAATAAAATGTTCAAGAATAAAAGCATGTATACAGCATGAAAATTATTTATTTGTAGCTATTCTTCATGGTAATCAGGAAGAATGAAACCAATGGGAAAGAAATTTCTTAACATACAGAATAAAAGCATACAAATTGAAGCCACACAAAAAGGTGAAAATATCTCTTGTTACTGTACTAAAACAGCAGAACACAGGGGTAGGAGGGGGTAACACAACCGTTCTTAAATAGAGGTGAGTACTAAGCAAGACATGAAGCCCCGCCCCATATAAATGTATACACATGCATGTGGGTGGTATTGCCCAGATACTGTCTTCCTTCTTTCTCTATTTGGCCAGGGTCTCTCATTGGCGTGAGGCTCACCAAGCAGGCCAGGCTGGCTGGCTAGAGCCCTCAGGACCCACCTGTGTCCACCTCTGCAGAGCTGCACTTACAGGAGCTAGACACTGTGCTTGGCTTTTCTAGGTGGGTTTCTGGAATAGACGCAGGTCATCTTCTCTCAAAGTGAGCACTGCACTTCTTGCTGAGCCAACTTCCAAGCTCCAGTGTCAGTTTTGAAGAACTCACTGAAGTCACATCCCAATTTAAACATTTTAAAAGTCAAAGTCAAAATAACTATATTAGAAAATACAGTAACTTAGTTCAGCACTTGATTTTCATACATCAATAATTTTCAATTTAAGAATATTGTGAATATGTCATGTCTTCTTCTAACTCAGATAATTATAGCATCACACATAGTCATACAGAATAATAAAGATTTTTCTGACCCTTCATCAGTGTCTGAGTCAGGGTTTCTAGTCCTGTTTTGATATACCTTGACAAAAAAAACAAGATGGGGAGAAACGGGTTTATTCAGCTTACACTTCCATATCACTACTCATCACTAAAGGAGGTCAGGACAGGAACTCAAACAGGGCAGGAAGCTGGAGGCAGGAGCTGATGCAGATGCCCTGGAGGGATGGTGCATACTGGCTTTCTTCCCATGCTTGCTCAGCCTGCTTTCCTACAGAAGCTAGAACCACCAGCACAGGTTTGGCATCACCTACAAAGGTCTGGGCCTTCCCCATCAATCACTAAGTAAAACAAAATGTCTTACAGCTGGATCTTGAGGAAATGGAAACATTTCCTCAAGTGAGGCTCCTTCATCTCTAATAACTCTAGCTTGTCTCAAATTGACATAAAACCAGCAAGTACAATTAGCTTCCTATATGGATGCCAGTGTGGATCAAGACTAGAAAAATTACACAGACACAACCCAAGTACTTTATTCTGATGGCACCTTTATTCCTGCACTGGTATGTGAATGTGCTGGCTAGTTTATGTCAATTTGACACAAGCTAGAGCCATTTGAGAAGAGGACACTCATTTAAGAAAATGGCTCCATAAGACTGGTCTGAAGAAAGTTTATAGGGCAAGAGGTCCTGGAGGTGTAAGACAGCAGGGTGAGCAGGCATGGGGAGAAAGTGGGTAAGCAGCACTTATCAGTAGTCTCCCATCCTGCTCCTGCCTCCAGGTTCTTACTCTGAGTTCTTCCCCTGGCATCTCCTGGCAATGGATTTTTAAACTAGAATTTATAGGGTTAAATTAAATTAAAAAGGATTTATAAACCCTTTATAAATTAAAAGGATTTATAAACCCTTTTCTTCTTAAGTTATTTGGTCATGGTAATTTATCACAGCAGTAGAAACTTTAAGACAGTATTACACTGTCATACTCAGGTATGTATGTGGGTGTATGTATATGTGTGTACCTGTGTGTGTGTAAGAGAAAGGCAGACAGACATTAAGACAGAGACAGAGAGACAGAAACAGTTTAGACCAGTTTGGTTTAGTTCTGAGCAACTGTCTGCCATATGTGGATTTCTATGAAAGAAGTCAGGACAGGTCCACTCCATCACAAGACTCTCTTTACAGCAACACTTTATAGCAACAGGTACCACACCCTTTCTGTGCTTGCTTAGAAGATCAAAGAATTCGAAATGAGCAGTAACATCTCAATTTAGAGTAAACTCAGAAAGTGGATACCGAGAAAATTCTCAACTACTAGAATTCAGAAAGTACTCATTCTACCAAGAAGTAAATTCTTACACAATAGGGAAGACATACTAAGAATCACAAGTCTATTTGTTCTTTACCACACAGTTACATTTAAAATGATGGATTCTGTAGGAAATAGTAATGTACTGGCTGGTGTGTGTCAACTTGACACAAGCTGGAGTTACCACAGAGAAAGGAGACTCAGCTGAGGAAATGCCTCCATGAGATCCAGCTGTAAGGCATTTTCTCAGTCAATGATGAAGCAGAGGGGGGGGGCATGGGGGGGGGGGAGGGCCCAGCCCATTGTGGGTGGTAAGATCCCTAGGCTAGTCCCCTTTTTCTATAAGAAGGCATGCTGAGCAAGCCAGGGAAAGCAATCCAGTAAGCAGCATCCACCATGGCCTCTGCATCTGTCCCTGCCCCCAGGTTCCTGCCCTGACTTCCTTTGGTGATGAACAGCAAGTCAAAAGTACAAGCTGAAGAAACCCTTTCCTCCCCAACTTGCTTTTTAGTAAGGCCGGTTCACTGCAGCAACAGAAACCCTGGCTAAGACAAGTATGTACTCTTAGATGATTAGACTTTACTAAAATTAAACTGGAAATCAACTGCCAGTTTTTCTGTGGAGGGTGAAAAAAAAATCCCTAACATAAACATTCTAATCAAAAATATTGTAGCTGAAAGAATACTTAAAGCAAATCTTATTAGAGAAAAATGCAAGCAATATACTCTAAGTAAAATTTACAGCCAGCTATCTGGAAATAATCAATTACATGTATAAAACAAGTGAAATGTCAAACATGATTTCATATTTTATATATATAATATAAAAATGTGCAAAGATTACAAACTAGAAGTCAGAGGCTCTGGTGTTAAGTTTCCATATTCTTTCCATCTCATCTGGACCTGAGTAGACACAGGCAAGATTCAGGGCAGTGCCTGTCACAGGAGCTCTTCAGAAGGTAAGGAAACCGCTCAGTGACTTGGGGTTGCAAATGGAGTAGTATTCAAAAAAAGAAAACATACACCTGGAAAACACAGACACAACCTCTAACTTTCTCACTCTGTCTCTGCCCCACTCCTCTTCCTCACTCTGTCTCTGCCCCACTGCTCTTCCTCACTCTGT
>NW_022196912.1:105448283-105458788 GCF_008632895.1 Mastomys coucha
CTCACTCTGTCCCTGCCCCACTCCTCTTCCTCACTCTGTCCCTGCCCCACTTCTCTTCCTCACTCTGTCCCTGCCCCACTGCTCTTCCTCACTCTATCCCTGCCCCACTCCTCTCCCTCACTCTGTCTCTGCCCCACTGCTCTTCCTCACTCTGTCCATGCCCCACTGCTCTTCCTCACTCTATCCCTGCCCCACTGCTCTCCCTCACTCTGTCTCTGTCCCACTGCTCTCCCTCACTCTGTCTCTGCACCACTCCCTTCCTCACTCTATCCCTGTCCCACTCCTCTTCCTCACTCTGTCCCTGCCCCACTGCTCTCCCTCACTCTGTCCCTGCCCCACTTCTCTTCCTCACTCTGTCCCTGCCCCACTCCTCTTCCTCACTCTGTCCCTGCCCCACTGCTCTTCCTTACATCTCTCCAGCTTTATGTCTTCCTTTGTTAATAAAACTGTAGCCATGGAAATTTTCAAGCTTATTAAACAGGAGGCAGGCAGATCAATTCAACAGCTGAGAAACCCTATCCAATTACAACTATCATCAATGTGAGGTTAATGCTCTTAATTTACATAAAGTCACCTACCACTGCAATCCAATAAATTCAGAAGCAAACATCGAAACATCTGGGTTCTTAAAACTGCTGTTATATAATTTAAGCCATGCTACAACAACAGTTTAATTTACTAGGGTTATTTCCACTGTATCTTTGACATAAGTTCAATAGTTAAAGAATAAATAAAAAAAATTAACTGTACTCAAACTCTTTAAAAGAACTATATCATTTTTACACTCTCATAAATAATATATGACATGGCAAGTTTCCACACCTCAGAGAAGTGCCACACAATTGGACTTTATAAATGCTATTTAAACATTATGCTCGGTCTGTGAAATACTGTCAAATAGTTGTCTTCCCTTTTAATTGTGTGTGTAATTCATGCTACACATTTTCTATCAATTTAAAACCTATTTCATGCAATAACTACTTTCATTCCTTTCTCCCTTATTAGCTATGAATCCTAGCTATTAGTTGAGTTTCGCCTGATGTCACGTTACAGTCATGAGCTTATATTTTATACTAGTTGAATTATACTTTAAAATATCTGAACCATTTAAAATTTATACTAGTAGATGCTGTCAAAAAAATATAAATTCTGTGTTTTAATACATGTCCGTTTTTATGTCATTTTTATTTAGAGCCATCCATCTCTACTGATTTCAAATTCCAGCTTTCCTGTAAACTGCACATTCTAAGTGTTTAGTCCAGTCTAGTTCTGGATTCCCTACTCTGCACCATTGCATGCTCTTTTTTTCATTCTAGTTTTATACTACATCTTAATGTTTGGCAGAACGAATATTTTTCTCTCCACTTTTTTTGAGTCTTATGGGATATTTTTCCTTTTCATTATAACAAATGAATTGTATAATCAGTTCTGATACCCAATTTGAAATAAGTGCTTGTATGTATGAAAAGAGAGACTACATTGAGCACATGAAATGAATTAATTTTGCACTAAATAGTATTCTATAAAGATGCTGGAGATATTCTAGCAAAGGAGAATGGTCTTTCTTTTTTTATTATTAGATATTTTCTTTATTTACATATCATATGATATCTCCTTTCCCAGCTTCCCCTCTGAAAAAAAGAAAAAATAAAATAAAAAAACAAACAAACAAACAAAAACCCTGTTCTCTCCCCTCTCCCCCTACTCATCTACCCACCCTCCCCCACTTCCTGGCCCTGGCATTCCCCTACACTGAGGCATAGAACCTTCACAGGACCAAGAGCCTCTCCTGCCCTTGACGACCAACTAGGCCATACTCTGCTATACATATGCTGCTGGAGCCTTTAGTCCCACTATGTGTACTTTTTGGTTGGTGGTTTAGTCCCTGGGAGCTCTGAGGGTACTAGTTAGTTCATATTGTTGTTTGTCCTAAAGGGCTACAAACCTTTCAGATCCATGGGACCTTTGTCTAGCTCCTTCATTAGGGACCCTATGCTCAGTCCAATGGATGGCTGTGAGCCTCTTCTTCTGTATTAGTCAGGTACTGTCAGAGCCTCTCAGGAGACAGCTATATTAGGCTCCTGTCAGCCAGCACTTGCTGGCATCCACAATAGTATGGATTTGATGACTGAATATGAGAAGGATTCCCAGGTGGAGCAGTCTCTGGATTATTCTTCCCTCAGTCTCTACTCCATAGTTTGTCTCTGCAACTGCTTCCGTGGGTATTTCATTCCCCCTTTTAAGACACTTTGGTCTTCCTTTTTCTTGAGTTTCTGGTGAGTTGTGGATTGTACTTTGTGTATTCCGATCTTTTGGGCTAATATCCACTTATCAGAGAGTGTATATCTATTGTGTTCTTTTGTGATTGGGTTACCTCACTCAGGATGATATTCTCCAGATCCATCCATTTCCCTAAGAATTTCATAAATTCATTGTTTTTACTTACTGAGTAGTATTCCATGGGACCTCATAAAATTACAAAGCTTCTGTAAGGCAAAAGTACACTGACACTATCAATGAACAAAACGGCAACCAACAAATTGGGAAAAGATCTTTACCAATCCTATATCTAATAGAGGGCTAATATGCAATATATACAAAGAGCTCAAGAAGGTAGACTCCAGAGAACCAAATAACCCTAATAAAAAATAGGGTACAGAGCTAAACAAAGAATTCTCAACTGACAAATACCAAATGGCTGAGAAGCACCTAAAGAAATGTTCAACATCCTTAGTCATCAGGGAAATGCAAATCAAAACAACCCTGAGATTTCACCTCACACCAGTCAGAATGGCTAAGATCAAAAACTCAAGTGACAGCACATGCTGAGAGGTTGTGGAGAAAGAGGAACAATCCTTCATTGCTGGTGGGATTGCAAGCTGGTACATCCACTCTGGAAATCAGTTTGGCAGTTCCTCCGGAAGTTGGACATAGTATTACCAGAGGACCCAGCTACACCACTCCTGGGCATATACCCAGAAGATGCTCCAACATGTAATAAGGACACATGCTCCACTATGTTCATAGCAGCCTTATTTATAATAACCAGAAACTGGAAACAACCCAGATGTCCCTCAACAAAGGATTGGATACAGAAAATGTGGTACACAATGGAGAATGGTATTTCAAAGTGCATTTTATAATTTCCCTCAAAAGTAACTGTACTTTCTTTTCAGAGACCTTTCTTTAGGCAGGCCTCAGACTCCCTGTGTATTCCCAAATGATCTCAAACCCAGGGCACTGTGTGGACAAGGCACACATTCTCCCAGCTGAGCTACAGCTACACCAGTATGCCAGGATCAATGTTTCTTGTTAAAGATAGTTACTCATCGCTATCATATCTGTTCATCCTCAAAAAATGAATAGGGCTCCCATTCTATTTTCCCATCGGGATTTTGGTTAAGAATAGCTTAATTTCTTATCATCAATGATACTGAGAATTGAAGAAGTGGAAATGAATAGATTTTATTCATTTCTATTTGCTACTTTAGATATCAACAACAAATCCATAAACAAGAAGAAATAAGTGAATATCAAAATAGAAACTCCATTGATAAAATGATCAAAGAAATTAGTTATCTCATCAATTATTTCTAATAATGAATTTCTTTTAACCCTGGGCCTTTAGAGAACAGAAGTGGATTTTATACTTTTAACTGATGCTATATATTAAAGGTGAGAACAAAACAACTTTAAACAGATGGAATCATATGTAAAATAGGTAGAAATATAATTTAAACTGTAAGAGAAGTTTTGCTAACAGTTATAAAACCATCAAATTGGTCACTCCTCCCTTTTTTTTTTTTATTTACACATCCTTTGTATTTCAGATGAATATACTCATGTCTGATACAGCCTCTCTCATATAAGAAAATAAATCAGGAACAATAGTACATAGGAAGTAAAAGTGAAGAGGTAAATAGCTCTTTTCAAATTAAAATAATTCAAAGGTACCATATTGCCTATAGAATCATGTAATTAATTTTCAGGGCTCTTATCAAGCTAGATCATTGATCAAAATTCACTTAATCAAATTATAACATTCTTTATACATTATTCCAAAGATGAAATATTCATTGTGTCAGATCAACATATCCTCTGTCACTTGCTGATAACTGTTTATATATGAAGGTTTCTTTCCCAGTTTTATAAGAAATAGGGTAAACCTTTTCTTATTACTGTATAAAAAGGGTAATAGTGGATAAATATTATCTATGTTTAGATTTATACTAAATGTACTATTGTTACAATTTGCTCCAAAATAACTTTGGTAATTTTAGCATTTCAAACGCATAGAATTTGGTGGCCAAATATGTATTTGAGGCAGCATGTACAGCAATTAGGCTTATTGCATAAGATATGTCAATCAAGTTCCTTTCTAGATTTTTGGCATCTTTTTTTTTTTAATTTATTTTAGATATTTTCTTTATTTACATGCGAATTTCTCCATTCCCAGTTTCCCCTCCAAAAAACAAAGAAACAAACAAAAACAACAAAACCAAACCCCTGTTGCCTCCCCCTTCCCCATGCCTCCCCACTCCTCCCTTTCTTGATATTTTATTACTACAAAATACATTTTAACAATGAATCCTACTTAATATACAGAGAAGGAAGGTTAAGAAATGTTGATTTAACATTAAGAAAATATACCGATACCCAGCTACTTTTCTAACAATTATATTTATGCTTATCTCTGCACAACTTATCAAAATAATAAAAATACCTGGTGAAAAATACCCATAACTTGTTTTTCACAAAAGATCCCCTATTCTATACTAAACTGCAGTCTTTGGAGTACCATAGACACTAAAAGAATAGACTCAGACTTCTATACCTTAAATGCTATTTAACTGGAACGATACAGAGAAGATTAGCATGGCCCCTGCGCAAGCAAATTCGTGAAGCATTCCATATTTAAAAAAAAAGAATGCTATTTAACGGATAGGATAAAATGAGAGACTTAGAGTAAAATGACTCCTAATGGCATTCTGCTATACATATATCAGTGTCTTGCTTGGCCATCATTGGAAAGAATTCCTCCTGCAGCAGATGGGAACAAATACAGACACCCACAGAGGGACAATGTGCAGAGAGTGAAAGACTTAACCCTAAATGGGATGTCTCCATCAAATTCCTTCCCTCAGAGCTCAGGGAATCCTGAGAAAGATGAGGTAAAAAGAATGTAAGACCCAGAAGGATGGAGGACATCAAAAAACTAAGACCCACTCAACAAGATCAAATCTCCTATGAGTTCATGGAGACTGAGGCAGCATGCACCAGGTCTCCCCAGGCTTGTGAGGGGTTAAGTTTATGTTTTTCTTGCATTTCTCACTGTAGGCACTGAGTCTCTATTTCTTGTACCTTCTTTTGGCTCTTCATCTGCTGCTTGTTTGTTTTATGTAATTCCAATGTGTTAATTTTGTTTTCTCTTATATTTTTATTTGCTATTATCCCTTTGAAGCCTGTTTGTTTTCTAACAAGTAACAGAAAGGGAGTGGATTCAGATGGTAGCAGAAATCGGGTGGGTAGAGAACTGGGACGAGAAAAGAGAAGAGAAACAGAAATCAGGATATATTATATAAGAAAAAAATCTATTTTCAATAAAAGAAAAACATAAAAATAACACTTTTAATGTAAAATTTTTAAACCTTCAAATTAATGAACTTGCCCTCATATCAACTTACCCAAATGATGCACAAATAAGAAATTTATAGCATATTCTATTGACTTCAATTGGTTACTTTCTTGAGCAGAATAAGAAAAAAATCAGAACTGATTTAGAATAACAAGTTTTGACAACAAACCAACTCCAGAAAAACATTTGCCAAGACAGATTCAGAGACCACAATAAGATTTGGGAAATAAACTATCTGGTATGTAAATTGCCCAATATTTTCTTTTACAGTGATATAAATAAGAATTGGTTGTGATTGTTAACTTGCATAATCATAGAGCATAAGTAAATCTTGGAACATACAAAAAAAAAAAAAAAAAAAAAAAAGCCCTCAACAAATAAAACAACTATTCATCCACTGCAGAAAGACGAATACTGCTGCTAAAAATAAGATACTCTTTTGGCATAAGAAGCTAATTAGTCTTGTTTACTACTTTTATGAAATAGGTTTCATTATTTCCATAGATAAGCTCATGTGTTCTCCATGGGAAAGAGTCATATGTTCAGCTGAGACAATGTAAGACCAATGAAAACACTTGGGAAACCTTCTCGATATATTACTTATTTATTAGTTGCCCTTGTGACTCTATGACCAAAAGACAAACTTGGGAGACTATGCCACCCACATCTGAATGTTCACAGCCTGTGCATATGCACATATTTTTATCATACTAATATACTTTTTTAAGATAAAAAATATAAACCTAACCACCCTCCTTTAAACAAACATACCAAGAGTTGGCATGACGGGGGACTGTGTGATGTTGCAATGGTGACAACTTTGTTCTGTTAAATAAAGTGAAAGCATCCCCCAAGCCATCAGGATTTACTTACTGAAATATTTGCATGTCAATTTACTTTGCTTAGCTGATTTTGTAGGAATACAGAAAATTAATTTGTCTCTTCTAATTTCATTTCACAGATGACACAAGGGCATCTCCAGGAAATTAGAACTTAATATCATAATTCAAGGTCCTCTTTAGAAATAAATTAATTTGAATTATGTCTTTACAAAATTAATAATATGCTAAAAACAAGTTTGAAAATTATGCATTGTAATACTAAGACCCACCTCAATCAGAGCCAAGGGGCAGGAAAAGTACTATGCATGTTTGCCCAAGTGTTCTCCTGAAGTCCTAATCATTTTAATTTCTGTAGTCCCCATAGAACTTACACGATCTGGGCATGCTGTCTTCTTATTTTCCCTGCTATGAACCAAGGGCCACCATCTGAGGTTTGCCTTAAGCACCAGCCATATCTAGCACTGAGCAATGAAAAGCAGTGAACCAGTGATGTCAGGCAAAGCCCACGTGGTGCGCCCTCAGATATACCTGCCATCCACTGTTAGATCTGGGGAAATCTGTATACACTTAATAAAACAGCCCAGCTTCCCACAAGCAGATGGGCAGAGAATCCTATGGCCAGGGTACCCGCAGTGCAGTACAAGAGAGGGATCTTCGACAGCTGAGTGAACTGGCAGACACCTATGACCCCATAAATGTCTCATCCCAAGGACAAGGGAGCATGTCCATGGCCTTCTAAGGAGGCTACAGCAACCAGCAAGACTTCCTTGTTGCTATCTGTTTGGCCAGTTGCCCATTCAAACTATGGCAGCCAGTAACACACCAGTTACTCCATGCTAATCTTCTGAGCTGATGAAAACCCAAGATAGAAGCTACAAGAACAATTCCAAACTTTCCATTCCTCAACTGATGTAGCCAATACGGAAATGCCCTGAGCTTACAAACTGTTACTGGGAAAACACAAATTTGAACCAATTTCTTCTTTTCACAGATGATGAAGGACCTGACCTCGCTGGAAAGAACACGAGAGTTACATCTAATCATATCATAAGGCAATAAAGACAGAGATACAAGCAAGTTAGACAAAACCACAGCTGCTTGTCACCAATACTAATAAAATCATTCTGAATGAGAGAGAGGCTGTTCCAGAGAAGCAGCCTTCCCCTTGCACACAGCACTGTTCTGTAAATAAAACAAATCATCAGACTTGTTGGAAAACACGTGGTGCCTTATATAAATGACTTTATAATCTAACAACCCCACATCCGGGCTTCTCTTTCCTCATGATGCCTTCCTCAGTTCTCATTTAATGATATTAACTCCTGAAGCTATCAACTCCTCCACCCTGAGTTACTGGCGCTTGTTATTGTTGTTTCTTTTGTTTTTCCCATTTGCTCATCAAGTTTGGTCTTTTCAGAACTCCATCAAATAGGATTGGTCTTCCTGATGTCTGACCCAGCACCCTCCTTTGGAACCTGCAGTGGTGCCTTTTAGTCCCTAGACATAGTTCAGTTCCTGGTCATAGCCTTGCTCTATCAGATTACCTTCACAAATATCCAGAGCAAATAACAGAAAGCTGCAGGAGAGAAAGCCCCTGAGCCCCTGGAACCCACGACTCCGGGCAGGGACCAACCCCTGTTGGATGCATGCTTGGTGTAACGTGGTGCTTACATTCAGATCACAGATGCTCTCTAAGCAGAACTCTTTTTAACAAAATGGAAAGCAGCAGGAATGTTAAATCAATAATTATGATTTATTGTTAATTTTATGTAAGTTACATTTATTAAGCTACAACTAACCTATTTTTACATACACACAGATGCACACTCATGCACATGCATGTGTACATATACACTCACACATGTATAAACAAAGTCAAATTAGCCAAATCAAGAAGCATATTTACTAAACATTATAAAAAGACAACTGGAAACCAGCCCTTTGCTGCTGTAGTCTTCTATTTTATTTATCAGCATCTAGTTTTTATCTGTCACTCTGGGAGTAAGAGGAAAGCTGGAGGATCTAATTCTCTTGTTATTTATCCATGTGAGATTCAATTTTAATATTTAGAAAAGATACTTACTTGTAAGAATATATTGAATATTTATTATTTGCAATAGAGCAGAAATGTAATGCAAAATTTCAAAATCAAATCTCAGGCATCTAATTATATAATATTCTTCTCAATAAGCAAGCCTGCGTGTTGTTTAGGATATGTGACAACAGCAGGAATCTTAGATTTTCCTCGTGAGTCCACCAGATAGAATCACTAATTCTAGGAGATATGCACATACAAACCTACAAGGCTGTTGTCTCTCTCATTCAGAACATAAAATCATCCATCAGCTGAGAAACACTGTGTTGGTTCATAGCTGGATGTACAGAAGCATATCTGTGTGTGTTTGTTCACTTAAACACAAAGTGCCAAACACACCAGGGTTTCTCAGTCCTTAGAAACCATTTAGTACCAGATAGGAAAGATCTGGAAAACAGTTAAGCTCTCCGTTGTGTAAGCTTTACATGTCCAGTATGTCTTCCACGCTCGCAGCAGCAACATCACTTCAAAGCCCTTAGGAAAACAGGAGACAAGAACCACCTTCCCACACTCTTCCTATTTGTAAGCCCTGATAACAATGAGTTATGTACAACAACACATCTTCTGAAAGGCAATTTCTAATTTTAAATCAATTGAAGGTGAACATGATAATTAAAAAATTACCATTATATTTATTTTAAAAATAAAAATCACAATAAAATTGGAAAGACTTGAAAATATGCTTATGGGAAATATCATATGCTTCCTTTCCTACATGCTGCATCCAGGACTCTGAAATCTGACCTCCTGGATAACTTCACAGCATTTAAAATCCTACCTCACACAAGCCGCTTGATAGGAAACAAGAACTGCCTTAAGCCTGGACTACTTGCCAGGTGTTATCTTTGAGCAAAAGGACATAAAATTAAAATTTATAAGTAACATCATTTCAAACATTGGTAAACATAACGGAGAAAGGACATGAAGAACTGGTGGCGCACGCGTTTAATTCCAGAACTTGGGAGGCAGAGGCAGACGGATTTCTGAGTCCGAGGCCAGCCTGGTCTGCAGGGTGAGTTCCACAACAGCCAGGGCTACACAGAGAAACACTGTCTCGAAAAACCAAAAAAAGAAAAAAAAGAAAAGAAAAAGGAAAAGCTGGGTACGGATCTCCAGAACACAATATAAATCCGGGCACAGCAGCAGGTGTCTACCACACTCAAGGGTACAGGCTGGTAGATCCCTAGGCTTTGCTAAAGAGCCAGCCTAGAAGAATCCAATCAATGAGTTCCAGAATCAGCAAGAGACCTTTTCTTAAAAACCTAAGTGGAGAATGATTAAGAGCAACATGTAGCATCTACTTATGGTCTCCACATACAGGTCAACATATATGCACACACACACACACACACACACACACACACACACACACACACACACACACAAGAATATAATACCAAATTAGAAGGTTTTATTTTTCTACATTATGTATGCATGTGTTTTGTGCTTGTATGAGTACATACACACACAAATTTTAGGCCAAGTCAACCTTGGGTATCTTTCCTTCGGTGCTATTGATATTGTTCTGTTTTGCTTTGTTCAGTGTTTGTTTTGTTTGTTGACAAAGTCTCTCAGTGTCTGGCCATAAGCTAAGCTGGCTGGCCAGCAGGCCTCAGGGCTCCTCCTGTCTCTGCCTTCCCAAGGCTGGTATTACAAATATGTACCAGCATGCCCAAATTTATTTGTTACCATGGGGATAGACTCAGTTCCTCATTCTTGCACTGCAAACAAGTTGCCTACTGCACCATATTCCCAGACCCAAGTCGGTAGTTTTCAAAGTTTCTCTGTATAGAAATCACAAAAAACAAGAAAGCTAGAAAAGAAAGCTTGGAAAGAAAATCTAAGATTTTTCTATGTGTGGCTAGACCACAGGAAAGAAACAAACTTTCTAGTGTACATACTGGGCTTTACATATATATATATATATATATAT
>NW_022196912.1:105458798-105458982 GCF_008632895.1 Mastomys coucha
TATATATATATATATATATATATACATATCTATGATAAATCCTAATGCATCAATGAGTGTGGGAAGCCATCGTAAGCACATCGCCATTACAAGATGGCGATGACATCTGGCTTGCGGTTGGCATAAAAACGCCTTGTGCGCGTGTGCCTGTAAATCCCAACGATCTGTGGCGGAGTGCCTTTGG
>NW_022196912.1:105460647-105474457 GCF_008632895.1 Mastomys coucha
CTTGTACTGCAGAAGGATCCTGTGTGTGCCGCGTTGTTCCTGCTGGCGGGAGATAGCGCGGGACAAATGAGGAACATTAAAAGTTTAGCAATACATGAGTAAACAACAATAACAACATAATACAATAAAAGTTATTTAAAACCTAGCTAATTTTACTTCTCATATTTTCCCTTTCACATTTCCAGACTGCTGTTAACAATGGTAATGGAAACTACAGAGGGAAACTCAGAGCTACAACTGTGTATCACAGATTATCAGTGGAGAAGTAAGCACTGTGGCTGACAGATGAGCCATAGATAGCTGGAGATATGGAAACTAACCAGGCCCACTGCAGTAACATCAAGGCAAAAGATGAATCAGGACCAAAATACAAAATAAGATGGATCTGAGATACAGTATAGAAGTTGGGCTGAAAGGACTGTCTAGTGAGTCACATATGCACAGTGAAGAAGAGAGGAATTAATAGATCTAAGTTTTTAAAGGGTTAAGTATGGTTTCAAAAACACATACACTTCATATATTTGATGCATACAATCCAGTGGCGATTCATATATTCAGGGTTGTACAATAACCACAGTCCACTTTTGAATATTTTCCTTATGCTAAAAAGAGGCATTATACCACTGGTTCCCATGAATATGCTGGTATGTGCATCTATCAGCCAGAGTGACTTTTTAAGATACCTTCCTCCAACGCCCATCTACAAATAAATATAATCTGTGTGGGATGTGTGTATGTGTGAGTGTGTCTATGTGTGTGTGTGTGCATGCGCGCGTGTGTGAGCATGGGCGCGTGCGTGCTCGTCCACGTGCACACCTCTGTACGAGGATGAACAGCTCGCACAGGAGTGTGGCACAACATATATGTGAAGATCAGAGGACAGGTCGGTTCTCTCCTTCTGTCATATGGGTTCCAGGGATCAAACTCTGGTCGTTGGATTGACAACAAATACCTTTACCTGCTGAGAGGTCTCACCCGTCCAAGAGTCATCTTTACTTGGTGACTAGAGGGTGAACAGGAGGGAGGGTCTGATCCCAAGAAGCCCATTGCTTGCCCCAAGCAGCTGCTTTCCTCTGAGCATTAACTGATTTCTTCACTATTACTACCTTTTCTTCTTGGTGGGGACTATTGCCTCTGAAAGAGATTTTTAACCTTTCAATGAAATAATCAAAGCATTAAAAAGAAAATCTTTTCCTTCTAATTTCACTTTGACCATTCCAATGAGGAGGAACTTAAGAGTGGCTTTGCCCCATCTCTTGAAACTCTACCTATTAGACAGGCATCAGGCAAGGCTGTGCCCACTTACAAAGCTGGACGTGTAGGACGGACCACATTGTATGCCAAGCCATATGGATCCATTGAAATAAGTGACAGCAAAGGATAAACTTGCCGCATTCAGACTGACTATAATTTAGCAACAGTGCCAAATGAAGCCCAGGGTAAATAATATACGGTAAGAAAGAACAGTTTAGGGTGCCCTACTACATCAAAGACAAAAGGTACTTACTTGTGTCACAGCCTAAGTAGAGAATACACTTGAACATATACAATGACAATAATGTCATCATATATTCTTACTGTCAAGTCAGGAAGAACATGGCATAAGCAACGTAAAGAAGCAATACTATATGTTGGCTCATTGCTTCAGACATTTCAATCCTCAGTTAGTTGACTCTACTGCTTCCTTGACTAGTAAAACAGATCATCACGGTGGAAGGGTGTGGTGAAGCCAAGCTGCTCAGGTGACAGCTCCAAGAAGCAGAAAGGGGCCAAAGGCAAGTTACACCCTTCATAGCCACACCCAGGGACTTAGTTCCTCAAACCAACTCCACTTTCAAACAGCCCAGTCAACTATGAACTCATCAATTGATTAACACATTAATGAAATTACCAAATACCTTTTCATACCATCATGAGCCTTTAATACATGAACTTTCTAGGACCATTTAATTGCTAGCCCATAACAAGACAGTCCTAAAATAATTAAAATAACAGATTTCAATGACAGAACTAAAAGAGAAGACTTCTTCAAGTTGCAGTATACTTGATCTCTGATAAATAAAATCCCTAAATAAATAAATGAGGGTCCAAAGTCACAACCTATAGCTGACAGAGGGGAAGAGGGAACAGGAGGCTTCAGGTGGAAAAGAAACAAGAGATGTGAATCCTGTGACACAGAAATTGCCTAAGCATATAACATAAGGCCAGTGTAACACAGATCTATAAAATAAATGTCATAACTCAGAAAACAATGTCAAAGAGAAGAGAAGCCTTCAAGACCCTCATAGTAAGGAGCCCTGGACATCTATGTTCTGAAGAACGCAGCTCACTGAAGGATTGAGTAGAGAAGAGTGTGCTTCATCTCACAGAATCAGGGTGAAACCCACTTACAGGTGACCAGTAAGAATGGTGTAACAGGAGTGAGGATGCCACACCCACAGAACAATCTCTTTAACTATCCCCAAACCAATAGTCTTCTTGTCTTCCAGGTGACTTCGCACTCCTCCTTAGTAAGCCTAGATTAAAAATGGATGATTGTCTGTGAAGTCCCATGTTGTGTCTAAAACAATCTATGGCAAACTGTGTAGGAGCTAAGGAAAGAGTCGGTCCTCCTCCTTTATTTCCTGTGTTGCAACCTAATAAAAGGGGTCAAAATTCAGAAATTTCAAAAGATAAACAAATTAGAGCCAAATGATTTGGCCTATACAGGAAAATCAAGTTCCTAAGCTATGGTGACAACACTGTCTAAGAAAAACAAACAACCTGCAGCAAGACATTTACTAACTTCTATTTGTCTTCCAAAGGCCTGCAGACGCCAAAGCTTAACCTCTATGTAGAACAGCAGCCCAGATTTCTAGCCAGTCTCTACACAACACAAAGAAAATCCAGGTAAGAAATCATACATCCTCAAAAAGTTCTTCTCCCTGATTTTCTTGTTTTCTTTATCAACTACTGAAATTTCTAAAGAATTTAATCAATGTATAAATAAAATTGAAAAACTCAGAAACTAAGCAAAGCATTTCTACATACTTTAAATTCCTTCTTATAGTTTGCTTTGGAGGGTAAAAGCTGCTTACACTGTAAAGTGTCTAGCAGCACGGTTTTGTTTTGTTTTGCTTTTGGCTTTTTATTTGTGTCTTGCTTGGTTAGTTGGTTTTTGGTTTTATCAGTCCAAGTTTCTCTGTGTAGTCCTGGTTATCCTGGAACTTGTTATGTAGAGCAGGCTGGCTTCGAGCTCAAACAGTTCTCTTCTCTGCCTCCTAAATGCTGGGTTAAGGTTCTAGTAATTTTTAATATATGAAATACTTTTCAAAATAATATGATACATGAGTTCTACTTTACATTCATTATTTTGAACTGCCCAAAGAACTCTCAACAATCTTGGCAATCAGACTACAGACATTATCTTATAATAATAATAATAATAAAAACCATGATAGATATAACAGTGTCAGATACAGATGCCTCTCCTGGACACTGTTGTCCAAAAAGGAAACCATGAGGCACTAACAGACACAGGACATTGAAAATATGCCTGGTTGAAATGGAGTTGTGCTGTGGAATAATATGAGTAGCTTATTTTGAAAGATTAATTGATAACGAATGTTAAATACCTTGATAATTTTCATATATTGAAATGATCCTATTTAATAAAAAGCAATATAAATATATTAAAATTAATTTCACACCTTTTAAATGTAGTTATAAGACAAGTTAAAACTATATTTGTAGGTCAGATTTGTGTCTTTATTTTCAAACAGCATTCTTCTACACTGTTGAACGGTTTTTAATAACTATATAAACCTCTTACAGAATATTCCAGGACATGAATAAATGAAGAGATAAACTAAGAAAAAGTAGTTGAATAAATATGTATGTTCAAAATATGTATGGTTAAATTGTTTCAAAACATGTTAAATTGGTGTTATTAAGCAAACATCCTGCATGACATTTCACGTCAGGATGATTAAAACCTGTTGGAAGTCCATTGTGAAATTAAATGTCTGTGGTTCATGATTAAAGAATCTTGTACTTGTGTTTTTAAGAAAGGAAGAAAGAGGGGAGGGAGAGAGGGAGGGAGGGAAGGAAGGAAGGAAGGAAGGAAGGGAGGAAGGAAGGAAGGAAGGAAAGAAGGGAGGAAGAAAGGAAGGAAAGAAGGGAGGAAGGAAGGAAGGAAGGAAAGAAGGAAGGAAGGAAGGAAGGAAGGAAGGAGGAAGAGGGCAGTCTGCACTCTTCTTATCCCAAAATAGACAGAACCTCTGGAGCACAGGGCTAAGGGTGAAAAGCTACATGTTGTTCAATAGTAAAATATCCTAAGCCATAAAGAATGCTTAATTAAAATCATCGCAGTATCACTGCTGGGAAACAGAGTGCCTTGCCATGCTGTACGTAGGATCAATATGGTAGAACATGACAAACATTTAACATTCATGTGATGCCAAGCCTTTAACATGCTTTGTAATCTCTCCCAAGCACAACACAAACCCATACAGAACTATCTCTGCTCTTTGAGGTCTAAGATTCGTTAAAACAAGACATGGCAAATATATTTATATTATTCTTATAGAGGATGTGTCAGAGATAATAGATTTTGCCATTCTCAGTCTAATTAAAAGAATAAGTTACTTGAAGCATTTCTTATCTATGAGCAGAATGTTCCTATATAAGCAAGGAATTTGTACAATTTTTCTTCCAGGAGGCATAGATGTATCCTAGTCATAGAACACTTACTTACCTGCTATGTGTAAAGCCATAGGGCAATCCCCGGTATCACAAAACAAAACAAAACATTTTGAATACTTCTGTTGTGACTTTGGATTGTATATCTTGTCATCCTTCTCTGATTCTCAATGAACAAATAAGCCAAAGAGGGAAAATAAATAAATAAATAAATAAATAAATAAATAAATAAATAAATAAATACAGGCTCCTGTTTTGGCAATAGAGGGGTCAGTTTCCTTTCTGCCTTTTCATCAAGCATGGCAGAGTGAGTCAAAGATTTCGTCAGTGTAAAATGACAGAACCTTTGAAGGAGAAATCCCACAAAGGAATTCTATTTATTCTATAAATAGAAATGAGAGTGCCCACTCTATGACAACAGAAACGCATGTGTGTACAAAGCCCATGAAAAACACCACACAGTCACTGCCAAAGGGAAGAAAGATTCTCTGAAGAACTTACATTCGAGAACTTTATTTGGGCTTGCAGCAACAGAGTGCCTTGACTAGTGCCTAAATCTAACACAGGAAAGCTATTTTCCTCAGAAGTAAGGATGTAATTCCCTTCTCTAAATGTCTTACTCTATAACTTAATTGCCCCTATAAGAAGGGAAAATAAAAAAACCCAAGAACTATAAATTATGGGGGGAAATCTAACATACTGCTGAAATAGTGTCCAAAAGCTGATACCCTTTGTGCATTAAATTATTCAGGGCTAATTATGATTTTAGCACTTGTTTTTTTATCCTTGCTTTGTTCATTGGCCAAACTTAAACACTTCTCATCTCCTTCAATGAGAGTAGCGCTATTATGTTTCTGGAAGCATGGGCAGGGTTCCTCAAAGCCTAATTTCAAGGTCTTAATTGGCTGAGGCAATGGGAGACTATACAAAGCCCACTTCACAGAGAGGGGCAGGAGTGCCAGGTCACTTGAGAACAGATGAAGAGCTAACTGGAAGCTATTGCTGAAGTCTCGCAGAGTGTTCTGGGAAGTTTTACCAAATAGTAACTTACACAAAATGGAAGCGGACCATCTATCACCACAGTGCTGAAGCCAGAGAGGCTGGGCTGCAGAAAGGGAGTGATTAGGACTTAGAAACTGTTAGTTTCACTTCACCACACATCATCAGGCCAGGAAAGCTGAGCTTGTAACATACATTTGATTTTAGGGGTTCTGACATTCTATGAGTTCCCAGGACTAAAGCTGCTACTTACTGACATTTCTCTCCATATGGTACCCTTCCTCTACTTTTACTTGTGCAAAGTTTGAAGAAGAATTCATCATCAATCTATTCATCTCCCAACCCAACATCTGTGCGTCGGCACAATAATTAACACAGTAAATTATCTTGAACCACAAGCAGCTTAATTCTTAATAATATAACCATAATTAATCATTAATAACATAGTAATAATAAAAAGAACTTAGGTAAATTGATTTCTTTGTCATCAACTCTAATTACTGGAAACAAATTCCATGAACAAACAAAACAGACCAATTTTTATCTGTGTAATTTAGACTCTATGGAAAAGAAAAAGACCTAAAATTAAGCTAGGAAAACCTTTTAAATCATTTTATGTTCACATTAACAATAAAGACACATACGAAAAAACTAAATTAAATGGCAAATTAAACATTTGGGCTCCCAGGGGGGATTCACTGCTGATTTCTAGTGCTCACTTAGTAGGTCAACAGAGAGCTCAGAAGATTGCTAATATTTCAATAAGAAAACACAAATTTATTTTATTTTACTATTACAATCAAAAAACACGATGTGAAGGAAAGTAGCCATGCAGCTGTCTTTTTTTTTAAACAGGTTTCCACAAAATTCATCTTTCTTAATTTTATACTCTAGTCCCTCCCTAGTCCTATCAACTTATTAATCCTTATTAATCCTTCTTTCATTTTATCTCTATGCCACTAAGAAGGAAAACCTGAGGTGCTGTGGCTTCTTAAATTCTACCTCAAGTAGGCAGAATTATAGGCAACTGTGTTATTGCTTATCCATCTGTCTGTCTGTTTTCTCTGTGAGCCACTGGAGGTCATTTAAGTCTGGGTTTACTCTAGCTCATTCTTATCTTCCTCTAACATTTTACTGCAGACAATTTATTCTTTATTATCTACTATTCCATAACACAAGTTCTCTCAGTTTCAGGCTACCCCTAACAGGAAAGATCCACAGCCAGTAAAAAATAAATTCACAAGTAGAAATAACATCCAATTCCAAGAACGAAGATATGTCAGAATTTGGTGCAGAAGTTCATATAGATTTGAGAACACTGAAATTCATAGTCTTAAAAATATAAGGAAAAACATTTTGGAGAAACTAAATAGGCAACACAAAAATACAGATCTCTGAAATGGTGCTGGTTACAATTAATTAATTTGTATGGAATAATCAAACAGTGATATCTCTTACTACATGTGCAGATGTTTCACAAAGCACAAGTGGCGCAGAGGAGACCTACAGAGGCTGACATTCGACTCCCCCACAAACACTCCCACCATCTCAAGCCATCTAGTCTGTCAACTGCAATCTTTAACAGGGTACAGAGTTGTAGGAAGTTAATATCCATTAAAAAAAAAACTAAGATTCAGGAAGATCCTTTCTGTAGACAACTAGCACCTCCTTCATCCCCGAGTCCCCCAAAGAAGGTGATTTCTTCCTTCCCTTGCAGTATAAAAAAAAGTCTCCCATTTCTGTGCAGACCAAGACAACAGAAGCTTAATACGTTACTAACATAAAGCACAGAGAAGAATGTCCTTGCTTCTGCACTTGGCCATCATCTAGTGTATTTATAGCACTGCATGAAGACAGAGAAGGAACCTTGTAGCATGGGGAAGGGATGCTGGGTTTTTAAAAACTCAACATGGATAATGTAAGCTTGAAGCATTCCAATAAAATCAGGTTTGCCTCTCTTTGTAAACATTATGATAAAGAGATTTCATGAAGTATTAAGATTGGTGGATTTAGGGAGTATCTCACGGGATACAACAACCTTTTTCTCGTCATATCGTACTTTAAATGGTTTTATTTATTTATCAACCACCCCAACCACAACATAGGCTTCCTATATGACCCTGGCTGATCTGGAATTCACTGTACACAACAGGCTGGACTCACACTCATAGAGGTCCTCACACAGCCTCTACCTTTGCCTCCAAAATGCTGAGGTTAAAGGCACATGTCTCACATTTCTGACTAACCATTTTGCATTTAAAAGGCACAACAGAAAGACATGGCTTTGGGTGAAATACTGGGAAGCAGTCCTCCCCTCCATGGTCCAGAAAGAGGTATAACAGCCTTCAGTTGGTTTCTAATTTGGGGCAAAGTTTTATATACCATAAAATTTGAATTTGCTTTATTAATTAAGCCTTAATGTTCATGTAAGCTATTCAAAAGTATCACATACTAAATAATATGAAAGGAAATTAATGTCCAACAGAAAAATAATTATGTTCTCTGGACAAGCATTTCTACTGGTTTTAATGACAGCCAAAAAGACTGCAGTTTTTGGCAGGTATTACAAGATGTGGAAGAAAGCTGATCTCTTTATATCTCCATGGAACAGATCTGAGGGCCAGTTGATACTAATTCAAAAGCTACTGAAGTTGTCGGCACATGGCTGGTTCAGTTTGCTTTGCTATATAGAAGTATGAACATAAGCTTAAGTTTTACACAGATCTCTACTACTGCAACTATGTCTAGTCTTGGAGATTAACTGTCCATACTTGTGTTTGAGTCTCAGCTGCTTCAACCATAAATTAGATGAAGAAGCTCACAGTTGTATGTAGAATTAAATGAGATGATTTATATAAAAATGTGTACGCTATCAAGCCCTCTATAAGTGTTGATTTTCTTCACCCCACAGTGGCCATCTCAAAAAAAAATTAGAGGGAATGGTGACCATAAAGACTTTATATCACTTGCATAGAACTACGGGTAGAAACATTTCCCAAAGCATGACATGAATATAAATTAATTAATACCTAAAAGTAGAATACGCATTCTTAGTTCTAGATCAATATTACAGACAAAAAAAAAAAAAGGAGCCAAATCAGTAATGTCCAAGGGTTGGTGGAATGATTATCTGATCTCAGGAGAAAATGTGTATCAAACTCTCTCTGAGAACTCTTCTTCAGGGCAGCATGAGAGCTGGAGAGCTAGTTGGCTCTGCCCTTTGCTGGCTGTGGCCTTGGATGGGCCAGCTAGGGCAAGGTAGGAGACCTCACCCATGTGGTATGGATATGGGAGAGCTGGTAGGCTGTCCAGAGCTCGGATACCTCTCAAGCCTAGATCCAGAGCTTTGAATTGGCTCACTGCAACATCTATCCCATTGATGAACTGTTGGAGTACATGAAGAGGCAGGTTCTACAGATCCAAAACTATAAGATCTCCATGTCATTTTGTAACAACAGAATATCCAAAAAGAGTCCCAGTGAGTTCCCATTATTGATAGTGTAGCAGAAGCCAGAGGTCCCCTACCAGACCATTGCAATATACATTTCAAAGAAATATGGACAAAGGATTATACTTTGGGACACACTGTGACACACTACACAATGGGAGGCTGCAAGGGTGGAAGGCACTCTTGATTATAGGAGGGCGAGACGAATGAGATTGGGGTGAATGACATTGAATTCACAAAAAAATAAATAAATAAAAAGTAAAATTTAAAAAATAAAAAACTATACTCCACAGAAACAGAAGGAAAAGATTCTCTCTATTGTTGGCTATTGTAGTTTCAAAAAACAGAGTCAAAATTGCTAAGCCAGAGACTGGGCTGATAGCTCAACAGTTGGCAGTGCTTCCTGCTCTTCCACAGAAATAGAGTTCAAGTGGAGACACCAACAAAGGGCGGCTCATAAGCTCTTAGAATTCCAGTGCCAGGAGACCCGATGCCATCCTTGACAGCCAAGCAATGAAGTATTCTTTCATGGGATTCAGTGAGGATGTTTCTAGACCCAATTAGCACTGGAATCAACAGTTGAGCAAAGCAATTGCCTCTCCCAACATGAATGGACATCACAATCCAATAAAGCAGGGGTTCTCAACCATCCTAGTGCTGCAGACCTGTTTGTTTCTTTGTTTTTGATACAGACCTTTAATATAGTTCCTCATGTGGAAGTGACCCCCAACCATAACATTATTTCTACTTCACACTATAAATTTGCTACTGTTATGAATTATAATCTTGTAGTGATATTTTTAAGAATTCTGGAATTTTAGTTTCTTTAAAAACACAAATATTATAAGAATATGCTTTCATTTACATCCCAAAATAAGGATGCAGGGATGCTTCTGACTGTCTGCAACCGCTGACTATGATTTGCCTCGTGCTCTAGCAGAAGCGTGGTTTTGCAGGCCACAGATAATTTCATCGATTGTGTGGCATTTGGAAGTATGGGAATTTCTCAGAAAGTACATAAATCCTAGAACCCCAGAGAGGTATGGTGAGTTGTTGCATAGTGCGTTGTTGTTGATCATTTAGGGAGGTTGATTTCAGTCTGTTAATAGCCATGGTCAAAGAAGAAACAAAAGGAAAAAAATTAGATTCAGGGATCTCTCTGTCTCTGTCTCTCTGTCTCTGTCTCTGTCTCTCTGTCTGTCTCTCTGTCTCTCTCTGTCTCTCTCTGTCTCTCTCTGTCTCTCTCTCTCTGTCTCTCTCTCTCTCTCTGTCTCTGTCTCTCTCTCTCTCTCTCTCTCTCTCTCTCTCTCTCTGCTGTTGCTGCTGCTGCTTTCTCTATGTAGCATTAGCAGGTAAAACAGGGGAAGATGAAAATTGGAAAAAAGAAAAATCCACAAAGCAGCAAAGGCTAGTTACATAATGTAAATATCTAACATACAGGATTATCTGATACATGACCACAAAGGAGTTCCATCCCACAGGTTCAGAACTGCTACTTTAAAGGCTTCAATAAAAGACAACACAAGAACAACAAAGAAGCCTTCATGTCATAAGTATAAGAAGATTTAAAATGCTCTCAAGAAAAAGTGTCAATTTACAATTTAAGAGGTTTCCAACTGAAATTCCATAATTTTAAAAGGAAGCATAATTTTTATATACAGTATCACCACCCTGTATTTTCAAATATTTAGTTCAAATTTTAAACTTCATGACATAGCTTAAGCAATCTTCTTATAAAGAATGTTAATCAGAATTTAATCTACAACAAAGAATAGTCAAACTCCTATTAGTAGAGTTTAATCATTAGTTTAAAAATATTCTCAATTCATTATTTGAAATAATTTTTCACTGTTACTAATGAATGTTTAAACAAATTGGTAATCCAAAAAGGAAGGGAAAAAAAAGTAATACATGTTAATTAGCCAGAATCTAAACAAATGAGTAATTTGATATTAAAAGGTATCTTTTAAGTTATTCAGTCTTTAAACATTATACTCTGTACTGAAATAAGAAAAATACTTTTTCCTTTATCTTTGGACTAAGCAACAATGATTAGTATTTCTATAAGTGTCATATAATAAATTTTTCTTTAAGTAAGACAATTGGGAAAAAACTGACATAATTTGGCAAATAGCAAAACTGGGTGAGTGTGGCTGGACAGCCAATTACTAATGTACAAATAAAACTGAAGGGATTTCACTGCTATGCCATGTGAGAAAAAAAAAATGCCTACTATAGTGGGCCCTTCCTTAGTCTCTGTCCCAAACCTGACTTCCAGGAAATTATCTTCTGTTCAGCTATTTCAGAAATAGAACAGAAAAATCTAACATAGAACTCAGCTCAGAAAAGAAGGGAGAGAGAAACAAAGATCTAAGAAACAAACAAACAAACAAACCACCAAAACCTGAGTTCACCATTTCTATATAAAAGTAGGTAGACATGAAACTCTGTAAATTGAGTGTTTTGTAAAGCAATGCATTAAACAAAATAGCAGGTCTAAAACAATGAAAATTAAAAAATCGATTATCTCTCTATAGTGTAACTCAGTCTCAAGCTACACATAAATGTCAAATAATTAGTGAATTGGATTCTAGACTCATTATTAAGAATGATAGAGATTTGAAGCCAGGCTGGTCTACAGGTCAGAGTTCTAGGCTACACATGGCTACATAGTGAGACAATATCTCCAGAAATCAAAAAGGGAAGTGGTGTGTGTGTGTGTGTGTATGTGTGTGTGTGTGTGCATGCTCATGAATGTGTGTGTATGTGTGTGTGTGTGTGTGTATAGTGTGTGTGCACGCTCATGAATGTGTGTGTGTGTAGTGTGTGTGCATGCTCATGAATGTGTGTATGTGTGTGTGTGTGTGTGTGTCTGTGTGTGTGTGTTCGCGTGCTTGTGTGGTGTCCTGAGTGGAAATCCAGTGGCCATTCCTTCTATCATTGTCTACAATAAACCATTATGCAATACCCCACTGCCTATTTCAGAAGGTATACACATTAATTCTTTCTTTGAGCTTATACAAAACCTAGATCATTTAGTCCAAATCACAAATCCTGACAAGCTAATGGTCAAAATAAAGAAAACGTTGTACACATTATTGTCCTAAGTCAGTCTGCCTAAAAGAGTATCATGTTCAAAGTGCTAAATGGAACATGGAAAAAAGTTTATAGCTCCTTTAACCTTGATTTTTCTAGAATCATCTCCTGCCACGCCCACTCCAATGAAGTCTTGTGACTAGCCCAAAAGCTTGGCCACAGACCAGAGTCGAAAAAGCTTCAAAGGAAGCCAGTCTCTTGGAATTCATTCGTGGCATTCTCTAACTCAGATATGTCCTTGCAAACTCGGGTGCTAGGTGCCCACCAAGATATTTACTATAGCTAAACAAAATTGGACATTGCTCTCTGACCTTTACCAATGTTCCAACATCTTAGCCAAACTGTGGCTTGGAATTTCGTAAAGAATGTTACCCATCCAGACTAATTGCCTCCAGCATTGATAGGGAGATAGTGAAGACAGTGTGAAGCAGAGAGCATTCAAGATTCGAGATTCTGCCCTCCTGGCTGGCTCACCCACGGCCCCACCTTCAGCCAGGCCCATGCAGACCTGAGTGTTCTTGGAGCCCAGGGGTGCTGTGCCAGTCCTGGCTGCTGTTTTGGACCCAGTGTGTTTTAGATGGTCAAGAGCTGCCAGATTTTTCATTTCTCTTTTGTAATGACTGTAAAAGTCTGAGGCCATTTTTGAGAAATACATTCAGATCCTGCACTTCCCTGTGCCACATCTGCTACCATTTCGTCACCAAGGCCTTGTCGTCTTGTCAACCTGACCAAGGCCCTGTTCCCCTGCTGGTTGAGGAAGGCCAAGAAAGGCAGGCCTGCAGAAATCTCCCTGCCTTTACTTTTGGTCCTACCACTCTTACCTTACTCCCAGTTACTTTTACCCTCTATACCCATGACTTCTTCTGTCATTTATATTTCACACTGAAGTTTCTCTATGCTTATAAACTCAGCAACTAAAATATAAAATTATTGTATTTCTAGCATTTAGATATTTTGAGATTTTTCATGTTACACCAGGAAGGCAATTCAACTCATAAAACAAATTAGTCTAGAATTACAACTCTCAATAGTATAGTGACCCGAACAAGTCAGGAATCTCTTAGGGAAAACTGTCACAAAGAAAATGTTAATCACGTGACTACAACTACTGTACAATGGAACAGAGAACTGAAATACCAGGAAGACAGACATTGCACCTAGTTCAGAGGGTCACTAAAGAAATGGCAACCATGCCTGTTCTCTGTCCTCTGAGAATAAAATCACTCACTCAAATCAAATAGCTTTGACCATAGCAGGAAGTCTGTATCCAAAAATCGAGCCTACAATTCATTTCTTGGTGCAGCAGAACTATCAACTTTCAGCTTAGCTATGATGGAGGTAAAATTCTTTGGTGATGTGAGGGTCATTGAAGTACAACCTTATTACAATGAAATCCAATGTCTAAAAATTGTTCTTATTTTGGGCTTTTACCACAGTAAGAGCCAAGATTTTAAACTCTACTAATTACAAAACAAACAAAAAGACTTTCTATATTTATGTTCAATTAAGAAAATACCAAGCCGGGCGGTGGTGGCGCACGCCTTTAGTCCCAGCACTTGGAAGGCAGAGGCAGGCGGATTTCTGAGT
>NW_022196912.1:105474756-105479779 GCF_008632895.1 Mastomys coucha
ATGTTAACAAATTCAGATAAATTGAAATCGTGTAACTTTTCTCATCATAATGCAATAAAAGTTTAAAAGAAAAAGAAATGGCAATCATGCCATTCAAATTACCAGATCACCCTCATGCATCTTCCATGTCTGTACTGTTTATCAAATACTCAAGGAAATTTCAAAATGGAACAAAATTTGGGTCAATAGCCAGATATCATCTCTTAAAAAGTCTAAAATAGAACAATTATGCTTCTTTTTAATTATGATTTTTCTTTCACTAAACACTGATATAATACCAGCTCTAATAATGTTTTTATTCATTTACTTGTCCATCTTCTGACTCAAAATACTTGACATGCCTCCTATGCTGTGCTTTCAGCAATGGAAGTACAGTGGGAAATGAACCCTTACACACCACCCCCTTCCTGAAACCTTCATGTTTCCATGTATCCACAGACCAGTGGGGACATTATCCACCCAATATACTTCTTAACTGTATATGCAGATATTCACTAAGAAAGACAGGTGAGTCAATTGGGCAAAGATTGTTTAGATGCTCGTCTCAACTGTAGCCACTATGGCTGAGACAAAACTCTCAGTCATTGAACTGAACACACACACACACACACACACACACACACAAAGCAGATGGTATTTATTTCCTCTAGTACCTGCCTCTAGGATGCCTGATTAATAGACATTGACTATAAACAAACTGAAAAACTGTCCATTCTTGCAACTCTTCCTTTCTCATAAGCTACTCAATATTCCCCTTCCTCATATCTTCGCAGTGGTTTTCCTTTTAAAGCCATATGTACAAATATTTACTTTTTTGTATTTAGATACACATTAATCCTAATACAAAGAAATAATCACAGGGACAAATACTATTTACTGACATTAAAGCTAAGTTGTACTCTAGTGTTAACTAGGGAGTATCACATAAAGTACAGAAAATTCATACAGCTTTGATCTCCAGCTTCCATAGCCAAGTGTTATTGTAATGTCACTAAAAAATAGAAACACATCCTTTGAAGCCTCCAGTAGCTACAGCTAACAATACTCAACTGGCCTGGAGCAACAGTTCTCTGAACATGGTCTGGGTGGGCACATCTCCACAATAACACTATTAAGACATGATTTCTCCTTTAGCAATTAATCTTCTCATGAATATCTGAACAAGAACTGTCATGTGTTAAGGTTTAGGTTTTCTTAAGAGGACACTAGAATAAGCTGCCTGTGATTCCTAGTAAAGTTCATCAAAAAGGCAATAAGTCAGTGGCTCAAGGACAACAGAACCTGGCCTCAAAGGCTCCCAGCCATCATGTCCTATTTCCTGTTATGATGTTGCTACGATACTGTACTTTTCTAAGTCATTGGTGTGACATTTGATGCTGCCATCATTCTTTAAAACTCTCCACTTCTTAGGCAGCTGCTTACATGAGTGAGTTTACACCTGCTATAATATAAATGTGTCCAGTTATTGTGTTCATTCTCTGCCACTGCAGACAGTGTAACATAGCCAAGTATAGGACTGTTTCCTTTGCTTTACATATTGGTGTATTCTTACCACCATGGAGAGATTCTATAACACAAAACAAATATTTGTTGAATAAATCCTTCCATCTTTTTATCATAGAAGAAGAGAATGACTTACCAGGTCAATACTTATACACATCCCATAGATAGATATAGATATAGATATAGATATAGATATAGATATAGATATAGATATAGATATAGATATAGATAATAGATATCAAAAGCCCAAAAGAGGACACTATGGCCAAAGTAGGACTCAAGAGTTATTTCTGATAGTCTCAGCAATGAAGAAAGAGGAGAAGACAAGAGGCAAGGAAAGAAAACAAGATAGAAGAAGTCCAGTAGGTTTACTCCAAGCCCTCCGTCTCATGAAGGCAGAGGAAGAGGAGAGGGAACAGGATGGACGCACCTCTCTTCTCCTGGTGGAACTCCTCCAGAAGCTGTTCCTGCCTCTCAATGTGTTCAAACAGACACAGGAGCTCAGACTCCTTGTGCTCCGTCAGCTCCCTGAGCTCCTGTCTACAGGCCGCCAGCTGCTGCCGCATGTTCTTCTCCCTGTTCTCTCTCTCTTTCAGTTCCTCACACAGCCACTGCAGTTTAGTCTAAAATTTAAAAAGATATTTACATCTACTTATGAAAAAGCAAAATAAAAGTCCAAATCATAACAGTCTAAGGGACAAAAAAAAGGTAATATTACAATAATCTCAACAAATAAAGAGAAAGTTAAGCACAATTATACCTTTAATTTGCTTTAAAGTTTATTGCAGTTGAGTGTTATTTCAGGAATTAAGCTACAAATGTCAGAGACTCATAAACTACTCAGTGCACTCCATTATATTTAGAAAAACAACACTACAGTTGTGTTGGCTAGTTAAACTTCTGACCACGACACAGGGGCTAGTCCCTTAGCTTGACATATGAGACAATTTACAACAGCCACTTTAAAATTTTAAAAATACCTCAGAATAGATCTATTTGAATTTAGAAATGGAAGTGGTGAATGAATAGACTCATAGTCACAATGACTAGAAACATGCAGTGCCATCCATCTGACAAATCAGGTAGACAGAAGACAAATCAGGTTATAGACAGAAGAGGAACATCAACAGTGGCACATAAATAAGAAGGTAACTTAACCCATGCAACTATTTTTCAAAGACTCTAACCTCACCCACCTTCAATACCCACACATTTCAAGCAAAATATGAAAGAAATATATTTTTCTGCTTATGATATAAAATGATTTTGTAATGTGTTGAGAATTCCCATGATAGGCTGTCCAACAAGCCTGGGTGACCTTCAACACGCTCTTTATTATAAGCAGAAGCAAGCTAGGTAAATCATCAAATAGAAGGGAAAATCAGATTCTCGGAGGGAATAGACAACTGCTAGTGTACATGTGCAGACCCTGAAACTCCGAGAGACTGCTGGAGCAAAGGAACGTGATACACATTTCCCCTTTGGAAAACTATCAAAGCTGCACAAGGGGATAGACAGAACGTTGCCATATAACCCAGCAATTCTACTGAATACAGTAGACAAAGGAAACCCATGAAAAAGGCATACAGGGATGCTCAAGACAGCATGTTTACAACAGTCCCAAAAGAGATGCCAAAGTCCATCCAATGACAAATGGATGGATACAATAGGACTATCCAAGTAATCAAGTATGATATGGCAACAGAAGTGAGGCAAACACAGCATGGCACAAAGTGGGCAAGCCTTGAAAGCAACATTCTCTTGCACAAAGGAAAGCAATCACAAAAGAACATGTTTGTATGATTCTGTTATTTTCCATGTACAATAAACAAATGGGTAGAAATGAGGTAAATGGTTGAGCAGGATGGGAGCTGGGGGAAGGTAGGTAGGCGGAAAAGAGGCAGTGAAAGGTTCTAACTCTCTAGATGCAAAGGTGTTCCTTTGTGCTGATGGCTGTACAACTCTATAAACATAGTAAATGTGCTTGGCATAGGTCAAGTGAGCTGGAGTGAGTGTGTGTGTGTGTGTGTGTGTGTGTGTGTCTGTCTGTCTGTCTGTCTGTCTGTCTTTCTGTCTGTCTGTGTGTTAGAAGCCAGTATCAGTCATTTTCCTCTACTGCTCTCTACATTTTGAGAAAAGCTCCCTCACTGAATCTGGACCTCACTGATTAAGTGAGATTAGCTGGCCAGCAAGCTCAGGTGATCCTTCTGTTTCCACCTGACCAATGATAGAATTCCAGGTGTAGCCCACCAGGCCCAGCTTTTTACATGGGTCCTGGGGATCTCAGTGCAGGTTCTCATGTTTGCACAGCAAGCACTTTAATGACTAAGCAATCTATTATTTAAACAACAACAACAAGAAAGCCATACATAGAATGTCACAGGGACTAGAAAAACAAAGTTAATTAAACCTCCTTGAATAAGATCAGACTCCAATTACTTTCTATGCAGTCTGTGGGCCTGTCTTGGGTGGAAGTCCTGCAGTTTCAGCTGTGCTGTGGAATCCAACTATGACTAAATAAATGAATAAAGCCTGCATTACTCTCTAACATCCCATTTTAAAATATCCTTGCAAATAAACAGATAGGGAAAGTTTCACAAGGCAGGGGACAAGGAAACATGATCAACTCCCAGCCAGAAGAAAAAAGATCACTTCCACTGCCGCACTAAAGATGGACACAGAGATGGGCTGACATCATTACCTTCATTCTGCAAACAAAGGAGAGGCTGCTACTTTGAAAAAATTATCTCCACTCAGAGATGAGCACATTGGAGGCTGGAAGTCAAGAAACAGAAACACAGCTGCAAGCAAACCAAGAGTACAGGATGCGCCAAAACTTCCACATTTCCAATCTGACAGTTCATCCAAACTCATAGTAATGTAGATAGAAGAGTCAATACTAGTGGGTAAGTTTCTACCTTACTCAAGTATGAATAATCCAGAAGCAACAAAGCCTGGGGAACGAGAAGTCAGTATCAGACTGGAAAAAGAAGATCTTGAGCCAAGACTCAGAAGCAAAGAGAAAGGTCATAGATGGATAAAGAGCTCCAGAGACCCCATGCTTCTTAAGATACACTATTCATTCCGGCTGTTGTCTCACTACTTTATCATTTTGAAATATTTGATATTTGAAATACAACATGCCTTTCTAAAACCAAGTCTAAAAATCTAACAGTAGAAGTGTAACATAAAAGTCAAGCAACACTTTCCCTCCCACGGAGTGAGCACCAGTTGTAATGTGCTCAGGCCCAGCATTCTTCTCCACTCCCATGGCTTCGGAACACAAGGACAAGACCCTGGATCTATCAGACCATCTAACCCTCTAAAGGGAAAAACTAATTCCACATTCTAACAATGCTTTTTCTGCATTATTTTCAATATTCACTCACTACCACTACAAAAAAGACACATTTGGAAGGAGGAGGAAGGGAAGGGAAAGGGAAGGGAAGGGAGAGGGGAAGGGGAGAGAAAGGGAAGGGAAAAGGAAGGGAAAGGGAAGGGAAAGGGTAGGGAAAGGGAG
>NW_022196912.1:105480222-105480544 GCF_008632895.1 Mastomys coucha
AGGGGAGGGAAAGTGAAAGGAAAGGGAGGGAAAGGGAAGGGAAAGGGGAGGGAAAGGGAAGGGGGAGGGAAAGGGAAGGGAAAGGGAAGGAGGAAGAAGAGATCCCTGACCCCTCCCCCTCGCCAGCCTCCAGAACAGCCTCAGTGACCTAACTGCAGACACAGAAACCCATCCCAGGATTCCCTTTCCTGGGTGCAGTCAAATCAGTTTCATCTCAGTATCCAACCTCTGCTCACTTGACTGAACAGTCAAGGGCATTACTGAACAGTGGTAATAGAGAAACAACAAACCTGTCTCATCCTTCTCAATAAATTACGGTAAA
>NW_022196912.1:105480554-105502091 GCF_008632895.1 Mastomys coucha
AAAGATAAAAAACATTCCTGAAACAGCCATCAATCAGGTGTCAGTTACAGATAAATTTTGCCCTCTCAAAAGTCATGCACTAAAGCAAAAGCTGTATTTGCAGGGCCCTGGGGGGACAATAATAACCCCTGTGTAAGGGTAGGACCCTGCCCTTGAGACCTGGTGTCCCCTGGGGAGACAATGAGAACCCCTGTGTAAGGGTAGGACTCTGTCTGCCCTTGAGACCTGGTGTCCCATGGGGAGACAATGAGAACCCCTGTGTAAGGGTAGGACTCTGCCCTTGAGACCTGGTGTCCTGGTAAAAGGAAAAGAGATCAAAACTCCTTGCCATAGGAGGTACACAGAAGACAGATCGAGACACAGACAAAAGGTGGCCTCCACAAGCCAGGAAGATAGCCAGAGCTCCACCTTTACCTCGGACTCACTTCTCCAACTATGAGAAAATAAATGGCAATTGTTTAAACAAGAAGGCAGTGTGTGGCATTTTGCTATGATAAGCCAAAGACATGACCGTAGCATGACCAATGTCTTCAATAGACTCCAGCAAAGGCTTTAAAATTAAGATTTGGTTGCATTTAGAGGCTTCATACAAAGTGAATATAAATATAGACTATATTAATAATCCAAAATAAAATTAAAATTTATGGAAATTTAATCAACCAATAATCAATTATAAGAAATCGTGTTTCTTAGATAAATACCCAGCATCTTCATTAAGCATCCTAAAAAAGTGGCTTGGAACCCAAGACTTTAACCGTTGCGAATTATAATTAGCTGGCAAGGCTATTAATCATACAGCAGAAACCTTTCTATTAACTACTCACAGGAGCATTTTACAGATTGCATAATAGACTCATTTATTTAACAACATCAACAAGCAGTGCTAAATAAACCAACACAGGGAATTTGGAAATAAGGCAGTTTTTATCTCTGTCGTCTCAGCTCATAAGTAGGTGGGAATATTCATAAGCACCTACTAAGCCTATCACAGGGATCTTTCTATTCTGTGAGAGGCTGCTACTGAGCCTTAACATAATATAGGAAAGGCACTAAGTAATAACTCAAAACTCAAAGCCAGAGAAAAGAGAGAAGTCACATAACAGATGACGGTCTCTGTAGTCAGCAATAGCACAAGGACCCATAGTTTTCCTGCTTTAACAACTATGCTTCCCTCATCAAAACTCTAAAAATAATTTTGAGGGGAAAAATATGCTTGCATAAGAACGGGCCAGGGGGAGAATAACATTTAAAAGAATATACTAAGTCACCAGAATAAACTGAACCAGACCATACAATTCAAATAGAAGTCAAGTTAAAAGTATCTTTCATGTTTATGTGGTGCTAAAGGTCAGACCCAGGACCTCACACATGCTCAGCCAGTGCTGGGCCACGAAGCCAACCCCCAGCTATCTTTTCCTTTTCCTTTGAGAGATGGTCTCACTAAGTCCATCCTTGAATTCAACTCTGATCCTCCTTCCTCAGCTTCCTAAGGAACAGGGACTATAGGCCAGGACCACCAGACTCACAGTAGGATTATAATTTTTAATCAATGGTTTCTTCAAATCTTACTTCTCAATATGATCAGAAAGGAAAAAGATCTCCAAAATAAGAGTATATTTTAAGATATAAATTATTTTCCACTAAACTGTATATCTCCCATATCTATACCCAAAGCATATTTCCAACAAAGAAACAAATAGTATGACATTTTCATTTTTTGAGAGGATAGAATATTAGATGATTATTCATTTCCAAAACAAGAACAGACATGATCCAATACTTTTCACAAAAGGAGGCAATATCCAAAAACGTGAAGTTTTGTTTGAATGTGTACCACAAAACTAACAAAGAATACAAAGAGTTCAGCAAAGTGCACCAAACCCTTCTTAGTAACTCAGGAGCTTCTATTCTCGGATAAAACTCAAAACCATAAACACCCCAGTTCTCTGATCTGCAATGGGAGCAGCTACACTATAATCTCTCCTGCCATTTGAACTGTCTCACAGCAAACACAGATCTGTCTAGTGCCTAGCATAGGTAATACTATTAACACAAGAAGGGCCGCTCTGAGAAAGATCCCAAAACAGATCAACACAGGAAAGTTGCCCAATACTAGGACCTATTATTCTCTGTAAGAAAAGGAAACCACAGCCTCTACATGGCCTGCTAGAATTTATGACAAAATCTCCTCCTTAATCTACAGGGACCACTTACCTAGTATTCTTTAATAGCTATCTCAACTCCCTTCCTACAAAGCCTTATCTTGGTGCTCCATTGGTTATTTTATCTACAAATCTGGACTGACTCAGTTGGACTTCATGTTTATGTCATGCCGCCACTGCCCACAAAGCGACAGTGATAAAAACTCCACCCAACCCGCTAGTTCTTCTACAGTTAACACTAACAAAAGAAATTCACTTAGTAGATTTATGAAAACAATTACCAACCGCCCTCTGTGGTCCTTCCAATACTGCAAGATGTCAGCATGGGCCAGCTGAATAGCAATTCTGCTTTCCATACAGTTTTTGTCCCCTGATTTCAGATCTTATCTACAATACTTATAGAGCTGTCTAGTCATAGTTCACAGACATTACAGCATTGTAGCCTATCAATAACCTAAGCCATCTTTCTAGGAAATAGACTCAATTCCTCCCTAGTCAGTTGGTCAGCACGGTATTTTTTATCACTCCCTTTTACACTGTAGTGGGAACAGTTGTCTCGTGCAGTATTAAACCTGGTCTGATCAGAAGTTCAATCCCATTAAATGATAAGAGAAAACTGCTCACTAGCTTCCAAATTAAAGAGCTATGATGAAGAGTCATCTCTGCTTCTCATAATTTAACTGAGCCACAGCAGTGAAAGCTTTCTGTTAGGAAATGATAAAGATTTTCACTTGAAAGAAAATTCTAAGTACATTGCTCTTGTTGTCAGAACTGCAGAGTTAGGAAAAACAAAGAGAAAAATGTTAAATTAATGCACAACAGAAGTCCCCAGCAAAGGAATTCTGAGATTCCAAAACACATACATTCTACATTTCCTATGCAAGAAGCAAAAACATGAATTTGCATCTTTTTTTTCCCAAAAAATGGTTGAAATGCACATGATTGATGTTTTTGAAGAAGAGAGAGAATTTTATACAGGAAGGTAAATTCTGTGTTCATTTGCAGTGTTTGCTTTTCTTACTCTCCTTGCTAACATGCATGGCTGACCTTCAGAGATCCTCACTGCCATGGCGCCACTTCCCACCAGCACCTCCTCAAGACCCTCAGCCCTGATTACTCAATGCTCTCATGTTCCTGCCACTGCTTCATCCACAATTAGCCATTTAACCTCCACATGCTTTTGATTTGTATGTGCATGGGTGTTCTGTGTTATGTGTGTGGGTATTTTGCCTATGTGTATGTGTGTGTACCACTTGTGTTCCTGGTGCCCCGAGAAGACAGAAAAGGGCTTTCGAATCCCTGTAACTGCAGTTATAGATGGATGTGAGCATCCACAGGAGTGCTAAAAGCCAAACTCAGGACTTCTGGAAAAGCACTCAGTGCTCTGACCTGCTAATCCATCTCTGTAGCCTTCGCACATTTTTACAGGACCAAAGTTAAGTGTTGAGCCCTTGCAGAAGCTTATTATGACACACTTAAAACATTATATCCTGTCATCTTACCAGCACAAACACCAGTTATTTCATTTTCCTATGCTCCTATGGCAATGTCTTCAAAGAGCTATAAGAACATAACATACTGCAGAGAATGTTTTGGAATCCATCCACACATCAATATTAGCCCTGAGATTCCATGAGAGCCATGGTGACTGACACAAAGGATTATACAGTAAACAAATGTTGGCTCAATAAACAAAAACTCTGAATGACAGCACATACAGTGGTAGGGCATTAACACTGAGTCAGACAGTAGGCAATACAAGTATGCATTCTTTACATGGAAATGAGTAAGTTACTGTCCTCCTATGAGACTTCACATCTCTCATGTTTCCAAACAAGCACAATGGGAATGGGAAGTCTAGCCCATCAGGCCCCGGATTCAAGCATAGCAATCAATAATTCAATCAGTCAACCAACCAACAGATATCTCTTCATACAATAAACTAGCAAATTGGAAGTATAATTAGGCCAGTTTATACTGTAGGTTGTTTTATTATGAAACTCAAATGAAATAAAAAGATTAAGATTTTCAGTTCTTTGAAGAAAATTATTCTACAAAGAACTGAAAGTGCATAGGACTAATAATATTTCATATATTTTAACCAGTGAGTTTGCAAATTGACCTAATATATAAAAGCAGTTGGTACATATCCCTCAGTGAAAAGTCATGGAAGAAATAGAAGAGCAATCAAGGGGCTGAGTGACAGATAGATAGATCATGTCATGTATGAAACGCTCAGACAATAAAAGGGTAGACTATAGTGTAGAATTTCAAATAAAAATACAAAATGTGAAATTGGAATTTTTGATAATATAAAACTATGTAGATGAATCATGACACAGAAAAGTTATCTTTAGGGCATAAAATAGATCCTTCTGGTCTTGTAAACAACGACCCAGGGAGTGAAGGGATTTCCTTGAGACAAGCAGAGTCAGCAGGCTGTAAGCTTACAGAAGAAACAAGATGGATTTAATAGGTGTGTATAAAATAAACATGAGTTGTAGCTGTTCTGGCCTTTAGACACTTCCAGAGACACAACTAAATAAAAGTCAAAAGAATTTGTCTCTGTTACAATCTGGTTCATAATCCAAAATTTTTAATCCTCCTTTATTTTCTAATTCTTTTCCTATACTAAATATAAAAAAGAGAAATTTAGATGCCTCTTACATGGACCAAAGTAACTCTACTACTATGGTAGCCAAATGTTACATCTTTGTACTCTCGGTTATACAACAAAACATTTGGTTAAACTAGGCATGGTGATGTTCTCAGGAGTCAGAGGTGGGTAGATATCTGTGGGTTCAAGAACAGCCTCCTACGCAGTTAATTCCATGCCAGCAGGGCTAAACAGTGAAGCCCTGACTCAAAAGAAACACAAAGCAAATAACACACACACATACACACACACACACACACACATGTATGTATATATATACATTATATACATATATATACATATGTATATATACACACATATATATACATATAGAAACAGACAGAGAGACACTCAGTCAGTCACTCAGTCAATCAGACTTAGAGATAGCGGATGGGTGAGTGGGTGGCTAGTTGGGTGTGTAGGCAGTTGGGTGGGTAGGCAGGTGGGTGAAGAGGCAGGCAGAAAGACAGACAGATAGGAGATATGTATGGCTAAACCAAATATGATTTCATTAATGTCATAAACATCAGGATTCTGTGACGAAGTACCTTGCTTTCAGCTAACCATCGATGTGGGTCATAATGTAGTTGAGGACCAGAGCTAAATACCTACAAAAAGAGAAAAGAATGTCAGAAGTAGATTTTTCTCTGGCATGAACATACATAACCAAAATTACTGACCACAACATCCAAATAATTACTTCTTCAATGTAAGGATTTGATGAGAGGAAAACTGTATCGAGCACACAGTCAATTTCGCAGCACAATACAAGTGCCTGTTATGCTTTATTTTCTAGATGACAATAAGGATCCAGCTCACATACAGAGACACAGATGATCCAGCTGTCTAGTGGCACCATCACTTCTCTCTGGAGTTGAATCCATGACCTTTCACCTGGCACACAACCTTGATTAAATCCTGTTTGCTTTGCCTTCAACTGTCTCTGGGTGCTGTCCATGTGCCTACAGAGAAACTGAATTGTCTTGCATGTCCATCTTTATATCTTGGGGTCCACTTTGCTTTACCAAAGACTGTGCAGAACAGACAACTCATCGAAATGAATATACACAGATATTGCTTTATAGTTCAAAATACTCACAAAATTCTGTGTTAAACTGTTGCCTACATTAGCTGCCCTGCTTTCCTTTATACCAACTCATTTATAAAATCTCAGAACATCTGGTTCTGCCTTATTACTGAGCTAAACTGCACTTAAAAGCTGCT
Organism: Mastomys coucha; assembly: GCF_008632895.1. NCBI lineage: Eukaryota > Metazoa > Chordata > Mammalia > Rodentia > Muridae > Mastomys > Mastomys coucha. Next base: position 105,486,597 of record NW_022196912.1, read on the forward strand.
GCTGCCTTTTTAATTATAAACACAAATTGTATTATTCCTAGTTCTTCAAATTCTATTCTACATGGGATATTGTTGCAGGATGTCTCCATGTTTTTTTAACTGAAAATACACTTTCTTCTCTAAAGAGATGTCTATGTATATTCTTAAATGCTTCCGTATCTCCTGATACACCTGCATATCTGTCAGAATAGCAATAGTTAATTCACTTAGACTCACACTTAGTACATATTTAGTATCCCCCACATTCCATACACAAAAATGTCTTATACCCACCACATTTCTAGCTTTTTTTAAGACTAACCCCATTCTCAACAGTTTTGCTTGTTTAGTTTCATTTTGTCCTGTGGTTTGAAACAGGGCATTGATATGTAGCCCTGACTCCTATGGAACTATGTAGACCTATCAAGAAGAGGTGGGCCTTCATTTTGCCCCTGCACTCATGCTTTAAAGGCCTGTACCACCATACCCAATTCTAATTTAAGGCTTGGGTACTTACTCTACCTTGTCAACCAGGCTTTATTTAATTGTCCAAACTCTCTATTTCTTCCTCCTCTTTCAACAAGGTACTGTGTGGCTAAATATCTGAGAGCATCCATTTGACAAGAACCATACTTTCCATTTCATAACCTACTCCATTAAATCCTTACTACCCCAATTAAGCCTTCCTTCACCTTGAGTAATAATAAACATTCTGATATAAGCAATACAAGCATGTTTGTGTTTTATGATTTGCTCCACAGATTTACAAATGACTTCATGCTTAAAAGAACATTTGTAACCAGTTATAAATGGCAGAGCTATAGGCTATCTGTGCCATGGGAACAAACTACTACGGCAAAATATAAATCAAATACAGAAGTGTTTCTACCCTGCCGTGCACAGTAAGCACCCTCAATATACAACAGTGACGGCACATCAAGTTGGCATCATAGTAAACCTTGAGGAACTGTGATAAGAGCACTGTAATGGACCTGTGCTGTGAAGGAAGGCAAAAGGGGAACATGCATGGACATCCAAGCACAATAAAACACAGAACTAGTTTCAGAACCTGTTGAAAGGACAATTTATTCCCTATAAAGAAACACAGTATTTAAGAATGTTTCTGTCCATTAAAAACCTGTGTTTTCCTACAGTTTCATGTAACATCTTATGACATGATTCTCATATTTTGGTTTCCATGCTCACATATAACTGAAATTAAATATTTAAGCATCAAGTAAATGCTACATTGCTAATATAAGATCCTCTACATAATATTAGGGTTTACGAGTTACATACTCAGAAAAACTTTAACACTTAAGCAAATAGCATTAGACAAGGAAAAGGTAAGCCATCACACAGCAGACCCAGTAGCACCCCCATGAGTCAGCTTTCCACTTAAGTCAACCGTTCTCATCCTAACATCACAGCCTTCTCACAGCACGTGAACACTGCCGCAAAAGAAGGTACAGGGAATTACAAATTGCAAAATATCTACCTATTCTGTTAATTCTACTAGGTGAAATATTTACATTAAGGTTGAAGCCTCAGAAGCGTTAATTGAAACAGTAGAATTATATTTTCATATTCTTTTAAACATCCTTAGAGAACAAGAAAGGCAAGAAAAAAAACCAGAAAAGGTGGAAGAAAACTCAAAAGACCATTCTCTAGTGGAGAAAGAAAGAATCGAGCTCCTAAAACCAGCTAAGCACAATACCATGTCTGAGTGTGGTCATCCCACGGCTAAAAGTAACACTGCATCCTAATATGTTAGGGTATGTCAAGTAGAATACAACAGGGCCAGAGTCGACCTTCAAACAATCAGACACCCATGAGAAAGTCTTTTTATTTGTCATGTCATGATAGCCATTAATTGAGAAATGATCGATCCTTCTAAATAAGAGACGAATACACTGACTAGAATTGTTTCAACAGGGAGAACACAACAGTGCAGCGTTTATCTGATCGGGCTCCAGTCAGCCCACAACACGTCAAGTCTCACTTGAGATTTAAGCACACTGATATCTAGGAGCAAGTACCAAGCTGCTCCAGATCTGGTTCTCTTTTCCACACTATATTTCATGGGTAGTGAAGGGTGAATTGATTTTAAGGGATAAGGAAGACACTGCATACACCCTACTTATCATTAAACTTGTCATGGAGAATTCAATAGATGGTAACAATACTAACAGGCTAGCATGGTGGAAACCTTGGAATCCAAGCTTCTTGACACAATGGATGTTTTCCTTGATCAATATTGAAGGGCTACCTTTCACTGAGTGAGACACAGGTAACTCGACGAAACAATTCACACTTTCACCATGGCTATGTAGTAATAAGGTTTCTAACTCTAAGCAATGCAAGGGGTTATTTGTTTCATAAAAAAATTCTGAAATAAGAATGTGACTCCCGTGCAATCATGTTACAACCCCATTCTAATTACATATTAGAAAACTAACTGAAAATTTAAGGCACGTATTATAAGAACTCATAATTACTTTCAATTTCTCCATTGAGTCTCTGGAGAAAGTTTTACAAGCTTCATCAATTTCTTTTCCTATTACACCAAGAATGGATTCCTGTTCCGTCTCCAAACAAAGCAGCTGATCCTTGAGCTGCAGCCTGGACTCCTCCATCCTCCGTAAGTGCTCTTCTTCGTTACTTATACACTTCTCCTGTAGAGTGAGGAGGAAAACAGAACCTTATTAAGTGAAGCCAAGTTACCTATGCAACCCGACCTAAGAACTGGATTTGAAAACATATATGACTGGCTGTGCCTTCACTTAGCAAAACAGATATCCCATAAATCTTCATGCATAAAGAACTGGCAAAATTACTACATAAATTCTATGAAAAAAATGTTGAAATATACTTTGCCATTTAATAACACTGCTATCAGTGGATCAGAAGAAAAGATAAAATCAGTAATTGATGTCATGTAGACCCTAAACATGAGTAAAATGCCAGAAATATAAATTACCAAATATGATGATTAGTAGCATCAAATGGAGTAGGTTTCTCCATTTGAGAGACATGTGTTATCACCTAAATTCCCTCACAATGTATTCTTCCAAAGTTCCAACCTTTGAGTGCTCTCATACCACACACATGAATTTAGACATGAAAATTTAATAAAAACCAAGATAAAAACACATTCCAAGTAAACAAATATATTTAATGAAAAGAGTTTTCAGGAGTCCTTGAAGAGATTACAAGTACTTTGGGGTCCCCTCTAAGCAGAGAAACTTGCAATCATTTCTATTTATTATACAATTCTCAATAGTTATGATTAAATAATTTCATTAAGACTAAGCATCCTTCATGTGAAAATGCAAAATCTCTAATGTCCCCAAGCCCACATCTTTAGATATGACACTCTCAGTATGCTTCACCTTGGATTCTGGATTAGGAGTATTTAACTGATAAACTCAATACAGTCTAAAACTATCAAAAGCTCTACCATATGAGTTGCTTCTGATCTGTGCATTGTTGATGCCTGCTCTAGAGAAATTCAAAGCTATAGAACACAGGCCATGTAAAGCAATGAAATTACTAGAACTGTATAAACAGCAGGCCACAGTCACAGTCTTAGGTAATATATGTCCAATCATTAGATACTAGCCTAGTACCCTTTTACTACCCAGTAAGACACAACTAATCCAGGAGCAGTGCAAGGGCTTTTAATCCATTTTGAATTTCAAAGAAATTAGAAAAGAAACCCAGTTGTAAAACATTAATCACTAGAGCTGCAGAGATGGAACAGCAGTTAAGGACACTGGTTGCTTTTCCAGTGGACCTCAGTTCAATTCTCAGCATCTACATGACAGCTCACAATTGTCTGTAACTCCAGACAGTTCCAAAAACCTGATGCCCGCTTCTGGCCTCCATGGGCATCAGGCATATGCATGGTACACACATAGACTTTTGGGCAAAACACTCATACATAAAAAGTAAAAATAAGTAATTTTTTTCCTTATGTTAAAAACAGATTCTTTTCTCAAACAATATAACCTGATTATAGATTCCACCCCCCCTCAACTCCTCCCAGTTCTTCCCACAACCCACCCCTCTAGGTCCACTCCCTTTCTGTCTCCCATTAGAAAAGGACAGGCTTCTTCAACTAAAAATGACAAAATAAAGTATATAAGATAAAGCAAAAACTATCCTATTGAGGTAGGACATAGCAAGCCAACAGGAGGCAAAGAGGTCCAGGAGCAGGCCCAAGAGTCGGAGACCCACTTGTTCACACACTCAAGAGTCCCATCAAAATACCAAGCTAAAAGCTGTACCAGGAATGCAGAGGACGTGGAGCAGACCATATAGGCCTTGTGGCTGCCACTTCCTCCCTGTGAGTTCACCTGTGCCTTGCTTAGTGATTCAAAGGGAATGAATCTTTATTAAAAAAAAAAAGGAAGAATAATGACTTTTAAAAAAAAAAGCCTCACCACATGTTTAGTGTTAGTAGTGCTCTGTTCCATAAGGGCACTTCTGGTAAAGTCTATATAGCACATCCCCCACCCCCCTGTCATCTTTCTTTCCCCCCACCCCCATTCATTACTCTCCTTTGTGCTACTAGGCAGCTTCACTGACTTTTTTTTTTTTTTTTTTTTTTTTTTGGAGTGGGCCTGGGACAACGATCCAGTTATAGAACCATTGATCTACAATCTCTCCTGCCCACAAGATGTGCAGGGTAAAGGTGGTGCAGAACTTGTGGGAGTGGCCAACCAATGACTGGTCCAACATGAGGCCCACACCATGAGACCCCCTACCATGGGAGGGAACCCACACCTGACCTACCTGGATGGCCAGGAACTAGAGGCAGGACAACCCAGAGACCCAGGATAGAACTAAACACAACTGGCCAAAATAAATAAGATCAATGAAATGACTCCTAATGATATACTCATAGATCAGTGCCTAGCCCAAGTGTCCTCAGAGAGCCACCATCTAGCAACTGATGGGAGCAGATGCAGAGACTACAGCCAAACACTAGGCAAGAGGGGGAAGAAGGTATATATGAGCCAGAGGGGTCAAGGACACCAGGACAACACAGTGGAAATGAGAGGGGGTGGAATCTCTGACTCTTTTGCCTACACTTGGGACCCCCATCCTCCTACCAGGTTATCTTGATATGAAGGTCTTACCATACCTTGTTAGGACATGTTCAGTGGATATCACTGGCAGGCCTGCCTTTTTTTTTTTTTTTTTAAGAGAAACAGAGGAATGGATCTGTCTGTGGGGCGGTGGGGGAGGAACTAGGAAGGATAGAGAGGAGTGGATCTGTGGGGCGGTGGGGGAGGAACTAGGAATGATAGAGAGGAGTGGATCTGTGGGGCGGTGGGGGAGGATCTAGGAGGGGTAGAGGAAAAGAAAACTGTAGTGGAGGTGCAATGTATGAGAGAAGAATGAAAGAAAAAAGAGCAATGTCTCGAAAAATAAAATAAAAACACTTAAGTTTGGTTCACATTACAAAATAAATGAAAGCTCCTGGTCCAACAAGCACAGAGCCTTGGACGACTTCGCGTCCTCCACGACATGCTCGTGGCCTTGCTTTCTTTTCCACTGTCTGCTACTCTGACTCAGCTTCTCAAACTCCTCTACTTATGTCTACCCTGCACACATGGATTTGGACAACTCTGCCTGAAGTTGGTCTGCCTCAAAATAGGGCTAGTAGCTGAGAAGCCATGAGTTCAACGTAATCCATTACCTGGGTCTGACCCTCAGCTTTATGAACTTGGGGCTGGAATGTTGCTTCTTCTGAAAACTGAGTAGAGTCATCTCTCACCAGTAAGACAAGATTAAGCTCGTAAGAAATGAATGTATAAAAAAATGTATTAATGTATAAAATGTATTAATGGATTAATGTATAAAAATGTATTAATGTATAAAAAAAGAATGTGATTCAATTAACTGTATCTATTTGCAACAAGAACCATAACTACTATATCTCCCACAACTCTCACATCAGTAAACCAGTACCAGTATCCCTACAGACTGCAGTAGAGAGAATGTTGTCTAATGAGCAGGAAATACATTTTGTTTTTTGAAGTAATATTCAACCATCCAGATAAAATTCCCTTTCTTTCCTACTACCTTTTTATTTGAGGAGGTTTCAGATATCACACAATACTTTTGCATTCTCTATATGGATCCTATGACCATCAACCTAAGATATAAGTTTACCCATTCCACATTACAACAGTACTGTGGCTGGATTGTGCTTATACCACCCAAGGGTTCACATGTTGGAGACGTGACTAGCTTCTAGATGAGGGTCACTGGAGATGCTGTCATCAATAGAGACTGGCACTGTTCTCAGAAACTGTCTTCCTTTCCCTACAGGGCTGAAGAAGTTAAAGCCTGACCTATGAGGGCTTTTTGGCTTCCTGACTCATCTGAGATCTAACTTGCACATGCCCCCACTTTAATTTGATAAATCCACCAACCCTCTCCACAGCTAGACTTTCCAATCATGGACTCTCAGGCTCCAAAATGATCTTTTCTTTACATATTATCTAGCTTCGGGTTTTGTTATAGAGATGAGAAAGGGGAAAAAAATGGCTAGTATAAGAAAAAAACACTCTCCATAAAGACTTCTGTGTATTAGAGAGGGAAAACAAGATCCCCATAGATCTCTCAGGAAAATCTACCACTTCTGTTCTGACCCATTTTTTTAAGTTGAGAATGTACGAACACTGCTTTGAGGCACACAATGACCTAGCTCTTCCCCTAAATTTTATAGTAGATGTTTCATACCTTGAGAGGGGAGAGCAAATTCTAAGAAAGGGTAGGACAAGAAACTGATTACAAGTTACTTCAATCATTCTTTCAGATTTAAAGGTATGTGGGTTTATAAAGTTAGGCAACACTTTAAAGTTAGCCATTATTCTGCCATTCAAGATATTCTGGTAAATTCAGAAAGAACAACATCCTGTCATCCTAGAAAAAATATTACCATATTTTTAAAGAACAAAGGTAAAAATACAGTGTTTTAGAAAGTACTTAGAAATCTGGTACACACCATCTAACTTCACTGTTTCAGGGCAAAGAGCAGACATGTCAGGGTCAGCCAGGGCTTTTCTACAGAGTATAGAGGTAGATGCAGCTTACTATAGTGGTGTAGGTGCTATAAGAAGGTAGATATCCTTGCTGGTAACTAAGTAGGAAAGTAACTAAAAAGGAATCCGAGAGAACCAACACAACTCTTCATTTTACAAGTCAGGCAATCAAGCCAATACAGTGTTGATAATGGGACTGGAATCTCAGAGCTTAGAGCTCATAACTGAATACTCAAAAACCCAGGCAGAGATCTCATTCTCAAAATGCTAGAAAGGCAGAGTTCCAGCAAGTGACATCAAGAGTGTGCAAAGAAGTCACACAGTTTTATCAGCTGGCAGTATGGGCACTAATGGAACTAGAAAGAGCATCTTATAGCTTAAATCCTGAAGGGTCCTCACAACAAATGAAAACATGATCAAATGTGTTGGCACACTACAGTAATTGCAGAAACTCAGGGGCCTGGGGCAGGAGATTTGCAAGTTCCACATCTGCCTCAGCTAAGACAGGAGACCCTGTCTCAAACTACAATTGAAGAAGAGAAAGACAACCAGAGATGTACTCAGTGTACAAGGAGTTGAGTTCATTCCCATCACTGTCAATAAATTTCTAAATCAAAAGGGACAGACCAGGGACAGAGAATAAAGACATGAAGGCATATTCAAAACAGCCTGCCACAAAAACAAAACTACACCAAGCATGTACACTCTCCCAAGCCCTGAGGGGCGATTCTCCTACATAAGAAATATATTTACCTATCCATAGAAGTCATCTGACTAATTTAACCTTTACAATTTGGTTAATCACCAACAACAAGGCAGAGTTCCATTGCTGGAACAGCAGAGGTTGCAGGAAATGGCCTTTTCAAAACAAGAAAGGTTTATACTAATAATCGGCATGTCTACAGGAAATACTTAAACTTCTTACAAGTCCATGTTAAAACACACACACAGACACACACACAGCCCATTAATTTTTAATTCCAACATCAAAATACAGTACTGTAATTTTAGATGCATATTTGAACATACTCCTAATGCCCCAGAACACTCACTTTCTCTGGGGTTTTACAATTGTAAAAAACTACAACTTTAATAGAAATATGACAACTTCAAAAATAAAAGAATATGACCAAAATGCTACTATCTTGTGACATGTGGCTCCATGTCCTGTTTCCTCTTTCAGTGTGTCCATGTGACATTGTACACTGGGCTGGAAAGGATGAAGTGGAACCCAGAACACAGGTGGGTTCTGCAGGATCTCGGTCAGGCTGTGAGAGCCAGGGGTGGAGGTGGGGGTGGGGGTGGGGATGGGGGTGTTTCTCTCATGCTTTCAGTGTCACAACTCCACTAGACAGCCCACACGCACACGCACACACATGTGCACATACTCTCTCTCTCTCACATACACACACACTATTCAAGGTGAACAAGGGCTATCTAAACCTTGGAAAGTAGAGAGGGGTTTTTCAGGGGAATGTACACTGGCTGAGGCTTAAGGGATTAGGAAAGGTGATCCAGGTGTTCCCTTGGCAGGTTCTTCTTGAGAGAAAGGAAGATAAACCTGTAATTTCACCAAGGAATATGTGACATTTCTTAAGTAGAGGATGTGGGGATCAGGCTTCCCCAGGTAAGATCAGGTGGAGAAGAGGAAGTCCTGCTGGAAAAGGGACTGCTCCATTTTGTGCAGGGCCCAGGGAGCTGTCTGACCACGGTAAATGCCGACCTGAATATTGATATCAGGGGATCCCAACATTGATAGGCACAGTAACACAAACCTGTAACCACGAAGACTTCAAGACTGAGGCAAGAAGTGAAAGTTGAACTCTTGTCTTGCCTACAAAGCAATCCAAGGCCAGGGGAAGAAAATTAGAGATACTTTGTCTCAAAATACAAAAAAACAAGAAATATTTTCCAAGAACTATAACAAGCTGAGTGTGGTAGTGCAGGCCTTTAATCCCAGCACTCCAAGGGCAGAGGCAGGCAAGTCTCTGGGAATTCCAGGCCAGCCTGCTCTACATAGTGAGTTCCAGCACAGTCAGAGGTGCACAGTGAAACCATGCCTCAAAGAAAAAAAGAAATTAAGGGAGGGAGGGGCAGAAGGATGGAGGGAGGGAAAAATACAACGAAGGCTATAGTTCGGTGGTAGGTAATAGTAGATGATGTATCTACCATATTCAAGGCCCTGGATTCACACCAGTACCACAGAAGGCCATGTATTTATAAAAGTTCCTGAGATACCTTCAATATCTTACGAGTTCCTAAACTGCCATTTTGTTTGCAATATATTTATAGCATGGAACTAAAAACAATTTTCACACCTTAAGAAAAACGAATATTAAATAAAGTACGCTCATAGGCTAAGTAAATGATTAATGTTCAAAAGTAATCACTTTCTTTAGCTGAAAATTAACTTCAATAAGCAAGTATGAAATTTTTTCCATCCTAAGACCATCTTTTAAGACATCGTTGGGGGAAGAGAGACAAGTAGAAAACACGGGGAACCCTACACTACTAAAGAGTTAAACTGAAGCCAGTAAGATTTAATTAAGATTTATTGGGAGTGTGGCTTATTAAGTTAGAGCTACACATATCAGCCAAGACGCTGTGATGAGAAATATTCTGTTACTCAGGGAAACGGCTGACTCTAGCTGTAAAACCAGATAGTTCACAGCAAATGATAAAACACTCCTGACTCGAAATTGGACCTGTCTATCTCTAAACAGGACTCGCATTACCTATGACACTGGAGGCAAGAAACTAAGGCACGCTACGAAATGCCACCATGTAGAGAAGGCATCCACTACCAGTTTTATTAGAAATGTGGAAACAAATTTAGCAAAACAAAAGTAAATTATATTTTGGAAATCTTTTCTAGCACTTGTCAAAGTATAGCCATTTTGTTCAAACCTAATTAAATATAGATATTACATAATAGTAAATTCTGTAAATTCAAAGTATAGCCATATACATGTGTGTTGATATAAAAAATAAAATAAAATAAATAAAAAACAAGGAAAAAAAAAGCCAGTGAGGGGGCTCAGTGGGCAAAAGCACTTGCTGAGGAAACCTGAGTCAAATCCCCAGAACTAGGGTAATGGTAAAAGGAGAGAACAGACTCTACAAAGTTATCCTGTGGCCTACACACACACAAACACACACATACAAACACATACACACATGTGCACGCACACGTGTGTGCTGCCACACACACACGACACATGAACCACATGTATGCTCATGATAGACACACAGAAAGACACACAATAATAACAGATTAAATAAAAAGGCAATAACTGAGGAAATTAGCTAGAACTTCATAATTCAAATGTAGCCATCTTGAGAGCAACCGTCCTGAGAAACAAAGACAAAGAGGAGAGATCCTGAACAGCAAGAAGTCTTCAGTCATGCTCAAGTCCAGAGCACGCAGCTTCCTCAACCACATACACATTTCAGAAATGACAGACAGCCTAGGGCTTCCACCAGGGACATTGCATATGACCTCGCATTATAGCACTTGCTACCATGTGCATCCTGGGTCTGGCTCCTCACCGATCTGAGCTCCTTTAAGCCAAAAATGTGACTTCTCTTTGTTGCCTAACAGGATATCTTAAATACCAATCAATTAATAAATTATTTTCTATTTCTTTACAAGCATCTCCTTCATGTCACCTCTTAGATGCCAAGGATAACAGATCCTAATCATGCAAGAACACTGGCAAGGAGTGAGGAAACAAACTCTTTGAAGCCAAGTAACTTCTTGTCTTTCAGGAAGTTTCTTTAGGGTATTTTGTCACTAATTACTTTTGAACTCACATGAGGGCATATGGGGTTTTTTGTGAATTTTTAAACAAGCAAAAGAAAGAACACTGTAATTCTACTAGGAGACTGATGTTCTAAAACAAAAATGTGACATTGTAGGTTATATATACGTACATCCAGTTCCTTTTCTTTTATGGAGATACTCTGCATCATTTGCTCCTAAGGATGGGGGAAGCTACAGTGAGCAGTGCAGGAAGAGTTAGGCTGAGATGCTGAGCCAACCAGCAGAGCTAACAGGACAGACAGCACTCTAGAATGAAGTTTGTCTGACCTCATGCACTTTAAATCCCAGGTGGGAATTGCCCCAATCCACAGGATTAGCTTCGGAATGCTTAAAAAGTTATTCATAAAACAAACAAGAAAGTAAAATTCAAATTTAAACTTTCAACCCCCATTTAAGGAAAATTATTCTTGGCTTGGGCCTTTTATTACCTTCTTCTAAGACAGTATTGAGTAATACAAAGGTCAGTACCAGCATAATCAAAATGGGTGGGGTATGCTTTGGCTATATTCCTTAAACTTAACATTCACAGTTAGAAAAGAGAATACCTTTTAAGGGGTACTTTATGCATTTGCAATGAGGATCATTCTGTGATTATTACATATTTCTCTCAAGCTAAATGTCTAGAAACAGAAATAACATTTGATAAGTCATCTACTTCTGATGCATTTTGACTTCTGAAACAAAATATGGACAGGAAAACAAACAAATGGAGTTTTAAATAATGTACTCAGAATGAGTGCTGCTTAATTTTCAGAAGAAAAAACTTACACAGTATCTCAAAGAGCGATATTTGAACACTTAGGTATGTCTTCCAAAGCACAGGATCACATCTTCCCCCAACCCCCGTTTCCCTTAAAGCATTACTTCTTATGAAAGACAAAAGGGATGGGGCGGGGGGCGGGGGGAATAACCAACTCACACAGCTAATGTGTACAACAAAAATACCTCCTGTTAGTGATGACTAAAATCTACACAACACTGCTTAGTCATCATCTAAGGAAAAAATTACTTGAGTCAATGAGCACTTTACACAGCAGTAATAGAAAAATTAATAAAAACAAACATAGGAGGCCAGAGAAGAAGCAGAGCAGCTAGGGCAGAGTCTTTCCTACCTCCATCTGCACCCAGGAGGTGCGGCTATTCTGCAGCCTTCTGTGCACAGGTCTTGTCAGGAAAAAGCTGGTCACCCAGGAGTGCGGACACAGGATTATAGACTCACAGGAAGAACAAGCTCCAGCCAGAGACAGCAAGAACAAATAACACCAGAGATTACCAGATGGTGAAAGGCAAATGCAAGAATCTTACCAACAGAAATCAAGACTACATAGTGTCATCAGAACCCAATACTCCCACCACAGAGAGTGCTGTATATTCCAACACACCAGAAAAGCAAGATTTGGATTTAAAATCATATCTCATGAAGCTGATGGAGGATTTTAAGAAGGATATAAATAACTCCCTTAGAGAAATACAGGAGAACACAGGTAAACAGGTAGAAGCCATTAAAGAAGAAACACAAAAATCCCTGATAGAATTACAAGAAAACACAACCAATCAGGTAAAGGAATTGAACAAAACCATCCAGAACTTAAAAATGGGAGTAGAAACAATAAAGAAATCACAAAGAGAGACAATTCTGGAGATAGAAAACATTGAAGCCATAGAAAACCATAGAAAACATTGACACAAAAATAAAAGAAAAAGCAAAATGCAAAAAGGTCCTAACCCAAATCATCAAAGGAAATCCAGGACACAATGAGAAGACCAAACCTAAGGATAATAGGTATAGAAGAGAGTGAAGATTTCCAAATTAAAGGGCCAGTAAATTTAACAAAATTATAGAAGAAAATTTCCCTAACCTAAAGAATGAGATGCCCATGAGCATACAAGAGACTACAAAACTCCAAATAGATTGGACCAGAAAAGAAATTCCTCCCATCATATAATAAACAAAACACCAAATGCACTAAACAAAGAAAGAATATTAAAAGTAGTAAGGGAAAAATGTCAAGTAACATATAAAGGCAGATCTATTAGAATTACACCAGACTTCGCACCAGAGACTATGAAAGCCAGAAGATCGGACAGATGTCATACAGAACCTGAGAGAATACAAATACCAGCCCAGGCTACTATACCTAGCAAAACTCTCAATTACCATAGATGGAGAAAACGAGATATTCCATGACAAAACTGAATTTACATAGAATCTTTCCACAAATCCAGCCATACAAAGGATAATAAATGGAAAACTTGAACAAAAGGAGGGAAACTACACACTAGAAAAAGCAAGAAAGTAATCTTCCAACAAAACTAACAGAAGATAGCCACATGAAGAGAATTCCAACTCTAACAACAAAAATAACAGGAAGCAATAATTACTTTCCCTTAATATCTATTAATATCAACAGACTCAATTCCCCAATAAAAAGATATAGACTAACAGACTGGTTACGTAAACAGGACCCAATATTTTGCTGCATACAGGAAACCCAACTCAGTGACAAAGACAGACACTACCTCAGAGTAAAAGGCTGGAAAACAACTTTCCAAGCAAATGATCCCAAGGAACAGCTGGAGTAGCCATTCGAATATCAAATAAAATTGACTTTCAACATAAAATGATCAAAAAAGATAAGGAGGGACACTTCATACTCATCAAAGGTAAAATCTACTAAGATGAACTCTCAACTCTGAACCTCTATGCTCCAAATACAAGGGCATCTACATTCATAAAATGTATACTTTACTAAAGATCAAAACACACATTGCACTGAACACATTAATAGTGGGAGACTTCAATACCCCACTCTCAGCAATGGACAGATCATGGAAACAGAAACTAAACAAAGACACAGTAAGACTAAAAGAAGTTATGAAGGATTTAACAGATATCTATAGAACATTTTTTATCCTAAAACATAAGGATATACTTTCTTCTCAGTACCTCATGGTACTTTCTCAAAAATTGAACATATAATCAGTCACAAAACAGGCCTCAACAGATACAAGAAGATTGAAATAATTCCATGTATCCTATCAGAACACCACAGACTAAGGCTGGACCTCAATAACAATATAAACAATAGAATGCCCACATACACATGGAAGCTGAACAACACACTACTCAATGATAAATTGGTCAAGGAAGAAATGAAGAAAGAAATTAACGACTTTTTAGAGTTTAATGAAAATGAAGCCACAACATACCAAATCTTATGGGACACAATGAAAGCAGTCCTAAGAGGAAAACTCAAAGCTCTGAGTGCCTCCAAAAAGAAAATGGAGAAAGCATACACTAGCAATTTGACAGCACATCTAAAAGCTCTAGAACAAAAAGAAGCAAATTCACCAAGAGGAGTAGATGGCAGGAAATAATCAAACTCAGGGCTGAAATCAACCAAGTAGAAATAAAAAGAACAATACAAAGAATCAACCAAACCAGGAGCTGGTTCTTTGAGAAAATCAACAAAATAGATAAACCATTAGCCAGACTAACTAGAGGGCACAGAGATAGTTTCCTAATTAACAAAATTAGAAATGAAAAGGGAGACATAACAACAGACACTGAGGAAATCTAAAAAAATCATCAGGTCCTACTACAAAAGTCTATACTCAAGAAAACTGGAAAACCTGGATGAAATGGACAATTTCCTAGACAGATACCAGGTTCCAAAGTTAAATCAAGATTAGATAAATGATCTAAACAGTCCCATATCCGCTAATGAAATAGAAACAGTCATTAATAGTCTCCCAATCAAAAAAAGCCCAGGACCAGATTGGGTTAGTGCAGAGTTCTTTCTATCAGACCTTCAAAGGAGACCTAATACAAATACTCCTCAAACTATTCCACAAAATAGAAATAGAAGGTACTCTACCCAATTCATTCTATGAAGCCACAATTATGCTGTTACCAAAACCACACAAAGACCCAACAAAGACAGAAAATTTCAGACGAATTTCCTTTATGAATATCGATGCAAAAATACTCAATAAAATTCTTGCCAACCGAATCAAAGAAAACATTAAAACAATCATCCATCATGATCAAGTAGGTTTCATCCCAGGGACGCAGGGATGGTTCAATATACAGAAATCCATCATAGCAATCCACTAAATAAGAAAACTCAAAGAAAAATACCATGTGATCATCGCATTAGATGCTGTGATAGCATCTGACAAAATCCAACACCCCTTGCTTCATGGTAAAAGTCTTGGAAAGATCAGGAATTCAAGGCCCATACCTAAACATAGTAAAAGAAATATACAGCAAACCAATAGCCAACATCAAACTAAATGGAGAGAAACTTGAGGCAATCCCACTAAAATCAGGGACTAGACAAGGCTGCCCACTCTTTCCCTACCTATTCAATATTGTACTTGAAGTCCTAGCCAAAGCAATTAGACAACAAAAGGAGATCAAAGGGATACAAACTGGAAAGGACGAGGTCAAATTATCACTATTTGCAGATAATATGATAGCATACTTAAGTGACCAGAAAAATTCCACCAGAGAAATCCTAAAGCTGATAAAAAAAACTTCAGCAAAGTAGCTGCATACAAAATTAACTCAGCCGGGCGGTGGTGGCGCACGCCTTTAATCCCAGCACTTGGGAGGCAGAGGCAGGCGGATTT
>NW_022196912.1:105502721-105515890 GCF_008632895.1 Mastomys coucha
AGCTGTACTACAGAGCAATTGTGATAAAAACTGCATGGTATTGGTACAGTGACAGGCAGGTAGATCAGCGGAATAGAATTAAAGACCCAGAAATGAACCAACACACCTTTGGTCACTTGATCTTTGACAAAGAAGCTAAAACTATCCAGTGGAAAAAAACACAGCATTTTCAACAAATGGTGCTGGCTCAAAGGGAGATTAGCATGTAGAAGAATGCAAATCGATCCATTTTCATCTCCTTGTAAAAAGCTCAAGTCCAAGTGGATCAAGGACCTCCACATAAAACCAGATACACTGTAACTAATAGAAAAGAAAGTGGGGAAGAGCCTCAAGCAACATGGGCACAGGGGAAATTTTCCTAAACAGAACACCAATAGCTTATGCTTTAACATCAAGAATCAATGGTACGTCATAAAATTGCAAAGTTTCTGTAAGGCAAAGGACACTGTCAATAGGACAAAATGGCAACCAACAGTTTGGGAAAAGATCTTAACCAATCCTACATCCCATAGAGGGCTGATGTCCAATATATACAAAGAACTCAAGAAGTTAGACTCCACCAGGCAGTGGTGGCACACGCCTTTAATTCTAGCACTTGTGAAGCAGAGGCAAGCAGATTTCTGAGTTCGAGGGCAGCCTGGTCTACAGAGTGTGTTCTAGGACAGCCAGTGCTATACAGAGAAACCCTATATCAAAAAAAAAACAAGAATTTAGACTCCGGAGAACCAGAGAACCAAATAATCCTATTAAAAAATGGGGTACAGAGCTAAACAAAGAATTCTCAGCTGAGGAATATCGAATGGCTGAGAAGCACCTAAAGAAATATTCAACATCCTTAGTCATCAGGGAAATGCAAATGAAAACAACCCTGAAAATCCACCTCACACCAGTCAGAATGGCTCAGGTGACAGCAGATGCTAGTGAGGGTGTGGGAATGCACACTGGTACAACCAGAACAGACATCAGTCTGGTAGTTCCTCAAAAAATTGGACATAGTACTACCTGAGGACCCAGCAATACCACTCCTGGGCATATACCCAGAAGATGCTCTAACATGTAATAAGGACACATGCTCCACTATGTTCATAGCAGCCTTATTTATAATAGCCAGAAAGTGGAACATCCTCAACAGAGGAATGGATACAGAAAATGTAGTACATCTACACAATGGAGTACTACTCAGCTATTAAAAACAATGAATTTATGAAATTCTTGGGGAAATGGATGGACCTGGAGAATATCATCCTAAATGAGGTAACCCAATGACAAAAGAACCCACATGGTATGCACTCTCTGATAAGTGGATATTAGCCCAGAAGATCGGAATACACAAAGTACAATCCACAATCCATAAGAAACTCGAGAAGGAAGACCAAAGTGTAGATACTTCAATCTTCTTCGAAGGGGAAACAAAATGCCCATGGGAGGAGTTACAGAGACAAAGTGTGGAGCAGAGACTGAGAGAATGACAATCCAGAGACTATCCTATCTAGGGATCCATCCCATATACAATCATCAAACCAAGACCCTATTGTGGATGCCAACAATTGCTTGCAGATAGGAGCCTGATACAGCTGCCTCCTGAGATGCTCTACCAGTGACTGAAAAACACAGAAGTGGATGTTCAGAGCCATCCATTGGACTGAGTACAGGGTCCCCAATGAATGAGCTAGGGAAAGGACCCATGGAGCTAAAGGGGTTTGCAGCCCAATAGGAAGAACAACAATATGAACTAACCAATACCCTCAGAGCTCCCAGGGACTAAACCACCAACCAAAGAGTACACATGGTAGGACTCATGGCTCCAGCTACATATGTAGCAGAGGATGACCTAATTGGTCATCAGTGGGAGGAGAAGCCCTTGGTCCTATGAAAGCTTTATGCCCCAGTGTAGGGGAATGCCAGGGCCAGGAAACAGGAGAGGGTGGGTTGGTAAACAGGGTCAAGGTGGGTAATAGGGGGTTTTTCAAAGGGGAAACCAGGAAAGGGTTTGAATGTAAATAAAGAACATATCTAATATCAAAAAAAAGAGAAAATTCAACCAGGCAGTGGTGATACATGCCTTTAATCCCAGCACTTGGAAGGCAGAGGCAGGCGGATTTCTGAGTTCGAGGCCAGCCTGGTGTACACAATGAGTTCCAGAACAGTGAGGGCTACACTGAGAAAGCCTGTCTCGAAAATCCAAAAACAAACAAACAAACAAATAAACATGGGCAACCTTTATGTTCCCGTATAAGGTCAACCAGAGCCAGAAAGGCCTAATTAACATTCAAGCAATCACTGAAAAGGGTATGATGTAAGATTTTCAGGTGGTCCTGGTTTGTATACCATAGCCGATCATACACAGGATTACTTAGCCTAATATTTGTTGTGGGGACCAAAGGCAACTACAGAAAAATAAATAAACTCAGACTAACCAAACATAATTTTAATGGGAAGTGCCCAACATGTTTCCCTTCTTCTCCATGCTTGAAATCGATACCCATGAAGTGAAGCGGCAGGCTTCCCAACCAAACCAAGAACTAATACAACTGGCAGACAAAGACTTCACTCCATCTAGAATCAGCCTCTGTGGGAGGTGGCTGGGTGAGTAAATGCTTGCTCTCCAAGCACAAGAATTTTCTTAATGTCACCTCTTAGGTGCCTAGGATAGCAGGTTCCAAACATGCAAGAACACAGCAAGGAGCTCAGACATCTAGCACCCATGTGTAAAATCCAGATGTGGCAGCATGTACCTGGAACCCCAGCACAGGAAGATGGAGACAAGATTTCTGGACCAGGCATGATGTCACACACCTTTAATCCAGCGCATGGAGAACAGAGGAAGATGGATTTTTGTAGCCCCAGTCTGGTCTACAGAGTGAGTTACAGGGCTACAGAGAAGAGAACCAGTCTCTGAAACATAACAAAAACCAAAGATTCCTGGGGCTTGCTGACTGGCCATTCTAGCTAGATCAATGGGTTCTATATCAGTCAAGGGAAGACCCAGTTAAAAGGAAATAAGGTGAACAACTGAAGAAGATATCCAACATCTGGGCTACATAGACACATACACCTACATACATGTATACACGCACACACACACACACACACACACACACACACACATAGCTCTGAGGAAACTGTTGGTACAGAAGGCATTCCAGTGGAACAGAGCCCACGAACACCTCCAACACCTGTGTCTAGATCCCACGGAAAGGCTGCTGCTACCATGCGCCCTGATTTCTTGCCCAGTTCTCAGCCAAGGCTGCATATCCATGTGTGGCTTGGTCTTAACACTGTATGCTCACTTACTTCACTTTTGCATCCTGATCTTTTTTCTCAATAACTGACATATTATGTCATCCAAGTGTTGGGTCAGTTAAATACTCTGCTAAAGTCAAAGGCTACTTAGAACTTAATAATAACTTATTCAAATAAATATAAATTATTCAAATAACAAATAAATTATTTAATGAGTGACCATTGAAAAATATTTTATGTCTCTTTTAATTCTACCATTGTCACTTTAATTTACTGTTTTTAAAAAGACAGGAATCTAATGAAAATTCCTTCAAACATCTACTTAGAGCAGTGGTTCTCAACCTTCCTAATACTATGAACCTTTAATACAGTTGTGACCCTTTAATACATGTTGTGGTGGACCCCACCCCCAGCCACAAAATTATTTTTGTTGCTACTTTACAACTGTAATTTTGCTACTATTTTGAATCATGAAAATGAATGAAAATATCTGAGATGCAGGATATCTGATATGTGACCCAAAGGGGCTGCGATGCACAGGTGGAGAACTGCTAATTTAGAGTCTTTGACCTAAGATGTTATTCACTTAACATGTGATAACTATAGCTTTTTTCCCTACTAACACAACTTACAAAATACAAAATTTTAAAAATACTTAAATTACCAAAGAAAGAAAATAGTGTGCTTAAAGTAGCCCAGGGCATGAGACAGGCCATGCTGGCCATCTGTAGGCAATGCTGGCCATCTGTAGGCAATGCTGGCCATCTGTAGGCAATGCTGGCCATCTGTAGGCAATGCTGGCCATCTGTAGGCAATGCTGGCCATCTGTAGCTCCCATGATCTCCTTTACCCTCACTCCTCTAGAAAACTCTGACATCACGAGCTTCTCCTTCCTCCCATCCAACAGCTGAGCCAGAAGCAAGAGGATGGGATGTTACCAAGTAGTGAGTACTGCACACATCGTGCACGCAAATATTTTTCCAAAGTCTAAACATTGCAATCATAAGCAGATGTCTAAGTAGAAACAAACTCCAGCTTTTTAACTGACAGATAACAATGAATTTTTTTACTGTGTATAATACATTTAATGCAGTGTGCACACATGGCGGACTGACTAAATCAAACTGAGGACTGCTTTACCTCAGTGGTTACCATCATTGTGAGAGCACTAACACCTACCCTCTTTACATCTCAGAGCACAGAAACCTGACCTACCCATTCACTGACTTTACACAAACACTTTATAGGGAAATGTAAGGTTTTTAACTAGGTTTTTCTAATGAAAATCAATAATATTTCCATTCTGAAATATGTCAAAGGAAAACATAAAATAACTGGATTCAACTACAACTAGATTCAATGCCACAAATTTGATAAAAGACACAAACATGATTCATTTTCCTGACACTCAATAAAGGAGAAAATGCAAAAAAAAAAAAGAAAGAAAAAAAATCTGTCTCATACCCTGTCTTCACTGTTTCTATCCACTGCCAGGCAAGCTGTTATAGTTTTTCAGTTTTAGAGTCCAACACTGAAAATACTCACAAATATGAATGGCAAGTATCATGTGCCAAGACCCATTTGTATAAGAAAGTTACCCTCAAGAGTTTTGTCTAATATAGACAGGCCTTACTTTAGCATTTCAAAGGAACAAAAGCACCTCCATGAGTCATGATGCCCCAATGCATGTATCCCTATTCCTTGGATGGCTCAGTTTGTGATCATACAGCACCTCCTGACAGTTTCACTGATGTTAGTCTCATCCCCATAAAGAGTTAATAGCAGAAAACCAGATCCTCTAAAGACAACTCAGGGCAGCTACTAAAATAACCAAGTATTCCTTCATATAGCTGAGCATCTCAGTTAAACTCTAACATCCGCAGACAGACCAGAGAGAGTTCCTACTGAGTCTCATAGAATGGCAACAACAGGATTGGCTGCATGCCTCCTACTTCCAAAGGAGACATTGGGCAAACTGATTCATCTTCAGCTGGGTCCTATAATGATTTAGGTAATACAACCTTTGCCTCTAGTCCACTGTTGCCTATTAATATTAACAACGCTAGCACACAGATTTGTGGTTTATAAAGCTGACAAACCTGAAGAACTTTAAAGGAGAAAGGTGAAATGATGGTGGTCAGTACCTCTTACTTCCTCTAGAGAGCGCGACGAAGAAGTATATTTAATAATTCTAGTTAGGATTCTCAAGAGAGTGTGTGTGTGTGTGTATGTGTGTGTGTGTGTGTGTGTATACTCTAAAAACATAATTTCCCATTTCCTTGAATACCTGAAATAAAGTAATCAATAAAGAAAATCACTTAAAACTGAAAATAAATGTCCTTCAGATGTTTGTTTTAAAATTAGAAAATTAACACTGAACATATCTTCTGTTTTCTCCATCTTTCTCATTGGTTATAAACATATCTGCCAGATGGAAAGATGGCTCAGACATTAAAGGCTAGGCTCTCAACTAAAAAGATAAATATATCTGCATCAACTATTGGATATGTTATTTAACAATATAGCTACAGTACAAATTAAGGAAAAAGCCAATGTATACAGTATCAACATAATAATCTATTAAATATTGTCAGAATTTTAAGTGCTCAATTATTTTTAAAATATCATACAAGCATGCTCAATATTAAAATCTATCTTAATACACAAGCTATACAATCTACATAATTACTTTGAAACCTCTAACAGTATCATTCATAAACATCTACATATTAGAATATGATTTTTAAAATAAAATCAGACACAGTTTTGCATACTTCAGACATTTAAAAGAACAGATATCATTACCCACTAACTCTGGTAGATCCTCATATGCTAGTGAAACCAATATAAATATGTCTCAGATACAGTGAATACTATTATGTCTTTTGAAACAAATGCCGGCAGAATCAAGATTAACATCAACAAATCATTTTAGAACAACATTAGAAATAAAGAATTTTCCCCATAAAACTTAAGCTGAAGAAATAATAAACTTTAATGGCAGTACACATAAAAGAAAATTCATTCTGTAACGTTTCAAAAGAGTGTTCTGTCTGGTAAAAAGCTTAACAGAGTTTGAAATGTATGTGTAAACATTCTGTGGGTTCTATAATACTTGTCCCCTTTGTAAGGGACAATGAAAAATAACACTTGACAGAGTAACAATCAGATGTTAGAAAAAATACATTTTAATACACCACATCGCCACTAAATCTATGAGTACGATGCAGAAACCAGTTACTCAGTGCACACAAAACCCCAGCAATCGTCGACTGCCAATCAACGCCATCGCTGTTGCTAATGCTTTACAGGAGTTTTAATGCAGTCTTGCCATTTCTTACCATAGCTTATGACAAGAAATAAAGGACACAAACAGAATGATATTTCAAAACATGTTTGTGAGTATGTGTATATGTGTGTGTGTGTGATAGTTCCACATATCACTGTTAAATATTTACAAGCAAGAATGCTGCTGTTATGTAAAGGCCTCCCTTTGGGTTATAACATGGCCAAAGGATACACTGTCCATCTGCTTCGCTCCCTGAAACTACATCTGTCAAGTCATTGTGTTACTCCAGCAGTAACTTAAAGGCTACCAGTCCTCAGCCTTTCCTTCACTAGCAATAGATACTTTTCTTGTTTTGTTCTGTTACTGTTGTTTTCCCCTCTGACCATGGTGCATATGGTGTGCACAGACATGTGCCTACCACTTAGCTAGCATGTGTCAGACCTTTGTGCCTTATCCAAGATATCAAAAAATAACCAAGGTGTGAAGTCTCTCTTCTAATACCAACCACAGCCATAAAACTGCCCATCCATCTTGTTCATTAACACTATACCTTCAAACACTTGTGAATGGACTGCCAATTCTGTCAGTGTCAACTCTGTGAAAGATCTGTATCAAATGAACAATACTATAGTTCTAAACTTTTCACCAGCAAAGTCCTATGGCTTTATTAGGTGACAACAGAAGACTCCAACTCTAACTCCTCACCACCACCACCACCACCACTAGCACCATCACCATCTTTTTCATCACCACTACCACCACCACTACCACCACTACCACCACCACCACCACCACCACCACCACCACCACCACCACCACCACCACCACCATCATCATCATCATCATCATCATCATCATCATCATGTCACTGGGAGGACTAGCAGCACTATGTTGTGGTTTGAGTGGCAATGGCCCCCAAAGACTCATCTGTTTGAATGCTTAGACCCCAGTTGGTGGAACTGTTTAGGAAGTCTAAGAAGATATGAACTTGTTGAGGAAATGTGTCACTGGGAGTGAGCTTTGAAGTCTAGTCTAGTTCTGTCTGCCTCCTGGCCAAGGATCAGGCTGGGAGCTCTCAGACACTGCTCCAGTGCCCTGCTTGCCTACTACCCTGTTCCCTGTCATGATGATCACTGACTATTCTACTCTGAAACTATAAGCGAGCCCCTACTTGAATGCTTTCTTTTAAAAACTCCACTGGCCATACTGTCTCTTCACAACAACACAGAAGTAACCAGGCTGGCTAGACTTATGTCACCTTAACACAAGCTAGAGCCACTGGAAAGGAAGGAACCTCAATTGAAAAACTGCCTCCATAAGATCCTGCTATATGGTGTTTTCTTAATTAGTGATTGATGGGGAGCCTAGGCTGGCTGGGGCTATCCCTGGGCTGGTGCCCTGGCTTCTATAAAAAAGCAGGTTGAACAAGCCATGAAGAGCAAGGCAGTATGCAGCACCCCTCCATGGCTTCTCTCTCAGCTCCAGCCTCCAGGTCCTCACCTTATTTGAGTTCCTGTCTTGACTTGACTCCTTTGATGAGGAACAGTGATGCGGAAGTATAAGCCAGTCCCCTAAGTTGCTTTGGGTAGTGGTGTTTCATCACAGCACTGATAGTCCTAGGATAGTCACTAAGACTATTAGTATAGTCTGTAGCATAATAGTATTGCTCTCAGTATATGCTGATTGGTTGAGTGCTTGGTTGAATCATTAATCAGCAAGTATTGGAAGCTTAGCAAAAACATAATGCCACTAACTAATATATCAGACAGGAAATGCTGAACCAAGTGCTTTAGATACATTCTCATAAATTCTTACAAGGAATAAAAGCATTATTATAATCATCTAAAAACAAAACTGAGGCTTGAATTTTAGGAAACTTATGAAAAAAAAGAGAGATCAAACTCATTTATCGACACTCCTAATATACCTCTCACAGAGAAAACCCTCTCTGTGGGATACAATATAACAATATTACAATTTATTCTGGTCTTACTAAGTAAGTTAATCATAACACAAATGTACATACCATAAATATTAAATATAATGCAAGCTGTATTGTATGAAACCCTTCAGACTCATAGGTTCCAAAACATATTCAACAAAGAAAATAATAGAAAAGAAATCCATCTACACTGAACATGTCCAGATGTTTTTCATTGTCACTATATCCAAAGTACTGGCATATGACCATGTGCACTTATGTGTTATATGTAACGTAAAGATAACTAAGGATACATAAGAGGATACATAATTAGATCCTGTGCATACACTATGCCAACTTTACAAGGGACTTGAGTATCTGCAGATTTCATGTTTTGAAGGGGAACCTGCAACTAATTTCCCACCACTGAGGAAGACACATTTCACATGTGTCCTTTAAGGTATTAAGACCATCTTCACTCTGCACTGGGACACACAGTTAGAACTTGACTAAATCAAACATTCCAAACCCAAAAATTCAAAATCTGAGAAGATCTAAAATTCACACTTTTTGAGCACAAGAAGCTGACCCCAAGCAATGGTTTGCAATCAAAACACAATAAAGACAAAAGAATGTAAAGGTGCTTTCAGATTACACATGTAAGGAATATGGAAAATGAATGACTCCTGTGTTTGGACTTTGCTCCTGTTCTCAAGGTACCTAATTATGTACATAAAAAATACTCAAAAATGCAGAAATTCAAAAATCAGAAACACTCTGGCTCCAAACACTTCCAAGAACTTGATACTGTGTACATAGTTCTACCAAGTAAAAGGGTCAGTCATAGAACTGTGTCTCATTTGTATCCTGCCCCGGGCACCATGCCTGAGTACATGCTCAATACACAGTAATGTAACTCCATCATTAACCTACAAATTTGGTTCTAAGGTGAATATTCTATTTCTGTGAATCTGTGACATACACATCTTAACCACCATCAACAGAAGCAGGTAAGAAGAACATGATAAATAGAGAAAAGTGAACTTTACATTTTCAATTGACTACAGTTTTTAGCAATATTTTAAAGACTTATTTTCATTTACAAGTGTGTTTTGGTGTGGGGTGTGCTGTAATATGTGTGGGTGCCTGTGGAGGTCAGAAGGTGTTAGATCTCCCGAAGCTAGACATTCAGGCAGTGTGAGAGCAGGCCTGATGTGGGTGAAGGGAACCAAACTCAGGTTCTGTGGAAGAGCAGCAAACACTCAACCTCTGAGCCATCTCTCTAGTCCTCTGGCAATATTTCTTAAATACAGATAAGAAAATATAAACCATGTAACACAACATTCCAGATGCTATTTTAGTTGTGGAAAAGGCAGCATCATACCCACAGCACGAGCACACTGATTGTGCATGCATTGAGTATGCACAGTGTCAGAGAGGAGCAGCGCAGAGTAGGCCGCGATAGCGTGCACAGCTGGGAAGTATGCACAGTGTCAGAGAGGAGCAGTGCAGAGCAGGCCATGATAGTAGTGCACAGCTGGGAAGTATGCACAGTGTCAGAGAGGAGCAGCGCAGAGCAGGCCATGATAGTAGTGCATAGCTGGTAAGCATACATACCTGGAATCCTGGCACCCAGGGGGCTGAGACAGGAAGAGAAGAAAGAAAAAGAAAGAGAGGGTGGGAGAAGAGGAGAAGGAAGAAGAGGAGGGGAAGGGGGAAGAGGAGGCAAAGGAGGAATGTTGGGGACTGAGGGAGGACAGAGACCTAGGCAGGCAAGAGAGTACTCTGAAATTACTAAATTTAAAGATATTTAATTGCAAATTTTAAACTAACTTTAACCTTGCCTCTGAAGGTACATAGGAAAAGCCTAGTAATCTGAAGGCCTAGTAAGAAATGTAAAACAAATGTACTAGACTGTGATTGGTTGAAATACTAAACTATCTTTTTCTATGGCACCAGTATCACTTTTCTAAGAGTGCTATTTGTTAAGCAGCATGCATACATGCATACATTTTAAAAGTGCTTTAAATCAGAATTCCTTTACTCTTTTACCTTCTCTTCGAGTTCCTCCTTCAGACTCTGGTATTTTAGCTTCAGTTTTTTGTTCTCATTTTCGGTCTGGGTTAATTCCTCCGTCAGTTTCTCACACTGGGATTTCAACTTCTCTAGCTGACCAAGATGGACTTTAGCCATATTCTTACCTTCCAAGCTTTCTGCCTGATGGAAAGACAAGGAGAAAAGAGAAAGCTGACCAGCTGCAGCTAAAGGATACACAACACAACCCTCACTGCAGTAGCGGGGAAAGAACTGCAAGACTTCTGCACTCTTGTTCATACACACAAAACAAACGCAAAGCAAGTGTCCTTTGCATGCACTCAATACATCTCAAACACTTGCTCAGTGACAGGAATCACAACATGGCCCTAAAGATGATAGATGTCAACTCCAAAGTAGTAGGAGAAAACAGTCAACATCCATGAAGGCAAAGTATTTCCTGGGTATTTTGGTAAACCAGAGAGACTTGCTGCTGACCACGGAAGGCATTACTAGAGAAGATCCCATAGAGATGCTTCAGGATGATGCTTCCGGCTGGCAAGCTTCCTCATCTACAAAAGAGGGGCTTAACCTTCTCTTCCTGATGTTAGGAAAGACCTGTGGGCTTTTCCAATAATGCAATATTGGCACTATTCTCACGGGACATAAAAGAACAATATCAACGAGCTGTCCGCCACCAAACATGTAACAAAATCCCTTCTGCTCTATATTTATTTGGGTATAACCAAACTCAGCATTCGTTTTTTTGTTCATGTCTTTTTGAGACTGTAATTTAGTTATGTTTCACCCTTCCCTTCCCTGTCTCCAAACCTCCCAAAATTCAGCTTCCACATTGATGTGGAAACACAAAGACCAAGGACAGCCAAAACAATAATATGCAGGAGGTGTCACCATGCATAGAGGGTGGCAAGTGGAGGCAACAGCTTTATCTCAGCTATCTTTTCAACACCTGAGCAGGAAGGGGCTATTAGTGCCCCACTGACGCCTGTTTTGAAATCAGGACACCAGAAACTAGTAGCTTTAGCAGGTATAATGCAAATAAAAGCATAGAGGCCCTGAACCCAGCGATGCTTCCTAACACCTGCATTCTCAACACCAGTGCTGCTGGAAGGCTTTACAAACACCCGAGCACAAGCGTCAGTCGGAACGTGACACACTTAACACTCACTAAGGTCAAAAAGCAATCTCATACACTCTGTTTAAAATCCATTCTAATAGCTACCATGCATGTGCTTTCTTTTCCTTAGCTGTTGGTGCTCGGTGCATGGAACACGCGTGTACACTAGCCAAGGGCAGGCCTGCCTCTTCCATCATGCTGCCTATTACCCGTTCTTAATTAGGTACGGAGGAACACAATCACTGGAAACAAATTCCTGAGAGAAGTTTTGAGAGTTTTAAACAAAATCTATATTTTATTTACTCCACAAAATTCAGCTAAGACCTCATGCCACTTTGAATTAACAAAGGAATTGATTTTTTTTTTTATGAGCAATCCTGTATTCACAGGCCCAAAATAAATTTACAAAATAAAGTCTCTCATCAGGAAAATTGCTCAATTACAATTTTAAGTTTCAGTAGACTGCTTTTGACTTTATGCCTTATAAAAGAGCAGAAGTGAACAGGAAAGCTCTTGCGAAGGTCAGTGACTCCTAGAGCATGCTCCCAGGCCCTCAGTAGACAGTGTGCCCCTCCCCCCACACACTCTATTCCTGCCCAGTCATGCCACCTTTGAAATCAGCCAAGACCAAGACATCTACACCACTAAAATTGCAAAATTCTATGCTAGAGGGTTTTCTTCCACTGAGAGCCTATTTTTAAAGATATCAATTCTTAATTTCCCTAATACTTTACCTGTTTGATGGTTTGTTGTTCTTTCTTTTAATTACATCAGCGTTCCATCTGAGGATTTGCAAAGTCATGTAGTACTCACAATAAGCAAGCAGTATAAAAGCATTTCCTATTCCTATTTTGGTGGTAAAGCAATAGAAATGATATGACTTTACCAATAGCATAGAGCCAGCAAAGGACATCCTTCAGCTTTCCCCTCAAGCCAACAGATCTAAACGGATGAATGATGCTCTTGTAGAGATCCTGAACCTACTCTATCTGAACAAATCGTTACGAGCTTCTGGTCAGCACCATGAAGCTCACCACATACCATAATTAACAGTGTGGGCAGCAGACACGGACATGAGAGGAACCTCCATTTTCAATGAAACTGCCAACAATAAGCACTGCCCCTCACAGCTGAAGACATTCCATGGCCATCATGCAGAGCCCAGCCTTCCTTTGAGGTTCACATCCTCCTCCACTCCTCTCATGCTTGGTGACAACAGCTGAGGAACCAATCATGCTCTCTACAGAGGTTTCTCACACATGACGAATCAAATCTCTCCATAAAAGTACCATAAATGCCCAAATGTCACCTCAGAATTCCATAACTTACTCTGATCCCTTTACTCACATGCACAATGGGAACCCACTGGATGACCACTTGGACCTTAACTCTAAAAAATCTGCCTGTGAGGAATTTCTGAATGAATAAAAAACAATAGACCTTTCCCCAGCCTCTCTTACTGAGCAGAAATGCTTGTTCTCCTGCTCTAGTCGATGGCAGTGCCCACAAGCCCACGCTCTTCTCCTGCTCTAGTCGATGGCAGT
>NW_022196912.1:105515967-105530632 GCF_008632895.1 Mastomys coucha
GTCGATGGCAGTGCCCACAAGCCCATGCTCTTCTCCTGCTCTAGTCGATGGCAGTGCCCACAAGCCCATGCTCTTCTCCTGCTCTAGTCGATAGTAGTGCCCACAAGCCCATGCTGGTCTACACCAAGCTTCCTGTCAAATGTCTGCCTATTGCTGTTCAATTCTTATTCTAAGTTCATAAAAAGTAACCTTATCCACCTATAAAACTTCCTACCTAGTTGTTCTGAGTTGTAAATCTTTCTCAGAACAGCCACCTAAGAACTCAAAACAGCTGACTGCATGGGTTCAAATCCTATCTCCACCATTCTCCAGGAAGGCTTGTGTCTCAGTTTCCCTGTGAGCGAGAAAACCCTGCACACTAGCATCAGGAATGATGTCTTCAGCAATTAGCACATATAAAGTCCTTACAGCTATAACTGACAAAGCATGCTCATAAATATTTTCTGATGGTACTATGGCAATGGCCAATCAATCAGCAAATAATATGAGCTCTTCTTCATAACCCTAATTCTCATGTTGTTCATGCCTTCATCATTCTAAATGGCTATTGTGCCCTACTTAATAAATATTAAAACACATGTTTTTCAGGTTTTTCCATCTCCCATTTGGGATGTTAGCTTATGTGACATCATGTCACAGTTCTGAATGTAGGAGACAGTAGGGTTTTTTTTTCTTAATAGCATGCAACGATAGTGCACCATAAAACCGTGCTGTCAAGGACTCCTAGTAACCTGTTGCCTTTTGTCATCTCCTCCACTCTGATCTGTCACATCACTTAATGGCATTAAAATGGCGACTTGTAGAAGGCTAGACAAAACTGGGAAAGAATCTATAAAGCTGTGTTCTACAGGTATCAGCTACTGCAATATCATTTCCTCTTAATCTTCAGTACTTTTAAAGTACTAGTTGCATTTCAAGAACTCTTGAAGAAAAATGACTATAAAACTTTACCAATGTATCCAATCAGTCACCTATTACACAACTCTTTGCAAGGTTTCAGAATATCGGGAACTATCTGAGTCACTGATGGTAACAGCTGAAGCAAGCACAACTTTTCATGAGTTTCACTCTAAGGGAAATTAAAAACATAAGTTAACTATATGGAGCCTATACCATTTAAGTATGGTACAGAAAAGGCAAAGAAAGGAGATGGAGCAATTTAACACATCTGACAACCATGCTATATTAAATGACTGCCCGCATGGTGACAATCCCAATACCATTTGACCTTAAAAATATTTCCACGAATGCAAAATCTCATCAGAAATTTACCCACACAGCTTTGATTTGAAACAAAGAATAGATTGCAAAGGCCTTGTGTTTCCACAACCTATGCTGTGTCGCCTTAGTTACCATATGAATAAGGACTGTGGCTATAGCCTAGGTGGCCTTGACAAGTCTTTGCCTTTTGTATTTTAGGAAGTCATAAATGTTGAATAAGGGCATTTCAGGTCCAGAACTTACTGCCACCTCTACCTTTCCTGAACTACCAAAATAGCTAAATGTTCTCTTTAAAGGGCTCCTGGCTTCTGAAGTGGATGCTCCCAGGTGGCTGTTATAACTCATTTCAACCTGGCCGAACAGGCATGAATAAACCTCTTTATTGTTGGTTTTATCTTCGCTGCAATGCTTGGGAATACTGAATGATCTCTAAAAGTTTATGCTTTATTAACTTCATGAGCCACCAAAAAAGAAATTCTGTCAGTATCATCAACATAATTGAGCATAGGTACCTTCAGCGTCCTGATATGGCTCTCTGCTTCACTCTTCTCCTTCTTAAAGTGCTTCATCAGCTCCTGGATATTCTGCTCATGCTTTAACTTCACATTCTCCAACGATGAGGTAAGGTCTTCCAGCTCCCTCTGGTGAACGTCTCGTTCTAACTTTAGCTGTGTGATAGCGGTGGCCGTCTCTTCTTCTTTAGATTTGACTTGGGCTGTCAGTTCAGAAAGGTCCCTGAGCACAGCTTTCTTGGCTTTCTCTTCCTCAGCCAACTTATTAGCGAGATCTGCTCGGATGGCACTCAAGTCCTTGATGGACTCTTGCATCTCAAGGAGTTTGACTTTGTCCTGGGACTGACTCTTCTTTAGCTCTGTAATTTCTTCCTCCAGGTGAATCTTCTCGTCTTTTATCTGGCTTTGACTCTTACTCTGTCTTTTCAACTCATTTTCCAGCCTATGGATGGTGTCGAGGGAATTCTTGACCTCGAGTTCAAGTTCAGCTTTGTGGGACTCAATGTCATTGAGTTTCTTCTCCTTACAGCGAAGCTCCTCCCCCTGCAGGGCAAGCTTGCTTAAGACATCATTGAGTTCCTTCCTGAGAGTCTCTATCTGCTGCAATGCTGCACAAAGCTGGCTTTTCAGTTCATCCCTCTCTTTTATAACCTAGTGAGTTAAGAATACAAAAAAAAAAAAGGAAGAGAGAAAAAGTTACTGCAAAGTCGCCAGTGGGTCTTCCAAGTAACAAAATAAAACTTCACCTTTAAGGGGAACAAAGTTTCACTAAATCATATTTTTCATATTTTAATAAAAACCTCTTTTAGGCTGGAAATGGGGTAAACATGTAATCATTATATACCTTCAAAATGACACTGGTATGAATATGTATTTCAGAAACCTATTGCCAAAATGTACTAATCCATAATAATCAGTAATTACTTAAATATAAGATAAAATCAGGAAAAGAAATAAAGGAGAAAACCCTTCTTTTGTGATTTCCTAGAACTGATATTAAAGTGTTGCCTAAAGCAACAGGAACGTATATTCCAGTGACACACTCAAAAAGAAGGGGGAAAGAATATGGGAAATCTAGACAACATCAAAAAGTCGTAATGATGCACGAGCTGTGTCACTTGTGGTAAAGTAATCAAATAATGCCAATATCTGATAAAAACACAGCAACCAACAACCGAAGTCTTGAGAAGCCACAAAGGTGAGCATAAGCTCTTTAAAAGGAGCACAGGTCTGGAAGGTATTCAAGAGAGAGATTATCACCTGCAGGGGATTGCACTGGGTGACAGAGGCCAAGAACCAAACTTTTTGGTCTCTGGTTCTCACCACACACTCACTACCCACGCAGCTTTGATTTGAAACAAAGAATAGATTGCAGAGGCCTTGTGTTTCCACAACCTATGCTGTGTCGCCTTAGTTACCATATGAATAAGGACAGTGGCTATAGCTTAGGTGGCCTTGACAAGTCTTTGCCTTTTGTATTTTAGGAAGTCATAAATGTTGAATAAGGGCATTTCAGGTCCAGAACTTACTGCCACCTCTACCTTTCCTGAACTAACAAAATAGCTAAATGTTCTCTTTAAAGGGCTCCTGGCTTCTGAAGTAGATGCTCCCAGGTGGCTGTTATAACTCATTTCAACCTGGCCGAACAGGCATGAATAAACCTCTTTCTTGTTGGTTTTATCTTCGCTGCAATGCTTGGGAATACTGAATGATCTCTAAATGTTTCACTGGCGGCAGCAGCCAGTGGAGCCAACGTTGTTTCTGCAGCTCGTGGGTACCACAGATAATGCTTGGGCTTGCTACTGATGCTCACTATGCCCTCCTTGCCATGGCGCTGTCATTTTAGTTTTTGGGTTTTTTTCCTTTTTATTTTTAACTGAAAAAAAGGCTGTCTATACTTGTAAGATGCAATAAGATAAACATTAAGATTCCTTGCAGAAGCTGAACGGCCAGTCTGAGCCAATTACCCACATTTTGTATAACTACATAAAAATCACATATATAGAGACATGGAGGAATGAAGGGGGAAATTATCAAGGGAGATAAAGGAGACAAAAAAGAAACAAGGAGAGGTAAAGATAGATAGTAGGGTGTTATGAGGAAAAGTATATCCAACACTCTGCACACATGCATGCATATGTACAAATAAAATGAAATCAAATAAAGGCAAAAGGAAAGAGACAAATAAGCAGTTGACCTTTGACCTGAGAAAACTTAATTTGTTTTATCAGTTCGACCATAAATAAGCTTATGAACTTAAAATTCTAAACCATTTATCTTCAAAAAAATAACAACTAGCTCATTTTAGGACTCCGTACCATGGCTTTCTCTAGTCAAGAGAACCATGTTCTTGCACTTTTTTCTTGCACAGTGCTGTGAGCACTGTGAGGCCAATAAAATTCTATTGCTTATTCTCCGTCTATCCCCTTCTCTTACAAGAGGTAACCACTTTCTATAAGCTGGGATAACAGATACAATCCCAGAAATTCAAGAGAAACACTTTTTTAGTGGAATCATTGTGTTTATCCTACTAAAGAAGCTGAAGATGCCCTGTGAGGCTACTGTGGCAAGAATCTAAGGAAGACAGCTTAAACTCATGATGGGAAAAGAGACCACAGTGACTCTGGCCATGAGTCGAGAGGCTTTTAGCTAAAGACGAAAGCTGGAGAATGTTCTCCTTCAGACATTGGTTTAAAGAGCAAGAATCTTTCTTTTTCTCAGAAGTGCAACAGGTCCAGAAATAGGATGGTTCGTTAACAGTCCTTCGAATCCTAGGCTCTTCAACTTTACAATTCTCTAGGGTTCCCCTTTTTCCACGTGTTCCAAGACCATGTCATGTCAAGTCACATGAAGTGACAGCGAAAGCTGTACAATTACACAACACCTAGTCATGTCTTGAGTTTCTTTGGCAATATAGATCCTGAAAACCAAGCAATACTCATACATTTGCTTGTGGCTAAGGGCTGGGTGGGGAGATTTTGCAACAGAAGGTGTGAACGAAGGACAGCTGTAGACAAAGAAGAATCTGAACTGAATTCTTCTTTGATAGGAACCAGCAGCCAGAGTAGAACCTCTACTTCACAGAGGCCGCTGTGAAGTAATCCAACAGAGAGGCAGGCGTAGCATGCGGATGTCAATGAGATCCTGACAGACTCTGGATAATGACAAGAATTATATTTAATAAATAGGAGGGGGAGTTGAGATGGGCAACAAACCCCTTGAGAGATTTGGAAACCTATTGTGGAGCGGGGCAGTGAGGAATAAGAATGGAAAGGAATGTTGTAGCCAGGCAAGCACAAGAATGATGTTATGCAAAATCTTAGTAAGAGCAGAAGAAAGGACAACTCCAAGACCTCAGGCCAACATCCACATCACCATTTTGATTTTACTAAGAGGTACATAGGGGAAGTTTTAATGCTGTTCCCCATTTTAAAAAAAAATGCAGAAAATGCCAGTACTTTCCTGAACTACATCTCCTAGGCTTCCTCACACACTCAGCAAGCAGAACACATCAGCAATGAGCCTTCTTACCTTAAACTATTACAGCAATTCCAATCTTACAGGGCGAGAGATAACGCCTCTCAGCGGGGGAGAAATGCATAGATGGAAAGAATGGCAAATGACGATTTGTAAAGTCAAAATGATCAAGCAAAAAGCTCAATACATAAGCCAGCTGATAATTCTGCCAACTCAGCAGAAGAAAGAAACGACTATGCAAGGAATACTAGCTGTACTCACTACAGTGTAGGAAAGGGAAGGGGGGTTAGAAACATCTCACATACTAGCTGTATTGACTACAGTATAGGAAAGGGGAGGAGGGTTAGAAACATCTCACACTATGATCAAACTCAGAGTTCCACTTCCTCCTCTTGACTTTTCAAAGCGCATCTGAAAACAACCATTTCCAACAGGACTTAAAAAGAAGGGAGAAATTAAACTTTCTGGATGAATAGGCACATCCCTGGAGATGAGTTCTCTCTGCAGTCTCCCTGGGTGATCACCTGCGTACTACCCTGTGGGTGTGGGGGTGTGTGTGCCCTTGGTTGGCACAGTTGAGCCCTCTCCTTTGGTCATCTGCGTACCACCCTGTGGGTATTGGCCCCTGGCTGGCACAGTTGAATCCTCTCCTTGAAGGAAAGAAAATGGCCTGACCTTTGTTGCCTTTTGATCCCATTTTCTGTGATAACATATGCTTTTTGTTTAAAATTACATTTCCCTTCATAAGTAAAATAGTTTGTGCCATGTGGCCAAGATCCCATAAAAGAGCATAAGAAGAACTGAAGAAATGAGGGTGACTTAAAAA
Organism: Mastomys coucha; assembly: GCF_008632895.1. Taxonomy (NCBI): domain Eukaryota; kingdom Metazoa; phylum Chordata; class Mammalia; order Rodentia; family Muridae; genus Mastomys; species Mastomys coucha. The sequence goes on from NW_022196912.1 coordinate 105,522,004, forward strand.
AGTATTTAGTCTTTTCAAAATACACTTTTAAGTGGCAAATCTTAGAGCAGAATATATATCATGCTACAAAGAGAAACATGTTAGGCATAGGGCCATTTTACAAATAGAAATACTTGACCATACAGAATGGATCAACAAAGCTCCAAAGTTATTTAATAAAAATTAATTCATTTTTTAACTACAAGATGTCATATTTGTAAGTATCATTTTCACATTAAAATATTATACTCAAGAGTCATTTTATGAAACTAATTAGTCCAAAACAAAAGAGGATGCTAGGTTTTGCCTTAAGGTGTTTCTATTACTTTTGTTAAAAATTAAATATTAAGTAAATATTCCTTATAGAGAATATTCAATAAGCTGTTCTCTCTCTCTCTCTCTCTCTCTCTCTCTCTCTCTCTATCTCTCTCTCTCTCTCTCCCTCTCTCTCTGTGTGTCTGTGTGTGTGTGTCTGTGTGTGTGTGCATGTGTGTGTGTCAGTTTGTTACTGGGAATTGAACCCAGGGTACTTAATATGCCAAGCATGCACTGTACCACTGACCTCTGACCCCAGCCCAACATCAGGATATGCTCCTCTATTACTCTCCACTTTTTTTTAAAGACCAGGTCTCTCATTGAACCTGAAGCTTGGTGTCTTGGCTAACCAGCAGGCCAAGAAGCCCCTCAGAGCCCCTGTCTCTGATGTCCAGGCTGGGGTCAGAGATGTGACCACGGTGCCACGCTCTTATAAGAGTTCTAATGACCCAGTGTCAGGTTCTCATACATGTACTGCAAGTGTGAGCCACCATCCCAGCCACTAGATTCTTCTACATTTTTCCAAAATTATTCGCCACATATTTGCACATCACAGATTTACTGAACACTTGGAGCTTCCGTGTAACATTTCTAATCCCTTCTCCCTTGATTAACCATTGCTCCAACTGCAGCATGCTGCATTAATTTTTCAGGTTTTTAAAGGAGAAATTACAATGCCTGCTGTGATAATTGTAATCCTACCCTAACTGCAGCAATCACTTAAGAACTACTTCTCTGCTTATCATCAGTAGTGCTAAGTGATAAAGAATAATTTTGTGAGGAATATTCTGGGACATGATTGTTTAATAATTTTTATTTAGTATTCTGAAAACTCAATCTAATAAGTGCTCAGTGCCATAAATTGGGATACTGCCTGGTGGCATGGACCATTCTAAATTCCCTCTAATGCAGTAAGATTCCACCGAGAGCTCACAGTCAATCAATAGCAACTCTCTGCTCTCTAGCTGCCTTCTCTTAGCGGCATGATCACAGAACCAGCTGCCAGGCCAAGTCGACGACAGAGTAATCAAGGTTGAGGAATTTGCTGGGATCAGATCAATTTAGATTCAAGTCCAACGCTTTAGGACTGCTTTACCTCCTGGCATGCAGCCACTCGCTGTGTATCGGATGAGCTAAAATGGAAAGCATGCCACAGTGAGCACAGGCTTCCTTGATCTTAAATCTGAAAAATGCATACGGAAGAGGTAAGGTCTCACAGCCATCACATCTGACTAAAATGAGCACGTGCCATTGTCAGTGATGACGTCAAGTGATCCTACAAATATAATCGCCTGGCATTTTCATGGTTTGATGTCAGGATTATTACTTTCAAAGAGTATCCATTTAACCACATGATTCTTCTGGACTATTCTGAGTTCTTGACAAACAACGATGTACACATGATAAACCAAGACAAAATCAACCTTGGCTTTTTATTCTTACTAACATCTATATTTAGTTCAACCCAAAGATATAGGTGAAAATCAACCCACAAGCATCAAAAAAAAAATCTATTTCTAGTAACTGATTACACAAGAGACAAGATAATGTCAATACATAGAAAGATTAGCACCAGGGTTCCTGTTGCTGTCAGAAGATCATAAACTAGTCATAAGGAGCCATGTGCTCTAATGGCATTGTTTAATGAGGCCATCAATGTCATCCACTTAGATCACCATATTATAACACCTTCCAGAGCTACTACATTTTTAATATGCCTTTTTTCTATCCTATTCTTACATAAAAATACTAAAATAAATGAGATTTTTAAACTACATGCAGTAGGGAAGATTTAAAATACATGCTGTTAAGGAAGATTAGGTGACGTTTCTCCTGGAAAGTTAGATACTGAAAAATAATTCAATTTAGGGAACTCATAAGATAAACTGAGACAGAAGGCAGAATATCCCTCAACTCTGAAAAGCCAATGAATATTAAAATATTTTAGAAGATTTGGAAAATCCAAACTCTAAATAATGTTTTCCCTTCAAGCAGACAATACTTAAGAGCTCTTTGTTTGAGGATGTATCAATACTTACAGACACAGCATGGTCTTCAAGCACTTGTTCAAAGCTTGCATAAACAAAGAGTTAGAAACCTGGCTCATGTACCTGGTCCTTCTTATCCGTCAGCTGGACAAGGGTTTCAGCTTGTTTCTCAATTGACCGTTCCAACTTCTTATGTTTCAGCTTCCACTGCCGGATGGACTCCTGGGCCTTTGTTTTCAGGCCCTCTCTCCTCCTCTCAGCCTCCTCTCGCAGGGCTTCTGACCTCTGGAACTCACTAAGGTAGTGTTCCGCCTGCTTGGTCGCATCCTCTGCGTGTTGACTCAGCTCTGAGATCTGGAGGTCGGTCCGTTTACGATTGGCCTCACAAGTCTCAAAGTGATTCTGGATCTCCGTAAGTTGATCCAACATCTGCAACTGTTGTTTTTCCCTGTTCTCCAAGTCACGTGTTAGATTCTAGGAATTAACCACATGGAACATTAAGATTGAATTCTTGTCAATGTTGGGTATGTACCATGTAAACTAAGACATTGAACTGTCACGGAGACAAAAGTCATCACTACCCAATTTTACTCACAGTCAATCTAGAATGTACAGTTCATTCTGTGTATTTAATAGTCAAATTAGCTGAGGATAAACTATTATCTCTCTTTCATACTGTATCTTTGTAATTGCCACAAAAATAGAAGATAGCACTAAGAAAAATTTGTTATCCTAGTAAAAACCTAGTTTTTTGTTCAACAGAAGCATGTCAGTGATTTAAAGCGTGTCAGCTTATTAGAAATGCTTAGAAGCAATTATGTAGCTTTTCACTTTTTGGCAGCACCTGAAACTTTAGCATAATAAAATAATAAATCAGTAATGATAACAGGAGCATTGATGATGGACACACTACTGTAGACAATACTATGCTTCAAAGTTCCTCTCAAAGATGCCCTGTGAAATGGCCACAGTTATGTCCAGCACCTCTATCAAGCTGATATGAACCACTGCAGTATAGATTTTTAAATAAAATTAAATTTATTCAGGACATTTCTCTGGTCAAGGCAAGTATCTTAAAATGTAGTTCTCCTCAAAAAGTGAGTGGTGGGTAGCTTTTACATTTGGAAGTTTATGCTAAATCATGATATATTATACATATTTAACATGAAAACAATTAAATATTGAATTAAAAAATGAGAGGTTGATTTTATATGAGTAAAACAATGTTATTTCACTCAAAAGGCCTTGTAAGGAAGTCATAAGTACAGAAATAAGAATTTGTAGTGTTTTACAAGAAACATCTCTCCTCACAGTCGCTTTGCTATGCCAAAAAAATGACCAAGACAACTCTAAAAAGCCACTGGTCCAAATAATAATGAATCCAACAAGCTAAAATGATGCTAGGAATCATGGCAACAAACACCATCCATATGCACAAAGGCACTGACAGACAAGCAGGCTGGAGCACGTACAGAGATGGCCTCAACAGCAGCACTTTCCAGCCTCAATTCCATCAGCCAGGATCAATGAGTCAAAGCTAAGCCTCATTCCCCCAAACTTCAATGATAACCAAGCTCCAATCCACCAAACCCCAGAGGCCAGGTATAAAGAAAAGGGGCCAGAGGGGGAAAGATAGATCTCCTTAGGAAAGGGAAAAAGAATAGATAGTTATGGTTAGAAGTGAGGGAGGCTGGAACAAGAGGGTCAAGTAGAAAAGAGGAGGAGGAGGAAGAAGAGGGGAGGGAAAGAGAGAGAGAGAGATGAAAAAGGAATGGAGAGGGACTAAAGGGAGAGACGACTAAAATGAAGGATAGTATGAAAACATAATACAGCAGAAGTTTCCCAATAATTATAAAAATAAGCTTCCTAATAATAAAAAGAATGTGTATGTGTGTGTGTGTGTGCACGTGTGAGTGTGCGCGTATGTGATATCTACATGAGATCATCAAAGAAGCCTGTTTGTTTTCTAATGAAAGGGGTTGGATCCAAATGGGAGGGGAGTTGGGGAGGAACTGGAAGGAGTAGAGAGAAAGGAAACCATAATCGGGATATATTATATGAGAAAAAAAACTTTTTCAATATTAATAAAGTCAGTTTGACACTATACCAAAAAAGTCTTTTCAAACAAATAGGGATGTCTTGAAACCAAAGTTCACTTTCAGAGCAACGGAAAAGCATTTTCACAGTTCACCAAGTTCAAGGAAGCCTGGAAGACTTGAGTCACTCCATGGTCCACCCAAATCAAACAGTAACTGAGAAGTGTGCACTTGTTTGCATGGAAAATTCTAAGCTGAGATGAGAAAACCCCAGTGATTGTGGTTTACCATTTGCCCTTATGCTACAATATATTACTGATATTCTAGAAATCAACCCGATCAATGAGCAACAGCCACATGATTCCACATTTGACAACAACAAAGGTGGGGGTGGGAAGGTTCCCTCTTGTCTTTTTTGGCAACAAGACTTAAGAGGAGAGTGATCAAGGCTAATCTGTGTCAGACACCTGGCTTCTACATAGTGTAATTGTCAAAGAAACTGACAGTTTGGTTGGAAAGCTCTCCACAACCAACCTCCAAGGAACACTGAACAGCAGTGAAAACTAACACTGGAGAGTTCCTCCTACTGCTGTACCTGATCATTATCAAGGAGAGGACTTCTCCCTTGCCATCTTTTTTCTGAGCTTTCAAACCGGGGTTCATAACTTCCATATTGGTTCACTTTACTTATTTTCTTACTGACCTCACAAACCCTTTCCTCAACAAAACCACCAACAGTGGGTGAATTCAGCAATTTCCTAATCCCTACCACAAGCTCTGAATCTCTTAAAGGAGGAAATATCACACAGGAACATTAGTCAATTCAATCACAAATCAGGAGCCACCTTCCAGCGCTCAAGAATGTTTGCACACCTCCATCCAATTTACACAATGGCCATTCCAAACTATCTCCTTTCTCTACCATCTTTCACCCTCTTTTTGTATGCAACCCAACTCTTCCTTCTTAGGCTAAACTGAGGCAGTAAAGGCAGGGTACCACCCAAGTGACTTACCTATGCAACTCTGAGTCTTTGCAAGAGCTAATGTGCCTTCCTCTGTGGCCTCTATAGGACTCCATCATCAGTACACAAATAAGCCGGTAATGTTACTGCCTGGAGGCAACTTGGTAATTAGAAGGTATAGAACTAACTCAGACCCCTTGTAGCATATCTTGATGACATTTAGTCCTTGTTTAGATGCTATAAAAGGAGAAAGTCAAAAAACACAGGAAACCCCCCTATTTAACTAAGAATTGCTTCCCATACATTATTAAAATGTTATTAGAGCTTCCAACTAAACCTGAAAACTTCATACAATTCATTGCAATTTCTTCTCTCATTCTTCAAAGGGGAGAAAATGTTGATGGGTACTTATGTTAAAGGCCTCAGGTTTGGTGAGATCTAGAAGGATGTAAAGGACTCAGCACTTCATAGTCAGTCTTATGATACAATTTAGTAAAATTAAAGGCTATCAAGAAAACTGAGCAGAGGAAAAGAGGATAGAGGCATATGCCCATGGAAAATAGGAGCAAATGTCCAGGTCTCTCCCAGCAGTTAAGCATGAAACGCACAATCCCTGTGGCAGTGAACTCATTAGAAGGTTTAACTGTGTACTTTAACCATGGGATGATCACCTAAGCACCACCTGCCTAACACACATATCAAAATTCAAACTCAAAGACAAAAAGAAAAAAAAAAGACATTCAACACAAAGCACATCATTTACGCAGACTAAGCAAAGTAAACAGTAGCAAGACTCGCACAGGTTTCACTTCAAATCCTAGCTCTGGGACTGAGCCATCTGAAGCAAAGCTATTCCATTGACAAAGTGAGCCAAAGAGCATCAAGCCCTCTAGGAATCACAACCTACATGAGATCTCAGAAGCGCATAGAGAGTAGGTGGCCCATCTAAGAAATTAAGAACAGATTTTTATATCTGACCAGACGCCATATTATAGTTAGAAAGTTAGTGTACAATGCCTACATGTTAGAGAGAGGGAGTCGAAGCAGAGGGAGCAATGAAAGTTAAGATATTTTACTTATACAGAAAGGACAAGCCATAAGTCCTTGTGAGTCAACTGATACATCACTACATCAACCCTGAATACGGGCTAAAGAACTTTAATATCTATATAAGTGGTCAAAACCAGAAAGGAATTTTGGAATAGGAATTACATAAATGTCAATGCACAGATATTTCTAGAAATTTGTAGAAACTAGGGGACAGGGGGGAAGAATCACAGGATAAGGCTTAACATGAATTTAAATAAAAACCAGGAGCTAGAGTCAGAGTACAGAGGGAAAGAACTTGCCTAGCATGTACAAGGCCATGGGATCAACCCCCAGTATTGGGAGGTGGGGGGAAGGGAAAACCTTCCTATCTATCTGGGCATGCTGTCTCAAGCATGTAATTCCAAGACTTGGGAAGCTGAGGCAGGAAAATTGACAAAAACTCGATGTCAGCCTGAGATACAGAGTGAGTTCCGTTAACTAAAACACATAACAAGACCCTGTCTCAAAACATAAACACTATATGAATGAATAAGTGAACAGATAGGTGTGGGACAGAGGTAAAAATCTCCTATCCAGAATGTTCAAGAGCAAAGCCCGTGTGCGAGGCACTGAGGATAGTACTACACAAGAAATGCTGACTGGGCAAATGCTATCGGGTGGTCAGGAGTCAGGGTGCATGACACAGGACCACTGATGTTGGTTAGCGGAAGCATCATATCAGTGAGTAGATTCGATAGAACCCATCTGTTCAGTGAGATATCAAAAGGGAAGAAAATGAAGATGACTAGCAAGCAACCAGAAAGGAAAAGCTCTCTCTAAAGAGAAATGAGTAACTCGGCCAAACGTAGCATAAACAAGAGTCCACCACACTGTAAGGCCCCGGGCTCCATGATGAAGACTGCCCGTTTTAAAAGGCAAAAAAAAAAAAAAAAAAAAAAAAAACAGCACTGGAAATTAAGGTCAGAAATGGAGCTAAGAGGATGCCAAAATCCACTTGGACCTTTCAAAGGTTTCCCGGCAAGGGAATAACATGATCAGATATGTAACTGAGGAAGATTAATCACTAAAGGACACTATGCTAATACCCACATATTCAAATATTATGGCATCATTAAAAGCAACTGAACATTATCCACTGAAAGCAGGAATGGACTTTTGGAACCAATTCTTTTTTTTTTTTTTTTTTCAACTTAACTCAATTGAAGCAAAGTCAATAAAGCTGGCTTATAACAGATAAGAGCAATCTGGAGCATCCAAGGGACTTCAAAAGGAAAAACTGAACACCTGTCAGCTTTTCTAAGGAAAATCCTCCGCATGTTTTGATTCAATACAATAAACATTTAGTGTGCTCAGGAATAGGCAAACTGCTAAGATAAAAAGACAAATATGATAGCATAGTTCTATGTTCTGCTGTCCCAGAGAATCACATAGCCTTGTAGGGAAGACGGAGAGCCGAGTCACTTGTCATACATGTGATATACATGAGCAACCCTTCTCTGTTTGAAATCTCACTGCCCTTCACATTCACACCGCCAAGGAAGTCCAGATGTCCCATCCCTTGGTGGCTTCACCTCATCGTTCAGTGCTTCCTAATGAGCAATGGTGCTCCTTGCAAAAGATGCCTGCACTAGCTTCTTAGGTACTGACAATGTGAACAAAAGGAAAAGATTCACATTGCTAATCAAAGGGTTAAAGAGGAGAGGCAGGGTGGGGTAATGGGGATAGAAACTGAAAAAAGAATGCCCAGCTCAGCCAGTGTGAGAACTCAGTCCCCACACTCCAGCAGCTGTGTGCCTAGACTCCTGACCTCTGCATTCCTTCAGGATTTTCAGGGTCACTTCACTATAAACCTTGATGCTGGCAGAGGAAAGGTCTTGGAAGGACAATGGGGAAGACAGAGAAAATGACCAAGTGGATGTGATCACAAGGACAGGTCTCCCTGTGGAGGTCCTCACAAGGACAAGCAAACAAGCGCTGAAGTAAGGACTCAGACTGATATGATGTCACAATGTCCATTAAACAATCCCCAAACCAGGGGTAGCCAAATGAAAATATAATCATTTGTAAATCTTGTGTTTCCTATTGAAAATCAGTGAAGAGAGAAGGCCACTTGTTACATGTGTTCAAGTTTTCCAGTTTTATAACATCTGAAAAAACTGGGGAGCAAAGCCCTTCTAAATCCCAGGGGGAGAAAGTAGCTATCAACTGCAAAGTCTCTAGTAGCTGACCTGTCCAGAGTGTGTGTGTGTGTGTGTGTGTGTGTGTGTGTGTGTGTGTGTGTATGGGGAGATGTATATAT
>NW_022196912.1:105530642-105548585 GCF_008632895.1 Mastomys coucha
ATATATATATATATATATATATATATATATGCATGCATGTGCATATGTATATAGAAACATATATGCATATATAATATACATACGTATTTGTAGACGGGAGGATAGGTGTAGATACATATATATACAAACACATAGACACACACACATATATATAACATATACCTATGACTTTATGTTTATACATACTGTTAAATGTCCTACAATTAAAGAATGCACTCTATAGAATTATACAGATGTTTTTAATATAGCCATTTAATGGACCATAAAGAATAAATTTTATTTATTATTATTATCATTATTATTGTTGTTATTGTTATTACTACAGAGGGTAAACATTTGTATATTTTTATTAAGTTGATTTCAAAAATAACTGTTTAGTTACAAATCTCTGGTATGAACACAAGTGTAACTGACAATATTTTTCATAAAATCTCCTCAACCAAAAAAGTACCACAATGCAGTTTCTAGAAACACACTCCAGTGCAAAGTAGTACGTATCTGAACACACTACAGCAGCCTCTGGTGCTGCCATGCAAATCTTTGCTCATCACAAACATAAAAACAGTAGTTCTAAAGCGAGCAGTGGTCAACAAGCCACTGGAAATGAGATTCATATAAGCAAACAACAATCAACCTTATTAACATCTGCGAACAAAGGCCCCCTAGCACACTCCTGAGCTGGGCTGGGTGAGGCAGGGAGGAGGGAAGTGGGTACAAATCAGAGCTGCAAAGCAGATGTAATCCATTTGGAAGTACAACAGAGATCATCTTCTTGTTCCCTCTGTGCCACCACTGGCAATCAGAGATTCCATGTGGTCCTGTGGTGGACACTCAGTCTGTGCTGCTGGGGGTCTTGCAGTGTCATTTCCAATGCTTGTTGGAAGTCCAGGCAGGTGGTAGTAATGATAACAACTCCTAGGGTTAGAAAAGTATCTACAGCAGTTCTTCCCACACTACGCATCAAGTCTAACCGTGACTGACTGGACAAAATACCTAATGATTTACGAGGATCTCATCGGAAATTCCCAGATTCCCAATTAGATCATGCCCCACTTGCCTCTGACATGCTATCACATGCCTTGACGAACTCGCTCACTTCAGGATAATTCCAGTGTTTTATGAACCCATACGGAAAGAACAACTCATCAATTGTCCGGTCAGGAGGACTATGACAAGCCTCTTTGAACAAAAGAACTCAAATCAATCAGAGCATTTCTGTACCTTTGAGACATATCTACATGACGATAAATTAGGCCATAACTCACGGAGGTGGTAATATATAAAGCTTCTTTCAAAGTACAGGAATGGCGAAGTAAAACACACACTTAAAATCTCGGAGCAAATTCTTACCTCAAGCAAAACACACACTAAACTGATTCAAATTTTTAACAAGTTACAGAGAAAATGAAACATCAAGGGCCACTTTGGTGCCATGTCAAAAACAGTTTCACATAACTCTCTATTCCTGGCATATTAATTCTAACCACATCACTGTTATCACTTTCTTCATAATAAGCAGACAGACATGACACTGATCCAAATACTAGGTCCCTGAAGTCTTAGTGATTAAAAAAATAATTGTTTCTCCACACGTCCTATGAGAACATGTTTCAAATAGCTCCTTGTACTTTTTAATGAAGCGTCTTATGAAGCTTAAGCAAAATACAGGAAATAATGTCCAATTAATTAAATACATTCATCTCTGCGAGGAAATATTAACTCGTTTCATTAACTGTGATGCTCATTATACAGATTTTAAACACATATTTCTTCCAAATGTTTAAGGCTGAACTCAGGGGGGCATACAATTAACTTCTAGGTCCCAGCAATGCACGAGGGAAAGCTGGCCCTAGTACACATATCTTAAAGGACATTTATATTTTTCTTTCACACTCCATTAGATTGATAATTTTAGCCATATAACTCCTGATTTTTAACTCAACACTTAGAGAAAAGAAGATTCGGGGCTGGTGAGATGGCCTGGTGGCCACGAGCACTTGCTGCACTTGCCTGAGTCCCAGCACCCACGTGGCAGCCCACAACTGTCTGTAACTCTAATACCAGGGCTCCAGTGCCATCTTCTGACCTCTGTGGACATCAGGCACACACAAGGTGCACATACATACATTTAGGGAAAGCATTCATATACATAAAATAGTAAACTAAATATTTTAAAAAGTAAAGAACAGAAAATATAGGAATATATCTATCCAGAACATAAAACTATTCTGTTCTTTAAGCGGATTGGTTGGGGATCCTTCTGAATGAAGTAGAACAAACTTGCTACAACTTTGCTGAGACATGTAGCAGATCGATACAGGCATCCATGAAAAACGTGTACCCAGAGCTCACCAATATTGATGGAGTTACAAAGATGTCTAGGACAAACTGCATAGTACAAGTAAAGAACATCACACACAACTTCATAACATAACGTTCACAATGAGAAACTCAATGTAAGCTAGCCTGTGATGCAGGGCACCATTATGGGGCAATGCATTATATTCCAATACATTGTTATGAAAGATGGCTAAGGCTGAATTGACAAAAGTTTAATGGTGGATAAGATAGCGAGAGAACTGGATGAGCCAGATGTTTGATGGGGAGCTGAGAAAGCCAGTATGTCAGAAGATCCCAGCTAAAGGCTTAGTCATCTCAGATAATATAAACTGATCACATGATGCAGACGTGACATCAGACACAGCACACTGCACAGAAATATAGGCTTAAATGAAGTGTTCCATCCAATTCACTAAATTATTTTTTAAAAGGATAGAGAGTGAATCAGAAGCACATTAATATACATATTATCAAAAAATCCCATTTCATCAAAAAATTATAACATTTTGAAAAACATAAAGGTATGGCCCATAAATTAAAAAGAACATAGAAACAGCCTTTGAGGGAGTTCAGATGTTGAACTTATCAAAGACATTATGTCAGCTATTATACTCAAAAAGCTAAAAGGAAACCATTTTTTGGACGAAGGTATGATGATATCTCATCAAGTTGATTTCTGAAATACCCAAGGACTCCATATGCCTAATTCTATTTCCTAGATGTTTCTTTTCTTCCTGTGTTTGTTTTTTGTATTGTGATGAGTGAATACCAGACCCTGTATGACAAATCATATAAATAATACATGGCTCTAATGTATTAGGTGATAACTTCCTTCTCAAAATGCTTACTTTTGTTGGTTTATTCAATGAGCCTTCCTTAGTTAAGGTGCTTTTAGTTCAAGTAAATGTTTTCATTGTAACTGAAAAAAAAATTAATACAAATTCTTACCAGCTCTTCTGCAAAACCCTAGTACACCAGTAAAGGCAGTATCTACCTGGTTCTCTAACACAGAGCTGACTAAAGTTTGCCTGACTATAATTCTATCATTAGCAATCCCCTTAAAAAAAAAAAAAAAAAAAAAAAAAAAAAAAAAAAGAGGCTGTATATTTGATACAAAGCCAGGCTTTTCCTAAGGGAACTAGGGCAAATTAAACCCATTCATGGATTCAGGAAAGAAAATCACTAACATTTCATATTGTTTAGTTAGCCATGTTATTTATCAGCATCTAAAGCACCATTTTCAGAATATATATATGTATATATATGTACACACATATATATATAATTTAGCTTTATTTTTTACAGAGATAATTTCACTATTTGCAAACTTTAAAGAGTATAACAGGGCAGTCAACGCTTTTGCAAGGCTGAGTACAATCTAGTTTCATTTTATGCCCTTAGAGAAAGCTCCCTGAAACAAACATATAAAAAAAAATTTAATTTGCCACTTAAAATGATATGCTATCAAATTAAAAATACTCTAAAGATAAGGTAAGAATAAAGACTGCAGGAGTGATGTATGAGCAGCTGAACTTGCATGTTGTAAAGCCTGCAAAGGCCTCCTCATGTTATCTGTGCTAGCCAGGGACTTAGACACCACCTCGACAGCATCTCACTTCCTTCAGGTTACCCATCGTTCCAAGTCAAATGATTATGTCCAAAACTGTATTTTATCTTTTTGATTTCTTTAAATAGTAAACCAACCTATAACTAATATGAAGCTATCAATATTTCATAATCTGTGGTCCACATTTACTACCCCATTTCCTCGGTTTATCACTTACACAAACACAACAACAAAACATGAAGACACAAGTTTTATCCTCATATATGTCTACTTTGTTTCCAAAATGAGGACTTAGGGAAGGAAAACGTGAAAATATTCTCATCCTTGAACTATATTGTATTAAATACCTCCAAATCATAAACTTTTAAATATTAATGATGTTTTAATGAAAAAAATCAAGACATCTGCCCACTTCAACTTTCCTGACTACAAAATTCTTCATGCCACTGAGACAGTGCAGAAAACAGAAAGGCTGTCTTATTTCCCAGCTTCTTAAACTCCTAGCTTTTCATATTGGAGGCAGGGTGCAGGACTTAAACTAAACCCTCCAGGAACTCTGAGTTCTACCAAGAGATACCTTGTGTAAACTCTATGGAACACAGAGCATTTACCAACTTAACAAATTGCCACAGTGTTAGAAGAACACTAAGTCTCACCAGAGTCAATAAATTTGACCTCTATTTTTTCATAATACTCTATCTTGAATATTAAAAATTAGAATATTAAAAAAAATACTGCCATGCTTTACCACATTCACTTGGATTAGGAAAAGGCTACTAAGATTTAAACATGGAATTCCATGCACAATAATAAAGGTCTTCAGGCTTCTACCTCCCAGCATCCTGCTACTAAGAGTGACACTCTAACCAGACCTGCACAGGAAACTCAAACACCACTTACTAAGAGCGGCCTTCCAGTCTCTAGTGTACTAAAATGGGTTTCGGCTTTGGTTGTTTCACTACCCTCTATGTCTTAACTGTGCACTCTGGAACTGCAGGCCCAGGGTTTCCCTATGAATCATCATGTCAGTTGTCACTCCAACTGTACCTTCAACATTTAATGCAAGGTAATCTAAGGTGTATGTTCAGCAGCTTAGTTTCATTTGCCGTTTTTGTTTTTGTTTTTGTTTTTCTTTCAAGTTCTTAGCTGAATTTAAAAGTCAAATTTTTTCATGAAGACCTAAGTTAATGGAAGACAGAGGCAGAGATTAAATCAGGGGGAGTCACTGATTAGGTGCTTGGAACCCTTCTGAATGCAAATTGCCCATCAAGGTTAATGAGGTTCAGCCTGAGCGTACAGAAAGGAGAAATGCTCTTAGCGTTCTCCATGCATTTACAGATTTAAATTCTTGGGGAGAATTTGAAGCACAGATTACACCAACTCAAACATGGCTTCCTTCCCTTTGGATTTTCCTCCAATATAAAACAATTGCTTCAAATACATATTATCTGATATTATCAATATCAAAAGGTAATGCAATATTTAGACAAGGAAAGATTTCCCCAGAGGTTGACAGTTCTTACTGAAACCAATGTGCTTTTAAGAAGTGGCTCTGAACACTTGCTGCATAAGCGTGGCATGAGGGCTCAAGTTGAGATCCCAGCACCCTCGGAAAGAGCTGGAGGCAAGATCCTGGTGCCTGCTGGCCTCTAGTCCAACTCCTGGATCCCTGACCCTTCCTCAAGGGAATAAAGTGAGGAGTGAGAGAACAGGACTTCCGATGTCCTCTGCTAGCCTGGGCACACACATACATACACACAAGTGCATCTCTCCCTCTCTCTCTTTCTCTCTCTCTCTCTCTCTCTCTCTCTCTCTCTCTCTCTCTCTCTTTCTCTCTCTCTGTCTCTCTCACACACACATACACACACACACACACACACACACACACAAAACCACAACCACAGCAAGCAAGCAAATAATCAACCAAGCAAGAAAGAAAGAAAAGAAGGAAGGGAGGAAAGGAGAAGAGAGAGAGAGAAGGAAGGAAGGAAGGAAGGAAGAAGGAAGAAAGAAAGGAAGGGAGGAAAGAAAGAAAGAAAGAAAGAAAGAAAGAAAGAAAGAAAGAAAGAAAGAAAGAGAAAGAAAGAAAGAAAGAAAGAAAGAAAGAAAGAAAGAAAGAAAGAAAGAAAGAAAGAAGGAAAAACCAAACAAAGAAAAGAGGAAGGAAGGAGCTGAACTATACTTGCCTTCCCCACGAAGGCTCACTGCGTACATAACCCGCGTTGATGCTCCTGTGGTAGGTAGCAGAGGGAGGACACAAAGGCACACCTGAATTTTAGCCCGCACCTACACAGGAGCTCTCGATGTGCTATGGGTTTGCATTATAACCCCAGTGCATGCTGGTAAACAGCCGATGGCAAAATCTGTGCACCGCAAAATCTCCAAACAAAAGGCCATGAATATCAGAGTGAGAGCACAGGAAACAAGGCCAGCAGAATGCTAGGGCACTGAGGCAGGAGTGAGTGGGCAGATCGGGGAGTACCCTCACAGAAGCAGTGGGGAGCGGGGAAGGGATAGGGGGTTTGTAGAGTGGAAACTGGGAAGGGGGATAACATTTGAAATGTAAATAAATAACCAATAAAAATGAAAAAAAGAAAAGACAGGCAATGGGAGAAGAGACAAAAATGTAGCTAGATGGGGGGGGGGGGGGGGGGTCCTCTGGTAACAAGACGCCCTCTAATGCTAGGTGAATAAGCAAGAAGCCTCACAGTAGCCATGAAAACACAGCCCTCCAGACATGGATATTTCTCATTCTGTCTTTGACTGGTGAGTATTTCAGTTTTGAATTTCAAGATACAAAACGTTAGAGACTGCTAATGGTTCTGTAAAAAGTGCTCAGGCTCCCACAGCTTAAGTGGATGGACCAGCGCCCTTGCACCACCTCATTCTCTACTGAGCTGCACTAGAGACGGCAGCCAGTCACTGCCATCACTTTAACTGCAGGACACAGACCGCGCATTTGCCGACCACAAGACAATACCCTGATATGATGTCTTACAAGATCAAAACACCGAAGTCAACTCTGTCTTGGCGACAAGAGCTGCTGCCTTAATCCCATTGCTCCTTTTCTGACCTACTTTGAAATTTAGAAGGAATACATCCTAATATGTATATATATATATAATTATTATTATATATTAGTGATGTGGATAAAAGAATTATAAGCTAGAGAGAGTGTCTCTTATGTCTGAATACTCCAAAAAAGCTTAGGGAGGAAGGGGATAAGTTAGGACATACTCAAAAAAGACACAGAATAAGAGAAAACTGAAACGAGGGCAAAATAAAGGATGTACATTTGAGAACAGCAGAGACAGGTGGATTTCTGAGTTCAAGGCCACCCTGGTCTACAGAGTGAGCTCCAGGGCTATACAGAGACAGGGGTCTTGAAAAAAAAAAAGTTACCTACTAAACATTTATATAAGATTCCATAGAACTATAGGGGAACTGTAGTTAAAAGGAATGAGCACCAAGGATTAAACAAATCCAAAGACCACTATCTCACAAACACATTCTTGGGCTTGGATAATTATCTCATTTTGTACATCTTTTTTGCTTATTTGTTTATTTGTTTGTTTGTTTGATGCATTTGATATTTTAAAAGTAACTAAAATAAATGGCCCAAAGGAGAAATGTCAGCCATGCAAGTATAAAGACCTAAGTTCAATCCCAAAACCAAGTAAAAGTCAGGTGTAATTACATGTTTGCAAGCCAGCACTGGTGGGGGGAGAAAACAGGTGGCCCCCAAAGGATGACTGGCCAGCCTAGCTACATCAGAGAGCTTCAAGAACAATGAGAGAGCTGTCTCAAAAATACAGTGGAAGGCCAGCAAGGTGACTCAGTGGCTTTGGAAAAGGGCTTGCTAATAAGACTAACAACTTGAGTTCACCCTGGGACCACATGGGAGAAACAACTGACTCTTCCAAATTGTCTTTGGACCTCCATATACTTTGTGGTATGTGCACCTGTAGATACACACACAATAAATAAGTAAATACAGAAGTAAATAATTTTGTTTTTTAATATGTTCTTAACTGAAACAGAATTATATCACTTTCCCTTGTCCCTGTGCTTCCTTCAGCTCCTCCCACACCCTCACTCATTAGCTGAAAGTCCTCCAAAAAGAGAATTATTGGAAAGCAGGGTGTGTGGTGGTGGAAAAGAAAAACTCCCTCAGTTTTGGGAGGGAATAACTTTAAAGATGCTTAAGTGGCTACATTTACTTGGTGCAGTTAAGAATTAAACTTGTCAATTTTAATGTTGCTGTTACATCTAAAATAAAATAAAATTCCATTCCTCTACTCTCAAGTTGGTATGCTATTTTTCTTCTATTGTTACTCATGCATGTGCACGCGTGCACGCACACACACAAACACACACACATACACCAGCAACTAAAGGAGGTCAACTGTCATTTGCTTATAAAGTACATAAGGCAACAAGAGCCCAACAGTTCCGAATTATCTATCATTTTGTAAAAGTGCAGGAGAAACTGCTTGGCATTGGACTGCACTGCAGAGGTAGTCTCAGCTGTCGGCAGCTCTACCTTGGGGATCACCAACCTTTCTTTCTCACAGAGCAATACTAGATATCGCTCTGAGAACAGAGCACAAGGTAGGAAAATCAAACACAGCACAAGCTCAAGTATTGTTAAATCCAAATCAACTGAGAGAAATATAAATCATTTTATTGTTAAAGGTTAAGAACATCTTGTAATCCCAGCACTTAGATAGCTACAACAGGCCAGGCATGTGGGGGGGCCAGCCTGGGCTATGGAGTGAATCTAAGGCCACTCTGGTCTACAAAGAAAGACCGTATCTCCAAAGCGGGGCGGTGGAGAATGGCAGAGAAGCTGGGTGCTGAAAAGTAAAACTATTTTCCTGGAGATGAATACTTCATCTTTGTAGGGAGGGAAACTGTTTCAAGAGCTAGGGAAAGACAATGAGCGGTACTGGGTATGTGAACTGAAGCCTCTCTCCAGCTGCTTTGCAAACCAAACCCTCCAAAACTAGTCTAGCCTGTTGTGAAAATCACTCCCACAAATTACTATTAAGATGGAAACAGAGAAAGTCAGGCTCCTTGAGACCATCAGGAAGCTACTATCAACCATTTTTAAATGCCCATGAATTGCAGGACTTCCCACAAACCATGCAATTTCTATAACAAGAAGAAACAAGAAGAAACCAGGGGGAGGAGAACAGTAAGAAGAGAACAAGGCCCAGGATGTGGGCAAGAACAACCAGCAGGCTTCTGTTGCTTTTTCCCTTAGATCCTTGTTGTCTGTTGTGTTTGCTGCACTCTGTTTTAGCCCTACTTCTGCTCAACAATCCAATGCTGGCACTTTTGTCACCAGCATCAGGGGCCACACTAACACCAAAGCCTGGGAAGCAAATTTTAGAAGTCAGATTGTCTCATAGGAGCTATTTCTGGTATTTATTAAATGTCTGGAAAGTGTTGAAAAGAGTATGCCAGTATTTCTTTACTATCTCTGTGATCTAAACCTTGAAGCAAATCCAAAAGGTATTTTTAGTAACATGCTGACAAGATAAAAGAGAAACTCAGACTGAAGAAACATTCAGTACTTCCTTTGGGTTATATGAAGTTAGGAGCTGTGAGCATCAATTTTCTACCTTTCATTATGATTATGGAAACCCTTCAAATGCGGCAACTTATTAGAAGACAACCGCACTAATAAACAGATGCAGGGGGAAAGATGATACATATCTATTTGCCATCTATGTTTGATCTAATTTGCATAATTAGAATTAGAATTAAGTTATTTCCTTTCGTGAGGTCTTTTTCTTTGATTTTTAATATATTCTGATAATTACCTCATCTATGCTAGATAAAAGACATGGGAAATGGCAGCTGCCCACTTTTGCCTCTCTCAGTGTTACCCCACATTCATGAGCACCCACAACTGCAGTTCCTAGAGGCATGGCAATGCAATCTACCACAGGCAAACAGCTCAGATATGGGACTCTGAAGCATTCCAAAGAAGAGATATTACTCAGTTCTTCTCACTCTGTCATCTGCCACAGTCAGCCCCCAAATAAAACACTGCCATCTCAGAGAAGAACCCCTTCCGTGTGCAGGACTAAGAGTAACTTCGAGTTTAAAAAGAGGAAAGGCTTTCACTATGAAATAATGAAGGAAACTAATAAAAAAGACCTTGTTTCATAGACCCAAAAGAAAATCCAAGCTCTAAGGAGGGGTGACATAGGAGTCAATTAGTTATTAGCTTAATTTAATATTATTTGCCTCCAAAACTAGCTCTCAAAATAATACAATTTTCTATTAAAATTTCTTTAAGCAATTCCAGTTAATCGAATTAAAACTGTGTTTCAAGTGGAGAGTAAAGGTCAGCTGTCACCTCAATTTGCGCTGCCAAAGATGCTTTCTCCTGGTCTTTCCGTTCCATGCACCGCTTCACTTCTTCTAACTCAGAAGCCATGGAGTTGAAGTTCAGCTGCACTCGCAGATCTGCCATCTGCTTCTCCAGATTCAGTTTCTCCCGCTCTACTCCTTAAGAGGTAAATGTAAAGCTCGGTGGTTACTCTCTATTCCCGGGGAATATGTACTTTGTAACAGTTATTAACTTGGTGTCTAAAGCCCTAGCTCACATCATCCCCTCACCCATCTCTGTGATCCATCATCACAAGCCTCATTCCCCCGACACATTTGTGAGCATCACTCAATACCACTCCTCAGCCTTCAGCAAAATCAAGTACACTATCAAGTCGTACATAGTTCTCATATCTACATGGGCAGCTACGCCATGCTATTTAATGTCATAGTAATATTTTCAGTGATTCCCAATTTCAGTTATAACTTATTTCAGGACACTATTAAAAAAAAAAAAGCACTGAAGTCAACGGACTGACACAATGAAATGTTGTTCTTCTCAGTAGTCTCCATAAGCCTGTTACTCTCTACTCACTAATTCTCTCCCTACTCACTAATTCTCTCCCTACTCACTAATTCTGAAGTCTATACCTGAAGTTGTAACATCGACTAATATACATTTACTATTTAATTCAACACAAATCGCTTGGTGAATGAAACAAAGAACAGTTTATTATTATGTTCTTCACATATGAAGATGGGTAACCTAAAAATCCATTGTCAATAAGCTTGCATTATAAGAATGGAAAAACACACAAAATGCTTCCTTTACTCTAAAATATTAGGAATTAGGATATATGCTAACAATTTAAGACTACTGTTTTTCCAATAATTTTCTTTCCAGAAAAGGAATAAAGCAAATACGATCAAATCAGATTTGTAAACATATTCCATCCTGAGAAATAGTAAAGTGCTTAAAACTTCATATTGAAAGAGAAGACATACTGGCTCTTCAACAGCATAAGAGCAGCCTGACAAATGACAATAGGAAGGTCACAGTGAACTAAGGAATGGGGAACTAAGCTGTGCTTACACAATAGATTCACATTCGACCAGGCTGAAAGAAATGGTATTGGAGTGTTACCCTGGATTACAAAACAGCATGAAGTGCTGGCTACAAAACAGGGTTCAATATTCAGGTAGGTATTAGTATGAAGCAAACCCACTAAGCAACAAATACAGGACAGGGAGAGACAGAGGCAGCAAGGAGCTCATCCATAGTTTGCAGGGACTAGGACCTTCAAATTTATCCCAAAAAGTATGTGATACACTTTTCATGATACATACAGTGTGGCTACCTACTACTAAATACATATTGTATAAAATGTACAGGAACAAATGTATAAATATACATCATAAAATATTTATAAATTTGGAATGTATACATACAGAATATAGTAACATTTTTAAACATAAAATGCTAATATAGATAGACATTATATATATCTATATCATATACAATAAAATGTTTCACAAGATTAGAGTATTAAAACATTAACAATAAAAGAAAAGAAAAATTATGCTCTCTTCACACCCCCAGAGGATTGTTACATACATGCCATCTGGGAGGATGGCACACATCATTACAGGACAGCTAACTACAAGCTCAAGTTTGCAAAAGACTTGTGTTAAACTACCGAACACAGTTACAATGTAGAACCTTGGTAAAGCGACTAGCTCAGGAGAGACCACTCAGCTGGGTGCTTAGTGCCAGGTGTGAGACTGTGGTAGTTACTATGAGTATGGCTTTGTTGTAAGTGCTTTGCTAGCTGACTCTCACAGATGTGCATTCTCGTGTTGACTCTCGTGTTCATCCTAGTTCACCCTCTGCATCCTCTCTCTCTCCTCCTCCTCCTCCAGCCTCCACTGGACTTGGGAACTTGCCCTTGCCTTTTCCTTCTCTTCAGTCTTCTCTCATCACACAGTCACCCAATGTGTTTTTATGTACCAAAGCTATGGCCACGTGTAGCCCCTGCATCTGAACTTCCTGGCTGCCCAATCTGGGAAAACCACATTTATTTTCTTTAATCACTGAAGTGAACAGTGAGCTTTCTCCCTAGAACAGTTCCATGAATAAGGGAGACAACATGCAGGGAATAACATAATATCCTTTATATGATAAGAATCCAACGTACTGTAGAAGATAGTTTTCGTGAAGATAATAAGCTGAACAGCTCTTGTCTTAGAAGGGTGAGCAGTAGTGTAGAGGAGAGCGTGTAGAGGAGTCAGAGCACAGAAAGGCATGGTGCAATGGAAGGAAGAGTGAGCTGACACATGTCAAAGCTGGGGCGGAACAAGGAAAAAGAGGTGACAGATTGGAGAGCTATCATAAGCCATGTAGTGACACAAGCCTGTAATCCCAAGAGCCAGAGGATACAGCAAATGATCCTAGCTGCAAGGCCTAGATCATGGAGAGTATGATCTTCTCTCACAATGTGAAAGAAAATGAGAGAGACGGGGACAGATACATAGCAGACCCGAGGTAGGGACCGATTAATGAGTAGAGAGAAGAAATAATTTCACATGTTACTTTGTGTTTTAGGCTCAAGTATCTGGAATGGGAAATGAAACCATCAATCAAGATAGGAAGAGGAAATTTGCTTTTTACTTAGAAAATACTTCATTTCAGCAAGAACTTATTTATACAATACCATGTACCAAAAAAAAAGAAAAAAATCAATGTTTCCAGACCATTATGGCTGTCAATTTCTGCACAAAGCCTACTCGACAATGTAAATTGGGATGCTTCCTCCCAAAGCTGACAGACAACACAGTTTCCAAAATTTAAATATTTTAGTTACATGAATATATATATATATACATATATATATAAAGACCTGTAATAGCAGTATGTTATCTGTCAGAGAGCAGCAACAGCTTTTGCAGGTTTTTTCAGCCATTGATACAAAATTATTGAGAATTCCAGCAAGACAAAAAAAAAAAAAGGATAAAATGCAAAACCCCAGGAAATAGCAAACTTCTCTTTCTCTACTCTCTCTCCAGTGGCTCCCTGGCACTGCCCTGTTTTATCAGTTTCTCAAGTAACTCCTAGGGGTAGAGCACTCTAGAACAGCTCCATTAAAAAAAGGATAAGGCATGGTCAGTACCATGCCACAAGACAGGAACAAGACACTTCCCACTCACAGAGATTTGAAAAGTAATGTCGTATATCTACATAATACTGGTGGACATAATTCCAAAGGCATTAGAAAACCACGCTTGGAGGAGAGGATGATTCAGTTGTAAATTTGTTAACTGTACATTCTGTGGATCAACACATAGAAAGAACCAACAAACAATTCCACCTGATTGGCTAACGTCAGGAGATTGAGTAGGAGCAGACGCAGGTGTGGTTCTTAGCAGGATAGCTAAAGCCTAGGATTAAATAGCTCCTCAAGAGAAATACTAAATATGAAAAGCCATTAATAGAATACTAGGCAAAATGAGCCTTGGAACACTGAGCATGAACAGAGGCATAGATGAGGCAGAAGAACAGAACGGTTCGGGGGCAAGAACATCAGTAGAAGAGCCTTAAGAACCAGAAACAGTCTAATGAGGTAAGAAACAATGATGCCTCTGCATTTGACTGTGATCAGTACAAAACCAAGCTGAGACTAGATTCCGCCCCCAAGATCCTAATATTAATTGTTCATATGTTAAAAAATTAGGGGGGAAAAGAAAGTGATAAAATAAAGGTACATTTACATCTTAATTCCAAAGACACACGGGTAAGGAAAAGAATAGAAAAATTAAAACCTCATCAAAACCTTTGGATGGTCTTTCTTAGACAACACCCAGGAGACAAGCAAGGAATTTCCAGGAAACTGGAAAGAGACAATGGAATGTCTCTTCAAGCAGAAGAGACATTCAAATCAGATTCTACAATATGGCCAACTTGTTGGAAAACCTTGTAGATGATTAAGAAGTTTGAAAAGATAAATTAAGCATGACCTGAGGAGTGCACCTCTAGGGATGGGAAGACACATCCAGCATCTAGGTTATACCTCTTCTAAACCTCCGGTCATCCCCTTGATCATCCTGGTGGCTTAATGGTTGCTTGGAAATGCAAGATATTTGATGCTGCAAACCCCTTTGGTCACCTTCTGCTTTGATAAGTTGTGTATGCAGCTCTTCTACCTAGAGCAAGTCAAAAATTAAACTGTTATCAACTTTCAGAATCAGGAAACAAACAAACTCACAGATTACTATAAACTGTGTCCTGGGGGGAAACATCCACTTCTAATGAACTACTGTAGTACAATAAAACCAGCTTAGTGCTCAGGTGGTCGCACACACAGCAGAGCAGGCTTACACCCTATGTTTTTTCATTCTTCCATGCCTTTTGCAAAGGATGTCTTTCCCTCCTCTGTGTTCACAGTGACAAACACCTTCAATTTCTCTTAGTTTTCCCTTTCTAGTTCTGAGAATTTAACCCAGAACCTTTTTGAGGGAGGCAAGAGTGCTACCACTGAGCATCATCATCATAATTGTGGTGCTTTGAATAAGAACGACTCCCACAGGCTCATAGACTCAAAGGCTTAGGGAGTGGCATTAGGAGGTGTGGTCCTGCTGGGGTAGGTGCGGTCTTGTTAGAGGAAGTATGTCATTAGGGTGGGCTTTGAGGTGTAAAATGCTCAGGCCAGGCCCAGACTCTCTTCCGGTTGCCCTATGACCTAAACATAGAGCTCTCAGCTCCTTCTCCAGCACCACGTTGCCTGCATGCTATAATGCTTTCCATCATAAGGACAATGGACTAAAGTTCTGTAAAATGTAATCAATAACGGATTAAATGCTTTCCTTTACAAGATTTCCCATGGTCATGGTGTCTCTTCACAGAAACAGAACACTAAGACACGAATCTAACTACATTTTAATTCTTTTGAATTGTTTCTGTCAGACAAGTTTTTCTTACATATCCCAGGTTAGCTTCTTACAGCAATCCTTTCTGCCTCAGCCTCCTGAGTGCTGGGATTACAGGCATGTGCTAGTGCGTCTGGCTCCAACATATCTGGCGTTGACCTCAGTTCACTCAGTTACTACTCTTCAACACTTATCTATTTTCTTACTGTTCACCCATTTTCTTACATGGAAACATGCTATGCTGGTTATTCAATGAAGAGTCAAATGAAGGAATTGTGACTTAGCATCTTATGATATCAAAATAGACCTCGGGAAAGCAGTAGACCATGGAACTGTAAGCTTCTGAAGCCATGGGCTATTCATTTTGACTTATATACAGGGAGACTGACAAATTGTCTACCATATAACAAAGATATTCCTAACAAATATAATCCAGTTAGCAATGGAAAAACAAAGTCACAATGACAACCTGCTTCAAAACTGACATTAAAGATTACAAATTGGCACTTTAAAATATAAGGAATCAGCATGGAATTAAATACCAAATCCACCAAACAAATTGTGACTTCTACCAACATGAGTGCCTCATGACCACTGACATGGAACAAAGTCAATAACTGTGTTTAAAGGCTCTGCAAAGCAAGTGCCTTTCCAGTCCCACTGTGAGCATGCAGAGCGACTTCTGAACACTTATGACAGCAGGCACCCTGGCCTGCAGAGCATGTCGTGTAGTTGAGATATGACATCTTGTTGCCCAACAGAAGGAGGCACATTCTGATTTAGTAAACACAGAGGGAGGGGCAGTAAGAACCATATCCGCCTCATCCAGTGCACATAAAATGACCACTTAAAGTTACTCGATGTTAGATATCACAAGCTCCCAGCTGCTACTAGGGTTAATGGGCTACAAAACACTGTGTCTAAAAAGGAAGCCTCGTCTGTGGCTGAAAGGAGCCAGGAGGCATCCTGACAACAGAGCAAAGGCAGTGATAGATTCAAAGTAACCTAAACATGCAAAGGTCTGCTCAATCTATTTTCCCCTTCCTCCTTATTCTCCAGTGCCTCCTTGAACAGAACTGTGCTCCCAGGAAGTTTTATCTTACACATCCAGTGTACTTGTTCACTGTTCTGCGGAGAGAGATAAGTTAGAGCAGCAGTCAGCAAAACACATTGTCACAGTGGGAACGGGGCCTGGCTTTTCGGCAAGCTCTCTGAATCTTCATATCTGCATTCTGAGCTAACATACATGCCCTAAGGAGAAAAATTCTAGAGCTAGACTCAATCCACATTTAATGAAACAGCAGACTGTCTTAGGTTGATAAACTCACCTGATGCAAAAGCGTTTCTCTATTGCCTTCAGATTGAGTCAGCAGTCTGCGCGAGATCTCCAATTCCTGCTCCAGCTGAAATTTAAACAAGATAAAAACATGGAAAATGAGGCATAAAATAACTGGGTCCAATGGACAAAATGTGCCCAGTGGGTCACAACTTAAGAAGAAAATAGCAAAATTGTTTCCAGGAGATACTCACAATGAGGGGGATGGCATTTTACCATGAACACACACTGAAATTCCATTAAAATGATGTTAATTACCTAACAGTAAGGGGGTTGCATGAAGCCTCCTAGATGTCTGAGACCTAAACCGTCCTCATCTCAGCTATGATCTCAGATCCCTGCCCTTACCCCAATCCTTAATTCATCTCTACAATGGTCATTTTACCAGTCTCCTGAGATTCCCCATCCAGTTATCAATAATGTTAATGAAATCCAAAAATAATGTTTTCTTGCACAAGTGTGGTCAACTTTACTAAATTAAAACAAGACCAACAGTGATCTAATAATTCAAAGTACAGTTTATCTAGCATGACCTCTTACAGTTCTGATATTCAAATATATTCCTATATTTTTAAAACTTCTAAATTCAAAAAAGATTGAGAATTTCATTAATAATATTGACATTAGGTAAATACCATAGAAAATACAGTTAGCTGAGCAAATATCCTAAAAATTCAAAATATATCTACTTACTTAATGGCACAGTATGCAATAAGATAGAACATAATTTTCTAATTTTTTTTATTTATGTGCTATACTTATTTATATTTTAAAATATAAGGTAATATCAAAAATTTGTGTTAAGGTGTTTTTGAGGGCTTAAATATATAAATTATTATTATTTTTGTTTTTTAGATATTTTCTTTATTTACATGTAAATTTCTCCTTTCCTAGTTTCCCCTCCAAAAAACAAAGAAACAAACAAAAACAACAAAAACAAACCCCTGTTGCCTCCCACTTCCCCATGCCTGCCACCCCGCCCTCTCCCACTTTCTGGCCCTGGCATTCCCCTACACTGGGGCACAGAACTTTCACAGGGCCGAGGTCCTCTCCTCCTATTGATGATTGAATTTGCAATCCTCTACTATACACATGCTGCCTGAACAATCAGACCCCTCCATGTGCAGTCTTTGGTTGGTGGTTGAGACCCTGGGAGCTCTAAGGGTACTACTAAGTTCATACTGTTGTTTGTCCTAAGAGGCTGCAAACCCCTCAGATCCATTGGTCCTTTCTCCAACTCCTTCACTGGGGACCCTGTACCCAGTTCGATGGATGGCTGTGAGCCTCTACATCTGTGTTAGTCAGGTGCTGTCAGAGCCTCTCAGGAGATACCTATATTTAGGCTGGCTTGCCCTTCCTTCAGTCCCTGATCCATAGTTAATCTCTGCAACTCCTTCCCTGGGTATTTGGTTCCCCCTTTTAAGAAGGAATGAAATGT